>NC_068411.1:13408607-13721107 GCF_023724105.1 Carassius gibelio | reverse complement strand
TTACGAAAAAAGCAACAAAACAAGTAGTCCATATGACTTGTGGGCTATTATTTGAAGTCATAATATAATGTTCTGAGGCAAACAGAACAAGTTTTTATTCACTGATCACTAGAATGTTAACTTTTAACTCGCAACTTGATCAAAATATTCAATTTATATCCCAAATATCCAGATTAGTTTAGAATTATAAAATAATAACAGAACTGTACGTTTTTGTGTCTACTATAAATCCTTTAAACTGCCCTAAAATCTTTCCCTTTTCCTTCCTTTCCTGACCAAATAATCAAATAAAACATCAAGGCACTCATTTTTATAATGCAATCTTTGTTTTTGTTTTTTTAACCAAGTACGGCTAGAAGTCCTTTCATTTAAATGGGTGATTGCCTACTTTATGAAATGAATGCATTACTATAGAGATAACGTATGAGGAAATAACACAGCTGAAGGGAAAAGAGAAAGATGACTTTCTAGTTACTTTGCATCTGTCTGAAAAAGTAATTTGATCATCTGTTAAGCAATGTTAAGCAGGTTTCGATCACACAAGGAGACTTCAGCAGAAATTGAAGAACCTTAACTCTTGCTCAAACTCAAACTATCTGAAAGTAATTGGACATGTAACATAAGAAGCCCTGCTTTTTTTAAAAGCAGGCAAAAAAAACAAACAAAAAAAAAAACACGTTTTACCACAGCAGTGAACCAGAGAAGAATCTCTGCTGATTTACATGAGATATGAATGCTGAAGGTGCTACTATCAATACCATCTGAATTCAAACAAACAGCCAGTACAAACAGAAATGGTGAGAGGGCATCCAGTCATCTTCAAACACAGTTCTTTGGGATCATTCTGAAGGCCACAGCGGTAAGAGACGGACATTTGTCTCTGTACTGGAGAACTGGACAATCAGCATTCTGCAGGCTGTGTGTGTGTGTGTGTGTGTTTGAGCGAGCATCTATAAATGTTGTGCATTAGGAAGTTGCACTGCAACTGTGCTTGTTCTCTTTCAAAAATGCATTAAAATGAATGTTTGCGATATCATTAATAGTCTGCAGGAACAGTGAACATGCACCTGAGTGGTTTCAGTGATGCTCTTAGACCACCTTGGGACAAAATGCATAAGCTAGTAAATGGAGTAAGGTCGGACTACACGTCCCAGGATAAGTGAAGTATATTGGGTTAGTGATTATAGTCCCTTTCACCTGTGAGAATACACATAGTCCACAGCAATAACTGCTGTTAAACACAAACCCAGAAACATGCACCTGCTCCAGAGGAAAGCAAACTCGAGCTAAAGTGACCTGTTCCAGCACATTTGTGTTTGGATGTGTGTGTGCCGAGACCCTGAGCGGACGCTGTCTCACACTTGCATCTCAGAGCTGCTGGCCAATCCCAGTGCCTGCGCCTCCTCTGGCGTAAGACCGTTCTTCAGTGTTCTTCTTACTGTAGAGAAACGAAGGGCCAACTTTAGTATAGGGAGCAAACTCTCAGTATATTAAACTTGAAAGTTTTCACAACTTTTATTTATTTATTTTTATTACTATTATTTTTATTATTATCTATTATGGTATAGTGGCTGTTTATTAGTACTTATAAAGCACATATTCTGCAAGAGCATATTCTGCATCCCTAATATCTAAACTTAACAACTACAGTACCTTATTAACTATCAATAAGCAGCAAATTAGGAGTCTGAGACAAAAGTTGTAGTTAAAGCTTTGTTCATAGTGAGAGTTGGACCTTAAAATGGAAATGACCAAAAAGGAAATGAATGAGAGAATGAAGAACTTTTGAGAAAATGCATGACACAAACATACTAAAGGGAAGATGTTTTTTGTTTAAAGTCAATTTATTGTTTACATTTTATCTTAAAACATCCAAATAGCTTTAAAACTGTCATTATTTACAAAGATTCATAAAACAATTAATTACTACAGTATATATTATATTGTTTTAACTAATTATTTTATTCAGCAAGGATGTCTAAAATTGACCAAAAGGCAACATGTATAATGTTACAAAGATAAATTATGTTGTTTTGAATTTTCTATATATCAAAAAATCCTGAAAAAAAAAAATATATATATATATATTATAATATATATATTAAGCACGATGACTGTTTTCAACATTGATGATAATAAGAAATGGTTCTTAAGCACCAAATCAGCATAATAGAATTACTTCTGAAGGATCATGTGACACTGAAGTAATGGATACAAAAAATTATATATATATATATAAAAAAAAAATACATTTCTTTATTTATTTTCTTAAATGAAATACCCTTTGAAGGGATTAGGGTAGTCGCGTGTGGTTTCGCAGACTCACAGGATTTGCGGTTGGCTCTGGAGCGTCTCCTCTCACGGGGCTGTGTGCACTGACTGGGGCCCTGAGTGGCTGATTTCACAATGCGTTCCATGATCTCATCCGCTGTATCATTTGTGCAATTAGAAGTGTCTTCATTTGCAGCAGACAAAAGTGCCGTATGGCCTGGAAATGAGACATGAGAAGGAGAGAACAGGTTTCAATATTTTTGTGCCGACTACAGCTACTGCAAATCAGCATCTGAATCGCTGAACATATGAATGAATATACCTCGAGTGGCTCGGGTCCGTGTGCGGAGGCCGGGGAGTACAGAGGACGGACTGTCGCCGCCCTGCAGGCTGGTGCGCAGTACTGCAGTCATCTGCTCATGTTCAGCGACGTCCTCCGTGTAGCCCAAACCCTGCAGCTGACTCTCCTGACCCTCCAGAGGAGATCCTGCGAACTTCCCACTCTGAGGACAGAAAAAAAAAAGAAATGATTTCATCATAAATAAAAATTATACTAAGTAGGAGTAGTTGCAGTTGTATGCTTACTTTGTTTAATTGTGCGAAACATTAGTTTATAGTTTTCCATATTATTTACATTTAGTCATTTAGCAGACGCATTTATCCAAGTGACAGAGGACAACAGAAGTAATCAAAAAGAGCAACAATATGTAAGTGCAAACGACAAGTCTCGGTTAGCCTAACGCAGGACACATGGCAAGGTATTTATTTGAATTGTATTTTCTTACTATTAGTTTCACTTCAGACAAATGTGTTTTATATATATTTTTTTCAATATATTTTTAAAAGTAATCTTACCATACATAAAAAAAATGCATATCACCCCAAAAACAACTTCATTCATAGTGGCTTAGTATATTATTCACACATTAGTCATTTGTTAGTGCATCAAGACTTAAGTCAGTGTCACATAATCAGTGATAAATCAATTATAGTTTAGAATTATTAATTGCATTTATAGTAGTTTAACATGCTCTTATCTTCTGTCCAAATCCACATGGAGGAACGCAATGAAATGCAAAGAAATGAATGGATATTGATGACTGAATCACTTACGGCCTCTAGATACAGTACAACTTGCATATTTTCTGGTAATGCATACAGGTCAGTGAAGTCACAAAAAATAAAACATGAAACCCATCCATGCACAAGGGTGGAAAAGCACACCGATACACGCATACCTCATCATCCTCTTCCTCATCACTCTACAGAGAAGAAATTAAAGAAGTCACAGCAGGAAATGTTGGGTTGAAAAACGTTTTTGGCATTTGGTTTCACACTTCAAGGTTTCGAAAACAAATTCCAAAAGGTACTATCCTGAACTTCATACTCTTTAGTTGTTGTTGTTTTTTCAATCGGCCAAAACTGTCCAGGTATTATATTACCCCAAAAATTTTAATAATAATAAAAGCAGCTATCAAGTTTTTTTTGTCTTCACAAGTACATTCGAATGACCATAAAATAAAACATATATAC
Source organism: Carassius gibelio (assembly GCF_023724105.1). Lineage (NCBI taxonomy): Eukaryota > Metazoa > Chordata > Actinopteri > Cypriniformes > Cyprinidae > Carassius > Carassius gibelio. Next base: position 13,717,303 of record NC_068411.1, on the reverse strand, counting down.
TGTATATGCACACACTAAATGGTAAATTATGTATACATCATGGCAATATTTATGCAATGTATTATTATTATTATTATTATTATTATTACTATGCAAAGATTTTGGGATAAAATGTGACCTACATGTTTTTTTGCTGATTTATTTATTTAAATGATATAAAAAATGATTTAAACAAAAATATATAATTTAAAAATCTAAATTACAAAAATGCATTACATTAATGAGATGTGTGTGTGGGGGGGGGGGGGGGTATTTGCTTAACTGCCAATAAACAATGTCACAATGCAAAAATATTAGTTTACTTTATGTAGAATATGACTACTTTCCCCCTCTTTTGCTTGTGTTTTAATGACCTGTGCACATTGTAGTGAGATTCATCATATTACTGCATGTGTTAAAAACAACAACAACAAAAAAACCTTTAACATGAGCACACAGTTACAAGGTGTTCTCAGAATGAGGTTTCAGAAATGTGTAAACACACATCTCGTTTCTACATAATCCACTTGGGCTTATTGTTTTCCAGCAACATGTGGAACTGAACTTCCTCCTTTACCTCAGTTCTACCTCTACAAAGCCAGAGCATGCATTTAGCACTCCTACAGGGACATCCAAAGGTTTGGATTTTCACACAGAGATTGAATTAGACACCCCTCTTAGACTAAGGAAGACCCCCGCCAAGCATAACATGCCATGAAGGGCTATCCTGGCCATGACATCCCCCATGAGAGGCATTAAATTGGCCTCCTGGAGTAACAAATAGCCAGGGCAAGTCCAGAGCTGCAAAAACCCATGACAATAGACTGCTTGGTTTACAGTGTTTAATTATTGTCATACAAGTCCTGAGCGTTTTGTGGCCATTCTGTGCACCCTGGGGCAGACTAAGAGAAACTGACCATACACAGGATAAGAATCAGACCTCACTGGTCTCAAGTGTGAACGAGACACTGGAAACAACTGAAAGAATAATGACTCCCTCTTGTGGTGCAAAGATGAAGCACAGAAATTAAGCAGCTTGTTCACTCAGGAAACTAGAGGAAAAACAAGCTGAGAGCTGAGGGATTTTTCTGTACATTAATTATAGGAAAAAAGTGTTGAGAAAATAGAAGAGTTTTCAAACCAAATAGTTAAACATTTAAGACCCCAAAGTACAAGATATTAGTTAAAATGAGAATAAAGGCATAGTTATCCTATGTCATTCATCTATATTCTATTTTTTTATAATAATCCACTGTCATCTGTTATATCGATGGTGTTATTAGCAGAAATATCTGAAGTATACTTCCAATAAATATGGAAGTCAATGGCTACCATCTGTTTGGTTTTCTTCAGAATATCTTCTTTTGTGTTTAAGAAGAATTAAATTCATACAGGTTTGGAACAACACGAGGGTGAGTAAATTCTGACAGAATTACATATTTTGGGAGGAGCTATCTGTATAAACGGATCCTTGTATGGAAATCTTGTGCCGCAAATGTTAACACTCACCTCTGTGATCATTTTGCCCCGGGTCTTGTTCCTCTCGCGGTGATTGGCTCGTTTCTGTTTCTGCTGTAGCACTCGCTCTCGGGTGGTGCGGTACTCAAGTGCAAATTCACTCAGAATCTTACTGAAGCGGTGGATGCTCACCTCTCGTATCGCATAAGGTGGGTGGCCCAGGAACAGCAGGAATGAGTGAAACCTGTAGATCAAACACACAGACTTTCAATTTCCCTGACCTTGAGGCATCTCGACAACACCACAGCACAGAGAGGAAAACACTGATGGTTTGGCATAGAGATCATCTGAACAACAAAAAACACCAAATCCAATCCACATTTTTGCAAGCCACATTCATAGGTGGTTTGAAATCGAATAAAAAGCTGATTAAAAAGATTCTCATAGACTGTGCATGAAAAACAAATCAGATTTGTGCAGATAGCTTTAAAGGTCTCACCTGTTTATGATGCGGCGATGCACAATTTTAAGGATGATAATTCTCTCAGCACAGTCTTTAAGGAAGTCTGACATGCGCTGCTTAAGGGCTGGTTTCATTTCGTGTTTGGCGATGACCTTCAGGTGGTCCCAGGATGCTTTGCAGCGGCGCTCCATCTGACATAGGTTATCCTGCAGCTGGTCGAAGTCAACCTGAAGAAGAGGTGATCAACAAAGGCATCTCATGATTGGTCCGTTCACTTCAAAAGCAATGCTTTTGGTAACAACACATGGAATTGTGAAGCCTTGATTTCTTCTTTTGTACACGGCACACTGCCATTGTTTCTACAGTGGGGTCCAAATGTCTGAGATGATACTGCAAATATGGGATTTAATATTGAATTTAAATCTGGAAATAAACTGAAAGTTCTGATATATTTAAAACAAAGAAATGTAATAACGATCAAATAAGATTCTGCACTATTTCTAGGCCACTGATCGAATAAGCGTATCTGTGACCTGAACATATGACTACAAAAGGTCAGGTGTTTCTTTCAATGAAGCACGATTTTATTTTCTATACCATATTAAATATAATGAAAGGCCCAAATCTACAATTTTTTTTTTTTTAAACGTCAAAAGTCCAATAAAATCAAAGGTGATGTGGTACTTAAGCTAACCTTAGCAGAGCGAGTGATGGCTCCAATCTCAGAGTAGAGGTCTGAACTCTCTGGAAACTTCTCCACGACGATGGAGCAGACGTGATGCAGTAGAGACTGTTTGTGAACGGTGTCCTTCACCTCAGGAACTTTCTCTAGGTAACTCAGCTCAAAGCCTTTAGCCTGGAAACAATCACATCAATAAAAAGACCATGAATAAATCCACACATTATCACTTATAATGATGACATATTGCTTGTTTGTTTTTAGGAAGACATATATGTATAACTTTTTTAAGCAATTCTAATTTTTATTCTAAATAATTACTTGATGTGCCTATTAATTAAAGGTGCAGTGTGTAGATTTTAGCGGCATCGAGCGGTGAGTTATTACCGCTTAATCGATGTTATTGCTAATGTTAATGTTCTTGTTCATCATTGTGTCAGTGTTTTATTCGCAAGAACAACAAAGTGAGCAGTTTATCCATTTATAGAGCAGTTTGTCCATTTAGGGCTACTGTAGAAACATGATGGTGATTTCCGTGTAAGGGGACCCGTGGTGTATGTAGATAAAAATTGCAAAATTTAGGATAATAAAAACATAACGGTTCATTAAGTAAGGTCTTTACACAACTCTGAAAAAACATAGTTATGCATATTATATTGCATTTCTGTAAATAGATTGTTGTAAACATTACACATTGCACCTTTAATCTAAATGCACATACTTTCTGGCTGAGAAACTACCCTTTAAGATCATTTGTAATTTAGATCATTTAAAAATCATTAAACCATGGATTCATTCAGTAACAAAACACTGCTTTTTAACAAAACTATTTTGTTGATTATAACAGACAGTATTTAACACAATATTAACTTTTTTGAAAAATTAATATTTGAATTTATATAAATGCATTATAATAGGCTACATGTGTACATTTTAAAACCAATTCATACCAAATTAGCACATTAATCATGCTATAATAAATAAATAATAAATGTTTTTTAGAATGTTGTGATTTTTCTTTGCAATAAAAGTATTTTGCCTTTTACTATGCGCTTTTTATTTATTTATTTTGCGTGTGATAATTATAATTTTTTATAATAATTACATATAGATGCAAAATATTTACTTGCTTTGCACATTGTGACTTCTGGAATTTTATACATTTTTCTGTTTATACATTTCAGAGTGATAGCTATGTTACTATACATTTCATATTTACTGAAAAACAGGTATCACTTAATTGAAAAAAAGGGGCAAAAAAAACAAAAAGTGTATTGTGTGCTGTAATAGAATGGAATTTTTATATCAGATAAATGTAAATGTGTAAATATGCAGCTCTGATGTGGAAAATCACATGCACCTTGAGAGCATTAGTCACTCTGGATCTGGTCCATCATCAAATCATTTCCTAAAAAAAGGCCTCATTTTGACATTATTCTGATGTAGTTTTGTTGATTAGCATCAGTTGCATTAAGATAAAAGTGCTTTGAACGTGCGCACAGCCTATGTGCAGTTCCCATGGTGGTTCTGACCAATGCTTCATTAACATATGATTAACAGAATCTCAACCCTGTCTGCAAGTCTGCGAGGCACGACAGAGCTGGGAAAGGAGAAATCCCCACGGACGGGACATGACTCTCGCTGGCTTTGTTCTGCTGCCCACTCTCAATGGTTTACGGTAACAAAAGAAATTTCATGCCAAACTCACCACCTTATCAGATTTATCTCCATCTGCCTTTTTAACATTATTAAGATCTAAGCGAATACAGCGGACAGACATAAAGAAAGACAGATTGAGATGGAGAGATAAGGGGTTGAAAGAAGAGCTGTAGTATTCCCTGTCACTTACATTGGTCCCATTGAGAAAGTTGCCAATAGCTAGCAGAGTTGAAAGGATGCAGCGCAGCGTCTTATTCTTTTCTAATTGGTCCATGCCCTCCTTCAGGTCCTGTAGTGGCTCTGCTACTTCCTGAGAAAGAGAAAAAGAATGGGTTTGAAATAAAGTGCCTCTGGGAAAAAAAAAATTGCAGACTGGCAGCTTTGCTTCAAGATCTGCTGATACAACAATAAAAAAATGGTTCATCTTATAATAAATAAATTACTCAAAAAGCCCAAACATTGTTCTAACAACAACAAAACATTGGAATGTGTTATATATTAATGCTAATAAACTGATATACTGTAATGAAGTAAACTAATAAATACAGAATTACTTCGAAAGGAATACTTTTTAATATGTTTATTCTACAAGGACACATCAAATTGAACAAGAGTGACAGCAAAGACATCACATTATAATAGCATATTTATAATATCAACAAAAATCCTGGGAGAAGTATGATGGTCTCACGGGAAATTAAGCAGCACAAATGTTTTAAACCTTGAAAATAATAAGAAGTGTTTCCTGAGCACCAAATCAGCATATTAGAATCATTTCTAAAGGATAATGTAACACTGAACACTGGAGAAATGGCGGCTGAAAATTCAGCTTTGGACAGAAGCAGAAATAAATTACATTTTAAAATGGAATATTTCACATTATTAGTTTTCACTGTATCTTTAATCAAACAAATGCAGCATTGCCCAGTATGAGACACTTCTTTTAAAAAAACAAGTATGCCTGCCCCAAACCTTTCTGTGTATTAATGCAGTTTTGTTTTTTTTAAGAAAAGGTAAATAAACTCATGTTTCATGGTTTTTGAAGATAAGGACATATACAGTATGTCTGATCCAAATTATACATGATTATATTAGTTAATTGCATTTTATTAATTACATTTAACATTGATTTCTTTCTGCTATCCATCAGAACAGACCCGCCACCCCAATTTTGGGCCACAGCCTACTAGTGCTGACAATATAGTAAAGGATAGGTCAAAAACAATTGACTTGAAACCACTATTATGTCATATAATTTAAGTGTGGTAACAGAACATGAGGCCGACCTTCTCTAAAGCGTCATAGTCCATCTTAAAGGCCCAAAGCTGCAAGCGGGCGGACAGCTCACTGATGGAGGACAGAATGAGGAGGAACTGCTCTGCGCTGCCCAGTGGAGTATCGGGGTTCGCCAGCTGGGCCTCCTGAATCTTCTGCGTCTCCTCCTCCGAAGGAATCATTGTCAGGATTTTCTACGAAAGAACATGAAACCCAGTATTAGTATTACTGTCAGAAACCATTGTATATGGGGATTCACCCCTAAAGGCATTCGCTCCATCAATCATGTGAGCGCTAATAATAATAACAACACCTGGAAAGACACGGCATTACTCAAAAATGTGGGAAATGATGACTATTTCATTGCTATTTCATCTGCTACGGGCATATCCCGCTATTGCACAATTGAATAATTGAATAAAAATGTAATTTCTCCTGACCAGAACAAAATTTCTGATAAAATCTTGAGAAAAATAAATTGCGGTTGTCTGTGAGAATATAACGCTCTCTGTAGAGACATAAAGGGTGGAGAGTAACACTGTAATCCATTTTTCCCATGACGAAAGATAAAAAATTACAGATTTTATGAGAAAATGGGAGCTCCATTATTCACATGTTGATATTGAGACATTTACCTCAGATCTGTATCATGGGCTCTAACAGCATAAATGAAGCATTTTTCTAACCTTTAATCTTTGAGATGAATTATATGGCTGCTGCCAAAACTGTTTCAGTTTTTGCAGGAAATCCACATAATATTTAGAGTCGCCGCCAAACCAACTTGCTAAACATTAGCTTTAAGGGTAAAATCTATTGGTTTTGCAGAAATCCAAAGTAAATGTACATGCTCTCAGGGCAAAGAGGTCGAGTTATTTTGGACACGAGCTTTGACTCAATGCTTTTGGTTTGCCAACTCGACTTCAGTCTGTATGTCTCTGTCTTGTTGAACACAGTTGTAGAAAACCCATGTATTTTGCTAAAAATATGCTTTCATGTAGCAGTGTGGGGATGATCATAAATGCCTGAATGATTGATGTAACGAGAAAAAGAAAGAGAAAGAGAAAGAAAGAGAGCGAAAGTGAACCGTAGAGGGGTTCAAGGAATATGTGACTCACGTGGACTTAAAACAAGGTTGGTATTAAGTACAGATGTGTTTTCTGCATGGTAACCTGTCTGGCATTCTCAGGATTAAAGTGTAACCATGCATTGTACTAGCTTTATAACTGAAATGTATGTATTGAGTTTTACTGTAGCTTTTCTTAATAATTTCATTATGTCGAATTTGCTACATTAATTGCGGTTGATTTGGCATAATTTGCGAAACAGAATGTGATTTTAAACCGGTGCAGCATTACCTCTATGCCCTCTTTGCTCAAGGCGTACTCATCAAAGTTGAGGATGGCTGTTTTGATGGTACGAGGAGGCGGCAGGACCGTCAGGCCAATGTTGATGGCGTTACTTCTTTTGGAATCCAGAACGATGATCTCCTGACGCTTCCCATCTGCTGCCGTTTTCTGAAATCAGGTATATAAACAGATCATCAGAGTTATTCATAGTGACTGTACTTTGAGTGGTTAAGACTTCACGAGACAAAATAGAACTGTATTCAGACAAAATGCATTTGCAAAAAAAAAAAAAAAAAATTCAAAAAACTTTGCCCAGTGAATTTCTATTCTAACAATGTCAAATGTTTCGCACACATGCATCACAGGAAAATCTTAAGATTTTAATTATTTTTATACTAGATCTCAATTCATATGTTTTGAAGGACAATATTTTGTGCTAAAAATGTGCCATATAAATTTTTTTTTTTTTTTTTTTTTTTTTTTGAAGAGTCCTAATATCATGTCTAACATTTTACACATAAGCTAAGTAATGTTATCTTTATGACACAAATAAATAATATCATTACACATGTTGCCTAAGTTGAAAAAGTGTTTAGATAAAACAGGTACTTATGGTTCTTGGATCTGATTTGCTGAGAAGTCTTGCAAGCCATTAGATATTTTATGAGATTTATTTTACGGGTTTGAATCACTCCACTTACACCAAACCCACTATCATTTTACAAATACTACTTTTGTTTGTTCACAGAATGAATTTCTAAGAGTTTTTAGGAAAGACTGTAGTTGTGTAAACTTCAAATATGCAGGTGGCTCCTATTGAAAATTAGCTTTTGACGTTTTTGAAAAGGATGCATTAATCTGATCAAATAACTCCTTTAACAATCATATCACAGTTTCCGCAAAAATTTTATAACTTTAATAATAATAAAATAAAAGTTTGTAATTCCCAAAACAAGCATGCTTAGCCTATCACGATACACATCTATTCTCCCACACCTAAAATTAAATACGTATACGTCTGTTCTTACTCTCACGCTGGCCACTGAGCTGAACAGGAAAGGCATTTCTTTAATGTGGATAATTACCCCAAAAATGGCTTCCTGAGATATGAACACAAAACCAGGATATATTTAATGTTTTTTTGCCAAAAAGGCACGCAAGCACCTGAGGGCTATTTTGGGACTTTGATGGAGAATATTTTTGTGAGGAGCAGAGCCATGATGGTACTCCATCTGTTGCCAAAGAGGGGGAATGGAGGAGCTCAGAGGAAAAAGGGAGGGAGGATGGGTTGAAAATGAAAAACAGCTGGAAAAGGTTGCTCAGAGCAGAGAGGAGAGGAAACCCCATGCAGGCCACATTTCTGAGACACCATCTTAGAGCAAACAAGTCAAATAATGTGATAGATCTTCATTTAAGAACATCAATTCATCTCCAACACTTAAAACCTGTGATGGTGAAGATCAGTGTTCATTTTGTCAGGCCAGGAATTTATCTCTGTACATAAAAAGGAATGTACATGAAAGAATACAATTAACTTTGTTATACAATAACTTGAATGACAGTGTAGTTCATGTTTCAGTATATAGCACACATGCAAACACATCTTGTAACAGGCTGTACTGATTAGGTTAAGAATGTTTAAGCCAAGCTATGACTTGTGAATTGACTTTGTTTTGAGTGGCAGCCGGATTTATGGATCCCAGAAAGCACATTTGATGAAGCTTTTAGGTAATACAAGGAATCCATCATAGCCAATTAACCAACCTATTATTATTTTGACCTACATTCTGCAGCTCTTTTTTAAACGCGTGCAATCATGTCATAAGAAAGAGCTGTGCAGGCTGCAAATGGGCAATGGAAGGTGTCAGAATTCATACCATGTGTTACAGAAGAAAGGCCCAGAAAAGATAAAAGTAGCTTCCTAGCAGCTATAGCTTGTGTTCATATGCTGATAAAAGCCAGGTAAAACCAAAGTGTAAGTTTGAGATTAATTAGTGTAAGTTTATTCCATTTTAGTGAATATTAACAACATCTTTTATTCTCCCATTCATTGAAAAGACGCTTGAGTGAGTTGTGTTCAACCAACTCTCTATGTTTCTTGTACAGAACAACCTCCTGGACAGCAACCAATCTGGCTTCAAAAGCGGCAACTCAACTGAGACTGCCCTGCTCTCAGTTACAGAAGCCCTGCGACTGGCAAGAGTAGCTTCCAAATCCTCAGTAATCATCTTGCTGGATATGTCTGCTGTTTTTTACACAGTTAATCACCAGATTCTACTGTCCACCCTCAGAAAGATGGGCATCTCTGGAACCGCACTCATGTGGTTCAAGTCCTACTGTACCTCTCAGATAGATCTTTCAGGGTGTCTTGGAGGGGTGAGGTTTCTAAGTCACAACTTCTAGCTACTGGGGTTCCTCAAGGCTCAGTGTTTGGACCACCTCTCTTCTCCATTTACATGATTTAATTAGGATCTGTCATTCAGAAGCATGGCTTTTCCTATCACTGCTATGCTGATGACATTCAACTGTACTTCTCATTCCAACCATACAGCTGGGTTCATCAACCATAATTTGTTCCAGGACTGCCAGAAACCTAGGAGTTGTGATCGATCTTCAGTTAAGCTTCACAGACCATATTGCTACAATGACCCGGTCCTGCAGATTTGCCTTGCAACAATAGGAAGATTAGACCCTTCCTGTCAGAGCAAGCCACCCAACTTATTGTCCAAGCTCTTGTTCTCTCTAGACTGGACTATTGTAATGTCCTCCTGACGGGCCTTCCTGCATGTACTATCAAGCCTCTGCAACTGATCCAGAATGCAGCAGTGAGGGTTGTCTTCAATGAGCCAAAAAAAGCTCACGTTATTCCTCTCCTCATCAGGTTACACTGCCTACCAGTAGCCGCTCGCATCAAATTCAAGGTACTGATGCTTTCCTACAAGAAGACCACTGGCACGGCACCAATATACCTAAATTCACTAGTTCAAACTTATGCGCCCGAGAAGCTTGCATTCTGCAAGTGAACAACGCCTTGTGGTGCCATCCCAAAGAGGTTCAAAATCCAAATCGGCAGCCAAATATTTTTATAAAACATGGGACGGAAACCACTAATATTGAAATTTAAACTTGTTTACTTTTTTAGAGAAAGAAAATGCAGGGGTATCCAAACTCAGTCCTGGAAAGTCACTGTACTGCAGAGTTTAGCTCCAACTTGCCTCAACACACCTGCCTGTAAGTTTCTAGTATGTCTAGTAAGACCGCGATTAGCTGGTTCAGGTTTGTGTAATTAGGGTTGGAGCTAAACTCTGCTGGATAGTAGCCCTCCAGGAGCAGGATTGGACACCATGGCATAGTGTTACCTTTACATCCCATTTTAACTAAGACCATCCAAATGGCTAGTGCAACCCTACCCTGCTCTATACTTATGGATAAATCTGGATCTACCACTAACTATAATGACACTGATGAGGAAATAATTTGTGTAATATTAAGTAAACAAATAATCTTGAGTATAATTACAAAAAAAAAAGCAGACTTGATTACAAACGTTTGGAAGAGATACTGAAAAGATGTCATTTAACAGTACCTTTGTAACTGGGAGCTCCTTGGATTTTGTCTCAAAGAGGTTTTCCAATTTGGCTGTGTCCAGTTTGACTGGATCAAGTTTAGACCACAGTGACTCCCTGCATCTCTTGTGATCGCTGTACTGCCAGTCTATAGGTCTGACCTCATTCCAAAATAGCCGGATGGTCTTCTTCTTCTTCTGGAAGAGAGGAGACTCTCCTCGACTAAGCTGAGGAGATCCGAGATGTGGGGGAGTTACTGAAGCCAAAAAAGGTGGTGGAGGGGGCATCATCATGCCAGGGATAGGGGGAGGTGGGGGGCATCCAAATAAAGGTGGTGGGGGTGGAAGACCAGGCAAGCAGGGAGGCGGGGGAGGAGGTGGTGTGTGGTCACTTGACCCGATCACATTGCCAACATCCAAAATGTCTACATCATCCTCCTCTCCTAAGTCCGTAAAGTCCAGCTCTTTAATACGTAGTTCCCGTGGTGTGGCCATCAGTTGGTCCCATATGTGGTCTGACTCCTTTTTAGGTGGTGTTGGTGAAGGAGCCGGCAGAGGTTTTCCCTGTGCTTGCTGCTTTTCCTTCCCAGAATGCTCCAACTCATGAGGCGATACCAGTCCTTTCACCAAATCTCCAAATTTCTCAGCCACAGCCCTTACGCTTCCCTGGTTATCCAGATGCTCCACTTCCAATTTCTTCATGTTGTCGTCACAAGCTTGCCGTCGTGCTTCCAGAGTGGAGATGCGACAAGCAAGGCTGGTAACAGAGGAATCCTGACCTGGACACTCTTTCTCATTCTCCTTTTCTTTCTCATCTTCCTCTGCCTTCTTGTTTTGAGCATAAAGCATGTCCAACATGAAGTGTTTGCTGTTAAGAACTTTGTTGCATGGATCGTTCACATCCGCTGTATTCATACAGTCTGCCCACCGGCCTAAGAGTACAAATTCAGAACAAGTTTCAACAATTTGTACAATTTCTATCAGAGTCTATCTATTTGCATGTTGTAACCTGGCACTGATAAAGGAAAAACAGAAATGCTGAAACTGAAATGGATTTTCACTGCTAAAAAAAAATCGTCTTACAATAAAAATGTGCAGCCACTTTCCAAAACTTATTGTAACACCTGCACATGACGAGTAATCTAGGGAACTATATTTTGTATCATTTCATCTGCCAATGATGGGTAAACTGGGAAAATAACCTTAAACTGGTAACAGAAGTAGCCATAAATATTTCTTTCTGACCATGAAACTGTTTGCATTATTATTATTTTAAAAACAGATATATAATTTGAAACCAATGTGAATAAAAACACCAGCTGGCTGTTAAATTTACTAACTGTAACATAAAACATGTGACTCTTCTAACCTTTACAACATTTTGACCATCATAGGTTTATCTAGGATGATTTTCTCCCAGAACTCCATTTCCACATATGTGAAATAATCCTCGCAAAATATCAAGGCACGAAATCAAAAATGCGAGGACAGTCACTATTGGTCTGCACCTTGTGCAAGGAAAATTCTTACATTTTATTTTGAAAGTCCACTTTAGACATTCTGACAAACTAAAAGTAACTTTGCAACTACATATCTACATATAACATATACATATAAGTCTCATTAATATGCAACTCCATGTTATATAATACATGATTATAGTGTATTGTTAGTTTAGGGTTAGTAGAAAAAGTCATTAGAATGTTTTTGGGGGACCAGAAATAAAATAAAATATAAAATAAAATAAAGTTTCATGCTGGATGAGAAATACTTGGCAGAAAGAAATGTTTACTATAAACCCCCTGGTGAATGTTAGACCCTCTGTGTTGCACTCACTCACAGAATTTGTGTATGTGTTGTGTATGTGTTGTTCTCACCTGAGTCACTGTCACTGACATGCTTCGCTTCTCGTTCTTCTCTCTCCAGAGTGCTGCTGGCTGAGGAGATGCTGGAGGCAGAGCAGTTATCTTTCTCATTCAGTTCCTCATTCTGCCTCTCTTTCTCACTCAGGACGGCACTCTCCTCTACATCCCCTGAAATCTGCTCTCTCACACACTCTTCTGTACCCATTTGATTAGTCTCTTCCTCAAAGTTTCCTTCTGCCTCTTCTTTCTTTTCATCTTTCATTCCCCTCACTACCAGTTCTTCACACTCTTTGGCTTCAGCTTCCTCTGCTTTCTCCACTGTCTCAGGTCTCTCTGGCTCAGAGTTTGTTGGAGACAGAGAGAGCGTAATGTCTGATGGTTCCACAGGTCTCTGTTCCTCTGGTTTGGAAGACAAGAGCAGCGCAGATGCTGAGGCAGAGGGAGGCTCTGAGGAAGGCCACGCAACTGCTGCCTGCACAGGATGGCTTGTTTCAGACTCAGTTCCTGAGGGGGGAGGAAAGATTGGCTTGGTACACATTCCAGATAAGAAGCCCAACTTCCATGGAACTACTGATGAAACAAGGCCATTTTAAAATAAACTTGTGATGAAGAAACTTCCATCCAGTGACAATGCTAAAGGCCTTACAAGTTATACTGAACCATGTCCTGATATAAAGACCACAACAAAATGTTCTCTGGCCTGTGTTGACATAATTCCTATAGAAACAGGACGTTTGAGAGGGATATAAAGGAAGTTAATCTGCATTTTTAAAATTGGCAGTAGGTTTTAGCTATGTGAAGATACTTGCTAGACACGTAAAGCGCATTTATAGGGAGAGAGATTCTTGGTGTAGAGAGCATCAATATATTTCTGTAATGACAGATGGATCAGAATGGTTATTTAAATAACAATGTTAATGTGTTTGGTCTTGGATAGATCTGTTATGCTGTTGCTGCTGCGGCAGAGCAAGAATGCTGTGAGCATGTAAGAAATACTGTACAAATAACATATACAAAATAACCCCCATATAGCATACACAAATCACCCCATAGCAGATCTATACAGGTGGAGCTGGGGAAGGTACTGTAGAGGGTTTCTGAAGTGCACTGTAACTGCTACAGAAAGAACTAGCCAAGTATTTAAATGTTAAACAGCAAGCTTTTGGCTGCGGATACAAAAACAACCAATCAGCTGTGCCACCTGATAATGATGTCATTATGTCAGAGTGAGTTTGACCTATTGGACTGCGCCATATACAGTGTCATGACAGAACTTTGGATGTATGTGTGTGTGTGTGTGTGTGTGTGTTTGATTATTTGTTTTTGAACAAATTGGTTGAGTGAGTGATTCAGTAAAAAAAAAATTGCTTTCCAACTAAATTAATATTACTTTAAAGACCAAAAATCTGCTTGAGGAAGTTTGCACAAACTTTGCATGCATACAATGCATGCAGCCCTCAAGTGCAGTCTGCACATCCACATTCCCCTCTCCCTGTGTCTGTGTTACGGTAACCCCCATAACATTACCACATATACTCCTCCACATTCAGAAAAGCAAATAAATGCAGGAAATGTGATCCTGCAGGTGAATGGGTAAAAACAAAACAAAATTCCACATGACCATACTATCAAACATTTTACACAGGAAAAATATAAAAGCTGAATGACTGAGGGCTGTTAACTGTAAATGTTATTATGGAAAAATATTATGGATATAGTATACAATATATTACACTTTAATTATGAAAATATATTAAGTATATAGGAAGTGTAATGTTGATATACTGCTGAAATCGCACACACACACAAACCTTTTCTCTTTATAATAAGTGTTTTTTCTTATTTTTTTTTCTAGTTAATCTCTCCTGTATTTCCAATTTATACTCTGGGAGGAGCTCAGACCTCTGAAACCACAGTCAGATCCCCACTGCTATCCTTTTACACACGGCTGGTCATGCTTTCATTCACTGACCAGTGTGTGACCAAAGCTCTAGCCTTCAGAAACCACATGAATGTGACATAACTAGTGCCTCACTGAATGGACAACCTCAAGCCATTCCATTCAATTATTATGTCACGGCTGATGGATGTGTTTCTTTCTCTCTGATTCTGTACTATAATCAAATATGACCCTGCTATTCTAGAAAATATTCTGTCACACCACCACACTGCTTTTTGTTGTTGTTCACAGATCAGTCTAGGGTTAAGTCTCTTGCTCAAAGCTCACATCCTGTATGGTTTAAACCTTTAACCTACTGGTTACAAACCAATCATTTTAAACGCTAACTCAGTTACACTGCCTCAAATATTCATGGAAAATACATAATTTAAAACTGTAACTGTAATAAAAACATTTTAACTGGCAGTCATATTTCACGTATTTTATTAAATTATTTTTTTTCAAGTTTACTTTTTTTTTTTTTTTTTTTGAGATTTTCTGAAGGTATAGTTTACCAAAATTCTGTCATCTTTTACTGCTCCTTATGCCATTGCAAACCTGTATGACTGTAGGATTTACAGAAAGCTTATTGTCCACACATTGTTCGCTTATTGTTTTGTAGAACATTCTGAAGCATTCTTTAAAATATCTTCTTCTGCATTCAACAGAAAATATAAAGTCTTATGGGTTTGGAATGACATGAGAGCGAGCAAATAATGTCAGAATTAAAATTTTTGAAAAGAATGAAAAGAAATATGATCCCCTTTGCACAGTTCAAATTGTATACTTACTAATTTCTTAAGAGCTGCCATTGAAAATGGGGATTTTCTTGGAAAAGAACTAAGATTAAAAGGCGGCTAAAATTACAATTAAGTTTAGAAGATTGAAACACTGGGTACCCAGCTGTGCTATTCTCATGTGAATATGTGTGTCTTAAGCTAGTAGGAAACTCCACAGCGAGACTGAGTGATTGACCAGGCTCCAGTCGTTCAGCCCGTTCATACCAACTCCAGCCCCTCAGATTCAGATGTGGCTGTATATGAAAGGCTGACTGACCACTGACCCAATTTCTGAAATTTTGGTTAATATTTGAGGTCAATAAACCTCAAATAAATGTAGTTTTTTCCTAATGGCTGACTGCCCTAGGGACTTTGCATTGTTTTCTTTACAAAACATGTGTGTGGTAACAGCTTGAGTCCACACTTTGGAGAAAAGATTAGGACCAGAGATTTTTCCAGAAATGCCAGACCGTATTACAGTAGACAGAGTAATCTCACCTCGTGCTGGATGTGGAACAGAACGTTTATCCTCTTGAGCTTCTACAGTCAAAGGGGTGGCAGAACGAGACAAAGAGCTACTGGAGGATCGGGAACTCAGGCTGAGGGTGATTTCTGTTCGCCCCCGTGTCGTTCTTGACCGTTCCCTTTCATTTTCCTCTGCTGCCAGCCGCTCCAATTGCTTATATCTGCACACATCACATAAAAAGATGAAAGTCACTAAAAAACATTAAGTATCAGGGCAATTACGCAATGCTCATTTGCATGTCTGACTTCAAAAAGAAAATGTAATGTAAAAATGTTACATATCCTTTAAATTACCTAAATAAACCTGTTCAATTATGAGTATGTTTTTGATTTCTGAATTAAAATTCACTTTGATACTGTGCTGATATCATTAAGAAAATCCTTGAAGAAAAAAAAAAAAGATGACAAAAATAATATAATTTTAACAAAACAGCTTTAATTATTAATTTTTGCAATATTATGGTCTAACCAAAAGATAAATGAATGAATAAGAAATAAAAGTTGCAAAATGTCATGTGTTGTCACTTCCCTATAACTATTGCTTTTATTAATTATATTTATGAATTAATAATTAATTCCTAAAAACACTTTTAAGATATGCATACTCACAAGATTACATTTGTATGGCATGTTTGTTTTAAACCAGATATTGTAATGATTTTAATAATTTAATGATTCATATTTGATCAATTAAACAGAGACAATTTAAGTGCAATCAGCATGCAAGAGAATATGGATTCCAATTTTGTATATAAACTTCACTTCCAAATCCTCCCACTATGTTACTTATAGTTCTCCCTAAACAGGTGTCAAAACAGATACTGTCTGCTCTCTTCCTGTCTTACCAACCCCCAAAAATGTGCCAGTTCTAATATACAACATTTGCTAAAAACAATTTATTTTCATCCACTGAAGTTGGATTATCCTTTAATTCCATAACATCATTCTACTATACTGTAAGGTTCACATTAAATTGAAGGGAAAAAAAATAGTTTGGAAGACTGTGACTTTTGATAAGATCTTGAATAAATGCAAAGACATTTCCATTTGCCAGAATGCATGTTTTTAACATTTACTGTAAATGGAAAAAGCCCATGTCTAAAGTCAATTACACACCTTGTCCTGCCGTCTTTAAAGGTCTTAATCTAAAGCAGGCATAAAGGGGCCCTGATGCCCATATTTCACCTGCAGCACGTGCCGACACGCTTCCCATCTGTTGCTCTGTACAATAAATGTTTTCAAGGTGTATTACTACCATTGTAATGATAATTGATATTAAGCACGGCACAAGCGTTTCACAATATGATAGAAATCTTCTGTGATACTGTAT
Organism: Carassius gibelio; assembly: GCF_023724105.1. Taxonomy (NCBI): domain Eukaryota; kingdom Metazoa; phylum Chordata; class Actinopteri; order Cypriniformes; family Cyprinidae; genus Carassius; species Carassius gibelio. Next base: position 13,700,441 of record NC_068411.1, on the reverse strand, counting down.
GAGAAATAATTGTCTGATATAAGTAATTATAAAGAAAATAGAAAAAAATTCTGTTCATCATTACAATGTTAGAAACTTAAGGATTTTTTTTTTTTATGAAATACAAACATTGCAACAACATTACAATACTAATTTACTAAAATTACAAAGTAATACCAAAGTCCTCCAATTTAGTAGCTACTGTAAAAGTTTGAGTCACAAGATGAGAGACATGATAGGACCAATAAGCAGCCATGAACAATAGCCAAATGTACACTGCAGTTTGTTGTACACTATTCAAAAATATTTGACCAATGGCCGTTATATAATATAATATTATATTATCATGAAATGTTGTTTTTCTATTCATCAGAGAAAAAAAAGCAGCACGTTTTAATTTGTGATAATAATAAGTAATAATAAAATGTTTATTGAAGAAGCACCAAATTTTTTAATATTCAGACAGTAGTATTGGCCGCCGAAATAATAAATTACATTTTTAAAAATGCTAAAATATATATCTTTTTTGAGTTGTAATAATATTTTTCAATATTACTGTTTAACTGTATTAAAATTAAACATAAAAAAAACTTTTTAATATTATATTATATTATATTATATTATATTAGTAATTCTGTAATTTACCTTTCTTCTCGAGCTTGTTTGACTTCTTCTCTCTTGTCCACATAATCCCGACTGCCAAAAAAGAAAATCAACATAAGAAAACACGTAAAAAAGTATTAAAGAATGCCTTTTATATGTCAAAAAAATACATTTGGAGTTCATGGGGTTAAATATCGTTAACATATTTTTTTATTAATTTTTTTATGTTTATTGTTAATCAAGTAGTACCCATTCAAGTATGTTTTTTTTTATTTTTCACAACAGAAGAGGCTGACTAAAAGACTTGTTTATGTTATGACTGACAAGCATTTGTCTTCCTGCAGCCCACTATGATAATCCACTGTCTGGTCTGAATGCAGTTTTCATTTGAATGACCATAATAAGAAGGAATAACTTGTCCAGTCAGGAAAACTCCCAGATATCTGATCAAATTTGGATGTATGCCTCGGCTGCTTTTTTAAACTGCTGGACAAAATTTTTCTCATGGCTATCTCCAACATAAGAGATACGATATGACGTCAGAAACGCTGATGTATTTGTCATATTTATAAAAGAATGTAGCCTAGGGTGAAAACACACACTGCATCAGAATAAATGCTGAGAAAGGCCACAAACTTGAAACGGTTTCTCTCTTCTCTTTCAATGCGCTGAAGTCTCTCCTCTCTCTCCAGGCGCCTCCGCTCACGTTCTGCATTCAGAGACTCCTGATGTTGCCTATAGGAGGAGGTTAACAATCCACCTAGAGTAGGCCTGGAGAACCGAAGAAACCAAAGGGGAACAGAATTTCTCAAGATACCAAGAATTATAATCTTGGGCATTTGAAGAGTCCGAATTTAGCTTGCCGACAATGTAATGTAATGATATGAGGAGGTTTCCCAATCATAGTAGAGGACAGCTTTTAAATGTTTTGAAAATTCTCAGATGTTATTTTTATAATCATAACCATTGTAGTCTCATAACGGTTACTTTCAAAGATTCCTGTGCAGGACGGATCCATATGCACTTCAAAGGAAACAGTGCCTCACCTGTCGGGCTTACTGTCTGCAGGTGGACCTCCTGGGGGGCCGAAGCGGTTGTATGGTGTGGATGGGGCACTGGACACCCCAGATGACCTGCCGGGGTATGTACCTGCGTAGCCATTGCTAAAGGACAGAAAAAGAGAATTTAATTTAAAGTTCAGCCATATATAACCAGTTTAATTAGTAGGAGTCTTTGTCCTGAAGTCTCCTGAAAACAGCATAAAGCTAAAGTCTCGATTTATCCAAGATAACAAATGACCATATTTCCCATATGCTTGATTTATCACACTTATCTTCAGCTAGTACACTCAGCCAAAGTCTGATTCCAAATGATGTCATGTATTTCCTCCATCAGGACCACAAAAGACACTTGCTGTAAAGCCTCACTCGACTGCCCAAACAACCAAGAACACACACACACACACACACAGGTGCTCTGCTAAATCAAGCTTTTACACGAGTGAGTGATAAAATAAACTCTTTTCCCCAAATAAAGCTGCTTGCCAGTTCAGATCACTGGCTGCAGATGTACACGATATGACCTTGTATTGGAAGATATGATTCAAGACATGCTGGGGCTCGTTTCTCTGTGCAATCCCACATCTTTATTAAAAGAGGTCATTCTCTCCCTACACTTGTCTCAGTGTTTGAGTCTGTTGTGATTCATTACACATATTATCGGAGTAAGAACTCTGAATCCTCACTTACTACCAATGAAACAAACAGACACTGTTCGAAATTCCAAAGTGTTCCAGCACCTAAAAACATCAAGAGCCATCACACTTTAAAGTGTTATGAATTGTTTTTGATTTGCCAAAAGGAAACCTACTCTGTAGAATTGTATGGCAGTAAATAAAATAAATTAAAATAAAACTCTCTTCATTAATATTTAACTTGTTTTTGTAATTGATTACAAATATAAAAAAATAGATCAGTATATAAAATTGGTTAAATATGGCACACCTTTATGCTTTTAAAACTTTAAAACATTTTCATGTAAACACCAAGAGATGAACAAGGAAAGATGGGATGAAGTATTTAGGAAATGACACAAGCCAGTTTTGAACCCATATGACCTTTTCCTTTCAAACTTTGCACCAAAGCTCGCGAAGTTCCTTTGCTTCCAACTTGTTCCCTTACCTGCCACATGAACTGCATGAGGTGTTTGAGTATCTAACATCTGACAGACTGCACAGAAGAGACAGAACATGGAAAAAAGTTAGTAATCTATACATAAATTACAGAAGGATTAGTCTGAATGGAAACTGGGATAGAAAAAGAGAACAGAGGGACAAGTGCAGCCGAGAGACAGTGACAGTGACAATACAGACAGAAAGTGAATCAAAGCAGTATCTGTTTATTAATTTAAATATTAGCGACCTTGTTAAATAGCCAGCAAGGACAGCAGAAGGGGGAAATAAATGCAAATTCACCTTTACGAGGCCGCTAACAATAATAATAATATGTCAGTGTTATGAAATCCACTACAATAGATTAGCAATTTTAGCATGTAAAAATAATCAAATACAAGGCTAGTTTTGAAAGGTCATCAATGGAGAAAGTTGCTTTTTGGTGTAGTTACAACACCTACCACCAGGGGCAAACTTGACCATGCTAACCAATCAAATCTTCACCCCTTGCTTGCCATTGCTAGTCCATGGCAGGTGAGTCGGCTGTGTCATCAATGGTTGCCCAGCTTTCCCAGAAGAGAAGATTTTGATGTCATGTTGACTTTAATAGCGCACTGTGCCATAAGCATAAGACTGCTGTGTAATTAGGTTATTAAATATTAAAGAGTCCACATTTGCATAGAGCCAGCAGACTAAAATAAAACTGTCTTTGATCCACTTTATAATCCAGATGGGTTCCTCAAGCTGCCACAGTCTTAATGTCAGACAAACATGCACATGACGTCGCAAAGCATTTTCAGCTTTATTCTCATGAAATGTGGAGCCTTACAGGCACTGTTCAGGATGAAATATAATTGCCTCTTTATATATGACTTAATTTAAAGGCTTCTCTTGGCTTTGTAGTAGTACAATGCACCAATGAGAGGCAGATGAGCTGTAAATGTCAGTATAAGTTAGAATCCTTTAGGGAGTGCACTACAGTGGCTAGTGCAAGTGAAAAAAGGAGACTTTAGTTTATAAAACGATCTGTCTTTTTGCATTCCATCAAATATAAAGGAAGCAACATAAAGCCCACAGAGTATAATGATTTACCAGGCTCTGATCATACTGGTGTACATTTCTTCTTTTATTGGTCTAAAGATTTGATATATAAGACAGGATAAGCCACATATTGCACATGACCATAAGTTAAGACACAGTGAGCGTAGCACTTTTTATGAAGGTGCAATTTTTGGAAGATACAGGAAGTTTTACAGTGTTCTCTTGGAAGCAGATACAAAGGGATAGGGTGATGATCTACTGGGTGAGGGTCTGACTCTTTTCAGAGGTGGGCTTGATGGAACAGGCAAAACAATAAACCCTCGCCATTCACAGGAGATCCAGAGATCAAGTGAATCCCATGCCACACTTCCTTCTTATTAGAGGATGAAAGTTCCACAAATACTGTGGTTGTAGTGTTTGTGAGACTTGAATCAGTAAAAACAGACATAAGTTAATCTCTCAGGGATCTCATAGCTTGACTTACAGTATACGGGAGTGAAAGTCATTCTCTGAATATGACATGCAGCTTTGAATGGCTCTATTCCAAACTTAACTGTACATAAGTGTCTCTCTTTCAAGACAAAAACCCAGTAGAATATGACTTGAAACGAAGGCAGATACTTTTTGTGACTATATTAACCCCAAGGAGTACTTGAGAAGCTGCCTTAAAATTGGGCAACATTTTCCTGCCTACTTGTGTAAAAACAAAACTATCATTGCATATGATCCCTAACTACGCAGGTAGCTCACTAAGGTTTGGAACAGAGCCCATCTGCACATGCATGGAAGGTATTCTGTGAGTGGCGAGAATCTACTGCATATATCTGCACTACCTGCAGTGTTTGTCTGGGTCTCGAGCCTGCGGAGTGCCCACAGACACCTCGTCCAAATCCACTGGGCAAGTAGGAAGAGGTGTGGAAGAGAGCAGAGGCAGGGCAGGGGACAGGGAGTCTTCGCTTGGGGAGGTGGAGGTTGAGGAGGTGACAGAGGAACCCCGGGACGGGAGGGCCCCCAAGGACCTGACCGAAGCCCAAGAAGACAGTCTGGGTGATATCGGGGGGCCAAAATCTGGGGTAAAAGGAGGGGAGGACACTGGGGCCTTGCGGATAACCTTGATCCCAGACCTGTCCCGGAGGTTTTCCTCATTGTCTGTATCAGCGGCATTGGGAATGAAGTTGACCATGCACTTTAAAGGCAAACACAAGCTAGAAGCTTCATCTACTGTTGATGGCATCCAGCTACGAACAACAAAATAACAGCAGAAGATCTAGTAAATGATGGTGAACACCATGATATGTTGGGAGACGTTAATGTTAGTCAAGTCAGGGAAGAGATAGCATCAGAAAATGGATAAGGATCTACAATCTGGTTTCTAGCTCTAAGACTTTACACCCTGAGATACTATTCTGCTGAAATACCTTTCGGATGCCTGTCTAGAGAGCTCTGTTTTCTGAAGCTCCTCATCCTTTTCCTCCTCTTCCTCCTCTCTGTGACAAAAAGGAGGGATTGAGGGTTTGAAGGAGGGATGAGCAAAGAAAGGAGAGGAAGAACAAATGAAAGGAGAGGACAAGAACAATAACCTTCAGCCCATGCACTGACATGGGCAAACAATATGACACAGGTGATCACAACACAAAACTTTTAGGAAAAGTCATGTTATGTTTACTTGGTCAAACTTAATGTCACATCAACACAATATGCAGGAAACCACTGCGAATGTTGGAATAATTATACAAATTAGTTTCCTAGACCAGGGCTAGGCAAGGCTGGTCCTAGAGAGTCACTGTCCTGCAGAGTTTAGCTCCAACTCTGAAAACCTCACCTCCCTATAGTCTTAGTAATCCTATAGACATTGGCTCTGTCCCAAATCACACACTTCACGTGCACTTGCTGTCTTGTGCACTTATCCATCTGTCATTCTGTCATGTCCCATTTGTCATTTTAGCTTTCAGAAGGCTGTTAAGAGAGCGCCCACTTTGCGGCCGATATGTGCCCTAGATGCGCACTGAAGCGAGCTCTGTGGCAGACCTCTACCTGACAGTCAAATCGGCATTACGCCATGAAAGTGTGGAATCAGAGGAAGATCCCAGGGTTTAGGGTGAGATTTGCAGGACTCTGAACATGCCTACCCCTGCCCTACAGGAAAATTGGACACACATGGCCTCTCAAGTCGTATTTATGACTGAGAAGGCCAAGAGATAATTTTGATACTGCATTTATGACTTTGGGGCGTAAAGTATAAAACATGGAGGGAGAGCAAACCATTGCTGTAGTGACTGCTATGTTTTGTCCATTTTTCCTCTATATTGCTATCAATTTTGCTATCGATATTATTATCTATATTGCATTCTCATCATTACAGTCACATAACATACATATTGTAGGATGAAAATAGCATTTATTTGACCGAAATTATGGAATCGTGATTCCAAGATGATTATCTAGATTCCACAAGTAACAATTATCAACTCTTTGTCAGTGGTGAATCTGGGCAATGTTTATATAGTTACCAGAAAACACCTCAAAGATTTGTTGGATATTGACTAGGGATGTCAAATTTCGATTATTTCCATGATCGATCGTCGTTTAAATTAACGATCAATTCATCGATTAATCGTTAACCATAATACTGCAAAATGCGTCTATTGCAGGCAAGCAGTCAGCGGTATGACAGGATGTGCAAAAGCCACACACACACACAACGCTTTCTCACTTGAATTAAAGAGGTTTTAGTCTGAATAAAATGCTAGTAGCAGGATTATAAAATGAATAGATGCGATTATGATCATTTGATAAAATGAAGAGAGCGCGCCATACTTTTGAGGTCATTTTACTTTGTCGACAGTTTCCAATCCCGCACGGAGAACGCTGAACGCGCATCTTTAAATGGTTTTGTGGTGCTCGTTGTTGTATTTTAAAGCACAATTGCAATGTTTTCAACTGACATTATTGTATAAAATTATCCGAAATGTGGAGCGCGTGTGACTGCGCTGCACATTAAGTGAACTACATCGGAGCTGCTGCACCAAAACACAGTTGCTCACATTAATTTGATCCTGCTGGATTCTGTCCTAGAAAATGTCAGATTTTTAAAAATCCGGCATACAGCGCATTAGATCGTGACAGTGCATGCGTGCAGTCGAGGATGAGCGAGCGCGGCTTTGGCTAGATTTATTTGGAGGTTATTGCTCATGTCTCATTCGGCACAAATCGAAATGTTTCCATATTCGCAATGTATTTGAATGTTAAACTATTATTTATAATGTAAACTAGGCTTGTACTTAACACGCATTCGCATATAGACGGAAAAGATGATCCTCTTCATATGAGCAAAAACGTCCTTGGCATAACAGCAGAGTGGACCGGTATACTACGGTCTATTTAAACTGAATGCTCCAGGAATGTGTCGGTCACAGCGCCTATTAATCGCTGTTTTGAATCCAGAAATTATTTATTTAGAAATGATAAGATCTGATTATGACAAGTGTGGTATAAAAGCTTTGATTATTAGAGGAATAATAGGTTAACTGGAAAATGTTAGATCGCGACCATGCTTTTGGACCCCATAGTCTTCATTTACGCGGCTTTGTTCTGGTTTGCCGGTTGGTCACGAATTTCCACAAATTCAGTATATTTAGGCATTGTTTCTTTTCCTAAATCTTCATAGTCTAACCCTCTAATTTCCCAGGTTTATTTTATTATCTTTCGCTTTTAATAACTGTTTTCGCATCTCTTACTGTGGTAAACATGGGAAGGGAAATTAAAGATTTCATGAATTAAGAATTCGTTCGATTTATTAATTTGTTCCCTTATTTCACTTAAATCATGGGTTATTTAGGGAACAAAATTAATGAAACATGGACAATTGCCACATTAATAATTCGTAGGAATTAATTAACAAGTTGTAGGAATCAATAGACTACCTGTCCTGTCACTGTGTCCCGCAGCCCTGCAAAGCGCACGATATAAAACAGTTATCTGATGAAATGATTAGTAACTACATTTCTATTGCATTTAATGTTGAAGAACTTTTATGTTGTTTCTATTTTAATGTACTTTAAAGTTTAAATCACATTAAAAGCTTAATTTGTACATTGTGAATGAATGATGATGCTTTTATATATCGTCACCGTCACTCACAGCCGCTCGCACGTGTTGAGTGCGCATGAGCCGCACGCAGCCCAACATTGAATCGGTTAACCGACCATCGATAGCCTTAATCGATTGCATCTCTTATTGACAATTAATCGATCATCGATTAATCGTTGACATCCCTAATATTGACTAAATATTTTCTATCAAGTTTGGCTTCAATAAGCCTTTTCCCCAAGAAATAGGCAATAATGAACTTGGTGTCCTCCATGTTTCCTATTCTTTCCCACAACAAAGCACTCGAACGTAACAAATTTGTAATTACGACTTCGGAAGTGTGAAGTAGGAAATCACTGATAGCTCATGAAAGAAGCACAAGTCTATAGACCAAAACAAACTCGATCAGTGTAGTTATTTATGAGCCAATCCTTTTTGCATGCACACTCTTAAACTGATTATGCTTACTAAGACAACAACTCCTATGGTTATGTAAATGGGTTAAACTGTTTTCATTTATCGGCATAAGGTCATAAAAAACATCACGACTCACGGAACAAATGGAATACTCTGTGTAGAATACATGGTTGTTTATTTTTTTATGTAACCTCTGGGAAATAACCAGATTTTTAAAAATTAAAATATAGTTTACTTGCTTTGCCAGGTCATTTATATTTAAGGTTATCATTATGTTGGTCAACTCTTATGAGTCAGTTCTTTTTAATGAATCAAGTACATATAAAAAAGGCTGTCAGTATGCCACTAAGAAAGGCATGAAAAGTCATTTATTTTGCCAGAATCATTTTAAATGTATCATTTGGAAATTGTAATTGTATCGAATCTTTCAGAATATTTAATTTATCACAATTCCCATCCTCAACACAGAACAATAACTGATTTTTTTGGGCCACGACCAACCAGTTGAGACCCACTGAGTCACACAGCAGTCAATACAGCAAAGGATTAAGACCTTCAGGAGGAAGAGAAGAAGTCCTGTGCCTCACTGCTCAAGGGTCTCACTCTTTCTCTCCATCTCCCAGTAGACTGGTATTTATTACTAATATGGAAAACACCACACTTCAAAGGTCCTTCTCATTTCCTGTGGTGGGTTAGCTAACAGACGTCAGGATCAGATGACTGACTGAGATGAATTCAACTATCTGTCAACCAAACCACTCAAAGAAAAATAACCCATGAAGCCCATCACTAACAGCAGATCCTGTCATCAATAATCGAAAGCACAAGAAGTCTGTTCAGCTCAACAAAAGTAGGAGAGTGATGTGAGATATAAAGAGATAGTGACAGGAGTATCAGTGACAGGAGGGTCTCAAACATATTCTTGCTTTTCTGGCCACTATTTGACTGCAGGTACTGAGCGGCTTTCAGACAGACACAAGTTCCTAGCAACAGTTCTGTTAGTAGTTACAGTTTACAGATGTCACTTGTCAATAATTATTTAGTATTATGGCTGAGATGATGAACATGATATGCTTTACCAGATACAAACAGATAATAGATATCAAAACATTGGAAATGTCTTTAAAACAACATATACTTGAGAAGGTAATAAGGTTTGTTCAAAAACAAGATAATTTTTATTAGATATATTTTTATAACATACAGTATGTACCATACAAATTTGTAGTTTTGCTCACCAAAGCTGCATTTTTTAATTACTTTAAAAAACAAACAAACAACAACAAAAAAACATTATTATTATTATTATCATTATTTATGTGATGCCAAGGCTGAATTTTCAGCATCCAATACTCCAGTCTAATACACAATTTTTGTGGAAACTGTGATACACTTTTTGTCTATAATGTCTTTACTGTCACATTTTATTCAATTTAATGCACCCTTACAAAAAAAAAAAAAAAAGAATAATTATATATATATATATATATATATATATATATATACTTATTTATTTTCTCAACTTTTGAACATCATTCATATAATTTTGATGGAATATATATTACACAAATTAATTTAAATTTATTAACTATATAGAATTTGAAGCTTAAAAAAATATTATTCTTGCAATGTCTGTATTTATTATATTATGTTACATTTATGCATACTTGCATTTTCTTATTTTTTTAAAGGATTTTATGGTGTTTAAACATCAAAGAAGTTCTGATTAGATCTCTACTCTTGATTACAGGACTCACAGTGCGTTCTAATTACTCAAATGTGATGGCCAATCAAACACAGTGGTGAGTACATTTTGCAGGCACAGTAATTTAATATCACCCCTATAAGATCCTCTCAGAGACATAGAATACATCCAGACTCCTCAAAATTCCACTAACACAGAGCAGCTGAACTGGCCTGTTCTCTCTCTCTCTCTCTCTCTCTCTCTCTACCGCCTTATGTGACCTTACCATGTCCCTTCTTACGATTGACACACTGGAAGAGAGAAAAACCATATGAAGCTTTTTCAGTGGCTGATATACTACTGTGGTTCCTGGTTTGGATATCTGTGCATTCACCTTTGTCCTTTGAAACATTCAAAGGATACGGATTAAGTTGTATTATTATAGTTTACAACAAAATATACAAGGACAAGATCGAGCACCTCATGCTGTGCTACAGCCCTGAGAAGTATGCACTGCTCGAACCTCCATATTTCAGTAACTTCCTATTTCCTCTCAGCCTCACAGGTTCCCACCACCTCCCTCGTGTACATATGATTAATATGAATGTCTGTGCACTAGCAAGTGCTCTCTGTCTCTCCCTCGGAGCATTATTAAATTCTCCATCTTCTTTTGGAACTTAAAAACGCTCATGTCAAAAGTAACATGATAGAACACCCAATATAAAACTGCTTCCTGTTCTTTAAAAATCAGTACATCCTGAACAACACAAAGTGTTTCATGGCTGAGAATGAACACATGTGGTCAGGGGAGGGTAAAAAATGGCTTAGTGTAATGATTTTCACTTTCACTTTTCCATAAATGCCGCAAAACAACAATTGAAAGTGTCATATATCATTAGTTTTCCATTTTCATAATCTGTATATTGTTTAGTTGCCGAGTAAAAATATCTACACATACAAGATAAATGTACTTCAGAAGCAAAATTATCTAGTAGATACTTAATTTGTCAACTCTTTAAAATAGTCTAAATAAATAAGCTGTATAAATAAATAAATACACTGTCTAAACAAACAAACAAATGAAAACTTTTAAATTGAAAGATTTTGAAAAAATAATCACACATAAAGTTGCTTCTCAAGTAAATGCATATAATCTTTTGTGTCATTATTGCTATTCTAAGAAATTAAAAAATGGTGATAAGTAATACAAATAATAATTATTCCACAAAAATAAATAAATAAATAAATAAATGTACTATAGACACAATATAAATTCTTCAAGTGACCTTCTATCTCTCTTTTTCTCTCTTCTCACCTTTCGCTGATATCATCTATCCTCTGGCCATTGAGGGGCAGTTTGTTGGGCGTGTGGCTGTGACAGGGGGAAGAAGGAGCAGAGGTGTGGCCTTTCCCGTTTTGGAGTGAATGTCTTCGGCTGCGGCGACGTTCCAAACCCCGCCTCTCAGGTGTGGCTCCTACACTGGCCCGACGCCGACTTTTGTGTCCGGATGGAGGAGGCTGAGTCTCATCATCACCGTCTTCATGACGTAGAGTTGACTATGAATAAACATGACCATTAGACTAACAGCAAACAGCAAATATTGCATCTTTATTAAAAAAAAACGCCACCGTTTTTCAGAAATCCACTATGCTCTTCCCTCAACTTAGAAGAGTTGATACCATAGACTGTATAAAAACATGGACGTAGTGTCTGTGACGTCACCTGTAGGCTCCTGAAGAGAGTTTTTGAAGCCTAAAGTGTGCAGAGCGAGCCATCGCCATCTTGGCAGCATGTCACCGCGCGACTCTCCCGGACAATCGAAAATGGGCAAAAGAGCGAGAGCTGGTTGCTGAAGCCACGCCCACCTAGTGCGACGGCTGTGACAGCAGTGGCAATTCACCTGTCACTCAAGTGGCTACGCCCTTAATTATGCAGAACTTTAAGGCTTAATATAATTTAAACGGATGAGTTAAAAAAAATTCACCCCCCTCACAGTTGTCAAATTTGTCAAAATTAGCTATATAGACCAAAATAATTTTTTGCACCAGGCTGAAAACTGTTTTTTTTTCTGTCGTAAAGTTGGGCATTTTAACATGGGGAGTCTATGGGAGTGATTCCTTTTTGCAGTCAACCTCAAGCGGCCAGTCGATGAATTGCTGTTTTAGTCACTTCCTTATTGGCCTCATGAGAGAGAGCAGGAGGTTGCCGCTCGGTTGATACATACCTCTCCCGTCTTAGTGTGTGCACTCAATCCCTATAACGCGTGGTACCACTATGCTAGCATTTAGCTTTGCACTATTCATTCCCAATGACCCAAACAGGGATGAATTTAGAAGCTACCAAACACTTCCATGTTATCCCTATTTAAAGACGGTTATAGTTACGTTATGAGTAAGTATGGTGACACAAAAAAAACAGTGGCAATTTCCTTAGCAGATAACAATGATGACTATAATGTATGGCGTGATGATATAGCTGCGCCAAGGTCGTATTGCAAAGTGCTGCAAAGTGCTCTTCCGCCATACGTTATAGTTATCATTTTTTTTATCTGCTTAGAAAATCACCACGTTTTATTTTGTGTCACCATACTTACTCGTGTAACTACTCATGTAACCGTCTATTAAATGCATACACTGAGACGGGAGAGGCACGTATCAACTCATCTAAGCTGAGAGAAGAACATAGTAGAAAATGGAAAAACGGTGGCATTTTCCTTTAAGGATTTATATATCAAGTATAACTTTTTGTTCATAAAATTCTTCATACATTTTAGTTTTGGTGCATAAAAAAAACAAAACAAAACAATATAAAAAAAAAATTCCTAAAAAGCAAACTGAGCACATGCTTACCTCATAGATATTGAACTGTTCCACTAGGTCCAAATCTGTGCCCTTCCTGTTAATGTGCCTCTGGGCCACAGCCTCCATGCCCTGCTCCTCCAGACTGTCAACCACATCATAGAACGTGTCCTGGTCAGGAAGACCAGCCAATGTCTGAAGGTATACAAGAGATACATGAGAATAAAAGTACTAATGCAACTTTATATATAACACGTGACTGAGAGTGTACTGGTACCTTGTTGATAAGGGTCATGGCATAAACCAACAGCTCTGTGTCCATTCCATCTTTTTCATCCAAGATTTCCATGGCATTAGACCAGGGCTTACAGTCTGCATACATCATGTCAATTAAAGGGTCAATGAGCGTCAGTGACACATAAGAGAGTATACATTTTTTAAGGTAAAATGTATGCAGATGTACACAAATATCATTAATCATTCATTTATAAATATCACCACATGACATTTAATTTTAAAACCAAAGATCAAATAACCAGATATTTAATCATTATTTTTTGTAACAGTAATGACATATTAAATAATTTCTTGTTTTATGTTGCATTGTGTTTAGTTTTTTTTTGGTTTTGTTTTGTTCTACAAAACTTTGTATTGCAAGCACTTCCTACAGCTTCTTGTATTCCTCAATTTTAAGTCGCTTTGGACAAAAGTGTCTGCTAATACATGTAAATATAAAGTTTTGTTTTGTTTTGTTTTGATGTGTTTGGGTTTTTTTTTTTGTTTTGTTTTGCTTTGCTTTGTTGTGTTTTGTTTTTTATTGAGTCTTGTGCCACATGGCTTTTATTTGGCAGACAAAAGCTGTCTTTAAAAAAGAAAGGAAAAAACACCCTTACTGAAGACGTATTGAAACAAATGAATTGAATTCAAAGGAACTGTGGTTTAATAAACTTCTAAGGGTATTTGAAGTGAATCGGTTGAAATATGGCTGGTTCAGAGAGAAATGAGCAGCATTAGTTTGAGGAGAAAATGTCTGATATGAAGATTAATAGCAGGAGACGTTCTGCTTCATCTGCCAGCCTGTCTGTCTCTCACTGGGAGACCAGAGACAGCGTTCTCTCTTCTTACGTAACAGTATTAATCTTTCATCTGTCCTGTCTTAGTAGCTCTTGTCCTAATAACCACTTATTTTTTTCCATTCCATTCATCTTGATTTACTCTGCAGGCTATCAAAATTTGTCCACTGCCAATGCAGGGGCCGATAATATGAACAATTACGTTAAAAATATCTTAAAAAGCGTCAAGAACAATTTGTTAACTGTCATCTGCTTTCTCTCTTCTAGGTAACCAAACCTCATCAGAGAAGAAAGTTTCTCTCCATCATTTCAGCCCCCCCCCCCCCCCCTCCCACACACACACAGTAACATCCAGATCTCAGCTTGGACTCACATACAGAGATTGAGAGTTGAAATGGATTTCTAGAGACACTTTTTTTTTGTGTGTGTGTGTGTTACCTTGCTTGGTGTCCACAGTGTTGATGGCCTGGATGAGGAGAGGTGCGTTGGTCTCGGTGTATTCCACAAAAACCAGCAGCAGCTTCAGAGCAGTTTTAACAACTAACCGGAACTGCACACATGGACACAGAGAATATCTTGACACATTTTCCTGAATGCAGTACCATGGAGGATATTGATAACAGCCTCTGACACATGACTGCACACTTACAGATGGAACTATTTTAAATGTCCTGCAAGTAGCCTGCAGTGTAAACCTTGTATCCTGTCTGTTCTCTGTTCTCCTGGATTTGTAGTCCCATTAGACATCTTAGTTTTAGATTTTGCAAAACTTTATGCCCATTGTGTAAACCAGTTTAATTTTCTTTAAACATCAATTAAATAGTGGTGTCACTGAAACACCCTAAAAAAAAAAAAAAAAAAAAAAAAAAAAAAAAAAAAACAAGACTTTATTTATTATATTTATTCAATCACAGATATTTTTTTTTATCTGATATTGTTACAGGAAAAAAAAACATTTATAAAAAAAAAATTGATTTTTTTTTTTTTTTTTTTGCTTTTGCAGAATTTTACATGATTTCTTAAATGCATTAGACATGGAAATATTGAGACAATGTATTTCTCTGATAAGGAAACTGTCAAAAAGAGAAGAACCACGGAAATCTAACAGACCAAAAAAAACAAAAAAACAGGGTCAAGCATGTGAACGTGTATATGGAGTGGAGAATGGGTGGAGAAACGAGAAACAGATCTGTGTTTAATAAAGTAAGAGCTGCTCTATCAAACCATACTGCATCTTTCATGTGTGCCATATAACAGAAAGAGAGAGAAGAAGAAATGCATTTACAAATGGCTGCATCCAGCACAGAGCTACATAATAATTTCTGTTGATGTGGTGATCACAAACATCCATTCATATCCAAAATTGTACACACACATACTGTACACATCAATGTGTCCTCATCATATGTGCTCATACCACCCCTAGAGGGCTGGACAAGACTGAGAGAGGAAATCGGTCTAGAACTTTTGATAGTGTCGTGCAAAACCGTGCCACACTTTGTGTGCTGGCACACCTCGAAGCTGCCCTGCTGAGTTAAAGCATACTTTACAAACACTGGCTTAAAAGAACATAAATACAGGGAGAAAACAGGAAAGTCAGTCATGAACACTGCGTGCAAAACTACGCCACCCTATGAGAATTGTTCAAGTTGGCACACCTGGAAGCTGCCCTAACTTAAAACATTTGCAAACATTGGCAAAAAGAACATGAATACAAGAAACAGTACCTTTCGGGCCTTATTGGATTCATTACGTCTGAACAAAATAATAAATCTGGATTTTCAAAGCAAGAGTTTCTCATTTACTTTAGATTTTTGACTAGCTTTTAAAACCAACGTATTAAAATCATATTGAAGTGCATAGGCCCAGCAGTACGCAAAATTATACACATGCCATAGGCTAAATAAAACTATACAGTTTGTCAAAATTGGGTTATTTGCATTTCATTTTTATTCGAAATGTATTTATATAATTCATGCTATTATATAGATGGTTTCATCGGGCGCACGCGCATGGCCCTAAGTTAACTTCTGGTCTGTGTTGTGTATATCGCTCTAGCTAGCGGTGCCGTCTACAAACGCAGTGAAAGTTAAGGTGATGAGTATACTGAAGTTGGGCTGAGGTGGTTGTGCTGTGGGATGTGTTTCCCTTGTGGAGACTCGCCACGATTTTAAAACCAATCGATTTTCCAAAATGCTTCGTTGCATATACGCAAGCACATACTGCACTTTTAATAATAATAATAATAATAATAATAATAATTCCTTTCATTTATAAGTTTAAATATAAAAAAAAAAACACGGGTGTTTTATTTCTGAAGGAAGACTTGCATGTTATATGCCTGATAAAGCAGATAAAGCAGCGTTTGTGAGCGTAGCTCTGCTTTGTTTACAGCTGTTGCTGGGGAAACCTCTATTTCTCATGCTTTAAAGCATTTCCTGCTGGCAAAGAATGAATTTGGATTTTCATTAAGTCCGCCTGATTTACGCAGCAAACATTATTATTGTGTTTGTTATCAAAACATTATCTACTCTAGAGGGACTGATGTTATTGATTCTATTTGGAAGTCTACCGGAAGTTAAGTTAGGGCCACAAAAGCGCGCATGCTCAGTAACGTTTGTTTATGTTGTTGCCGTTGAAACCGTCTATACATCAAGCATTATAAGCAAGGACGCACCGATATGATTGCAATTCTGGCCAATACCAATAAGCCAATTATTTTCATGTCATGGCTTCTATTTTGTTTAAATAATTTAAGAGTGAGACACCAACAAATAAAATCAACTGTTTTTAATAAACTGTTTCAAGCTGTTTTACTCTACAAGTGAATTTACGCACCAAAACATGATAATCTATGTGAAAAATGCATATTCCTTTTGAGGTTTACTTAAAAATGACATTTAATTGTGTTATTTAATTATTCATGTTTTTACATTAACTTTAAGTTAGAAACATTTAATACTTCATTTTAGCTGATATATGTATCAACCCTTGCTATATATATATTTATATATATTATTTTCAATAAATACAGTATATATATATATATATATATATATATATATATATATATATATATATATATATATATACTGTATTTATTGAAAATAACCAATAACCAACATCACTTGACCCACTAGGAAGCAGGAAAATTTCAGAAATGTCACAAAGTGAAATACACACTCATTGATAATGTTCATAGTGAAATGTATTTTACCTTTGAGCCGACCAGTGTGTAAAGCCACTGTACAGTTTCATTGTGTCCAATAAGCCCATTCATTCCATCCACATAGAGCATGATTTGTCCAAGAGCTAAAAGAGGGAAGGAAAAAGAAATATATAAATATATTTACATCTCAGCAGTTTGACAAGTCCGACAACCCCACAACCAAAACTATGAAATATTCAAGTCTTTTGTTATAGCTTGGATTCCAGTGTTCAAACCCCTATAAAAATACAGATAAAACAATATTAAATTATCTTTGAATAATTGAATTATATATAAAAAAATAATAATATTATATTATTTTAATAAAATAATAATACAAAGTTGAATTATTGCTCTGAGTGCCTTGAAGGATTATTTACCATTTTTATTCATTAGTTGCAATAGGCAGCAGGTTATAGGTATTGTTTTTTTCCTTTTCATTTATGGATTTGGTCAACACCTTAATCCATATTGCATTCGAGACAAATTTGATCAGCTCAAGCATTTCTTGGGAATTGAACCCATGACCTTGCTGTTGCTTGTGCCATGTTATCATGTTTGAGCCACAGGAACACAATGAATAGATCACTGCTTTGAAGCCAAGTTCATCAATTACATCTACTGGATTACAATGAAGTTTTTATTTAATTACAAAAGGATAACTTCATGCATGTTAGCGTGGATTTGAACCCAGGAGCATGAATTCAACTTCTGGCCCACCTCACCATTGCATAGTGCTTTTATTGCACTATAAAATTAAGAAAGTATAAGTTCTTTAAGTTTTAAGTATTTAATATTCCTTAAGCAAAACTGTGTGCTTTAAAGATGATTGATTTTCACTTATTCGCAACAATGAAGCAAAATGGTCTTGTTCCACTGATGTGCATGAGCATGTGTGTGTGTCTTTGCATGTGCACAGCAGTGATACAGCAGTGTGGTCAGTGTTTCCACTGTCTTCATAAAACATCATTGGCTCTCCTTAGCAACTCAGGGGAGGTCTTCTGGTGAGGGAATTGTCGTGAAAGAGCCTGAACCATAAAGAAAATGCTTCACACACCAATGAACTCTCACACATGTGTCCAAAGTTTAAAGCAATCAGAGTACAAACAGATACAGTGATCTATATGTGAAGAGCAGGATTTCGCTCTGATCAAAGAGAAAAGTGTCAATGAGATCCATCTGGAGCTGTCTGAATCACATCTCTGCTGCAAAGAGTTATTGTATTATACACACACACAGGGGAGCACCGCATGAGACAGCATTATACAAGAAGATTAAACACACATAACTCACATGCTCCCTGGAAGATATAAGCTGTAACAGGTGAACCGTTATCAAATAAACAACTCAACTGTTACACTTTGAGACTTCACACAAACACACCAACTCAAAACCACATTTATAGGTTAATGCATTCAAGTTGCATAAAATCACCACATACGTGTTCTGGAACTAAATAATGATGGTTGAAGCAAGCATTACGAAGCATGATCATCATTTCCCCAGTGAGTGTTTGTATAGTTTTACACTAAACGTATTAACATTTTGCAATTTAATGCATATGCTACTAAATTAGTGTCACTTAATTTAGGTATTAATCATCACAAATGGTTACTGAAAGATGTGGATAGTAACTCATAGTTTCATAGAGAATGTGTTATAGAAACATTAGGAACAGTTCTGTTCACATAAACTAATCTTATTACTCAAAATTGTGATTTGCAGTTATAAAAAAAAAACCTGAAAAAAAAAATCTTAAATTAGTTATAGCAGACTAGATTTAGTACAATGTCATTCTAGCCGCATGTAACAAAACCATTCAGTGAGCAACTTTATGAATGTATTTGACTGAAGTTCATCCTGCAGTTCTACAGTTAATTTCTCTGGTTTTTTCTTTAAAACTTGAGTAATAAACAACAGTTAACAGCAAAATATTGGTTCTGATTACAAGTTATAATGGTAAATGTTGACTATAAGGGCCGTTTCATAGTCAACGCATCTGTACGCATACGCATCCCCGAGGCTACGCATCGTTACGCTTCGGCCGCCATTATGCGTCGGTGCGTAGCCAAATGTGTCATCCTAGTTTTTGACACGCGACGCGCCGATGCACGCAATACTATGCGTTGTCGGTGGGGGCGACATTGCAAGAATTGTACATTAATTCAAGTATATTGTGTTTATAGAAGAAGAAAGTTTGAGTACAATGGCGGGCGAAGAGGAAAAATTATGCCAACTTATACGTATTCATCCACATTTAATATCTGCGTTGCCTTTGTTGCCACCGATGTAAAATCAGCAACATAATACACTCCTCTTCAGTTGCCATTGTGATCTGAATATTACGCGACCCGACTCTATTACCCCCTGTTGCGTGAGCGGTGTACTGCATACACGTATCGCCTGTGATGCTTGCGTCCACTGTTTAGACTATGAAAGGGAGCGCCTCGCTCGCATCGCTCGCGTTGCTTGCTCGCGTTTCACACGTTGACTATGTAACCGCCCTAAAGCTTCGTTTCTACACATTTTAGAACCTGTTAATGAAAAACAGTATTACGTAATTAACTTTATGGGGTGACAGGTATAGTAAAATACATAGTATTCTTGCTCTTCTTTTCATTACACTTGCACAATAGACCTGCTATCTAGCTGGGTCAAGTGACATTACCCATGTATCCATTTGATCCAAAATGACTTGAATGCACATCACAATTACGATTTCCAAACTTTAAAAGTCAGAACTTCCGAAGAGGGCAAGGTAGCATATTTTCAAGCTGAGAGTCTCCATGGACAGGCAGGAGCCATAAAAACAGCTTCGCACGCACACATAGAGCAGTTTAAATATTGTTCTTGAAGCCTGAAATCTCAGCCTGTGTGGCAGTGCAGTGGGGAAAACATCTGAGCAGGCTGATCCACCCAAGCGTAACATGACTTCCATTTGTTGCAGGACACATAAAGTGGGTCATAACAAGAGCTCAGGGAACTCCATAGGAGGCCACTAAATTCACGGAGCTTCTATTTGACAGAAAAGACTAGAGGAAGAAATAAAAGAGCTCTGACAAAGACACAAGCAACAAGAGGTGAAGGTCAATGTTATTTTTTGAGCCATAGTTCAGGTGAAAAAATTTTTCTGGCTCCACTGTATTCAGGCAAATCTGCACTCATACATGCACTCTATGAAAAATGCCTGGCTTGCTTTTATGAATGGATGGACGGACGGACAGACAGATAGATAGGGCATTTAAGGATCTAAAATGCTGCTTGACTTGAGACTGACACACTGTCTTCATTCCAGATCACTAAAAGAAAGATGAGCCCTACTGGACTCTATAATCACACAGTATAGCATACCTAAAACATGACTACATGTGTATACATGGACACAGGCTTTAATATGGAGTTCAAACTGCCTCCACATGTTCATACACTCTGCATTTTCAATCAAATCTGACAACAATAGCATTTTTAATGACTAAAAACTTGTAAAACTTCTCATGTTTATTGCAATTTTATGATGAATCACTTGTTGTTTTCCTCAACTGTAAGTTGCTTTGGAGAAAAGCATCTGCCAAATGAATAAATGTAAATGTAAAAAATGTAGGCTATTTTATTAATAAAATTCACCTGGCAGCACTGACAACAAGTTTTTGTGTGCGTGCAGCTCAATCTATGATCTCTCTCTCTCTCTCTCTCTCTGTGTGTGTGTGTGTGTGTGTGTGTGTGTGTGTGTGCTTTGTGCATCAATTAAAGTAGTGCATTAAATTAGAACCATGAATTAACTGACTTGGAACTACATGTGCATTTAACTGGTTTAATGTATACCTGCCAGTCAATCAGAATTGAAATATAGAACTTAAATATTAAAAATGTTCTTTATAATAACAACGTCAGGGTGGTGCAACTTAGGACAATTAATATTGACCCAAAGGATTTTGCCTCTTTAACCGAAATACAACAATTACTAAAAGTTACAGTTACCCAGTTTCTCTACGAGTGGCTTGTCTGCTCCTCCTCATACTGTCTCAGTTCATCCAAAGCTAAAAAAGGATTTCGTTTTGGTCTGGCTTTGATGAAAAAAGTTCATTTATATCTCCTGACCCAACTGTGACACTAAAACCCATTTAGCAACACTGCTAAACGTTACTGTTTCCTGGCGCCATCTGCAGCATACAGCCCCGGCTTGTACCTGAAACGATTCCTCTTAGCTGGAGCAGAGCCTGCAGGACAAATGCTGCCAGATTCCCATAGCGAGGAGGAGAGAGAAAGACCGACGGAGAGCACAGCGGTGACCAGGCTGAACTCTGTCTACGGCGTCTCCACATGGGAGAATGAGGAGTTATGAATGCACCACACACAGGCCAAGATTCCCAGGTGCAGCCGTCTGGTGCTTGTGGCTGCTGGCTGCAGGTCTGACTCTTCATCTTTTATCAATCAAGGCTAATTACTCAAAACATGTCAGTGACAACATTCCACGTGGGTTTTTTTCTATTCGCACACAGATGCAAGACTACTGGAATGACATGCAGGGTCATTCCTACAGTTTGGTGGATTCTGGATTGAACAGGTTTGCTGAAAAGGGGTACAAATATTAATAATTATTTTCTTATCCAAGGGTTAAAGGGTTAGTTCACCCAATAATCAAAATGATGTAATTAATAACTCATGTCGTTCCAAACCAGTGAGACCTCCATTTATCTTTGGAACACAGTTTGAGATATTTTAGATTTAGTCTGAGAGCTCTCAGTCCCTCCATTGAAGCTGTGTGAAGCTGTCGATGTAACCGGATCTTTTTGAACCAGTTCACCAAATCGAACTGAATCATTTTAAATGGTTCGCATCTCTAATACGCATTAATCCACAAATGACTTAAGCTGTTCACTTTTTTAATGTGGCTGACACTCCCTCTGAGTTCAAACAAACCAATATCCCGGAGTAATTCATTTACTCAAACCGTACACTGCCTGAACTTCTGTGAAGAGAGAACTGAAGATGAACACCGAGCCGAGCCAGATAATGAACAAAACATTGACTCGTTCACGTTTTGAACGAGCATAAATGGCTGCCCACTGCTCCGGGTGTGTGTTCACGATGTGTGTCTGTGTTCACTGCTGTGTGTGTACTCTTTGGATGGGTTAAATGCAGAGCACAAATTCCAAATATAGGTCACCATACTTGGCTACTGTATATGTCACGTCACTTTCAGCAATTACAGTACTAATATTATTACGAAAATATAACACGTTTGAAGCATACTTCATTTTTTAAATGCAAAGGAACACAGTGCAGTACTTCACCATCAAAGCAGTGTATATAAATATTATATAATGCAGTGCATCAGATTATATATTTATATAATTACAATGCAGACTTCTGTGATTTGATAATTGGGCTAAAACATATTGTGTTCTTGAATGTTGTTTCACAAACTTGCCAGTGATGATTTCTGCTTGCATTTTGCACTTAATCTTGCACTTAAGTCTTAATTTTAGGGTACATCCATGCATGAAAAATCATGGGCATGAAAGTTGATAACATATTGTTTCATGGGTACATACAATCCTTCTGTAGGAAGACCTTGCAAATAGTCGCTTGTTCATGGGGTGCTGCAATGTCTCCACTGAGCAGCACACAAGCATTTGTAATGAAGCACACCACAGATTGTTTGTAAAGACCAGATTGACTCTGCAGACAGACAGCCCGGGCTTTCAGTGAGGGAGCTGCTGAGAGACAGGCGAGAGATATAATGAGTTGCTCTTCATATGCTTCATGGACCAGAACATTCCAGAAATCTCCCGACAGTATCGCTCTAGCACACCAGCACTGAAGGACAGCAAAGGAGCTTTAATCTGGGCTAATGGGAGCTAAATCGAACTGATTCACATCTAAAAGATATGTTTGGATAGGACATTTAAAGGTCAAGTATGAAACTTCTGCAATGCTATAGTAATAATAATATAATAATAGTATAATAAATGTAACTGTAAAACATCTTGCTTGTTTTCAATTTGTTGGGGGACAACATTTCACAAGCTCAATTAACAGCACTTTTGGCATAATGTTGGTTACTGCTAAATTAATTTGGATTTTTCCTTTTCTAACCCAAAAAATTGGGTTACAGTGAAACACTTACAATGTTAATGAGGCCAATACTTATTATTTCAGTAGTATAGCTACACAATTAAAAAATCACATCTACCAAAACAACATAACACATAAAATACCGTAAACAACTTTACAGAGCAAATAATACACAGGTTTTAATAGAAGAATACATTTAAGTTTCACATTTCTGCTTTTAAATCCTCTTAAATTGGTCTCATTTACTTTTATTGTATACATGCTTCGCAGTGAACTTGATTTTTTATTATCCTTTTTGTAAAGACAATGAGGGATATAGGGATATTTTATAACGGTAGTGTGCATAATGTTTTTGACTTTTTCTTTTAAGGAAAAGATAAGAGACTTAAATTTTAGGGAACCTAATTATTGTCAATGACTGAGGTACAAATGCACATAGGAGACAAATATCAAGTCAGATAGCAGCTGAGTATGACAGACCTTCAATGAGAGAGGAACACCAAAAACAGACAGCAGGTGTGACATTCCCTGCCAAAAAAGTAAATGAGTTTTCAACTAGTGGGACACTGCCTTGAGATGGGGTTACTGTCAGGAGTGTTTTACAGCTCTGATGGGGTGCAGGTATTCTGATCACATGTGCAAAGTGATTTTTGTGGATAGGTGGAAGAAGAGGTTAAAATCTGGCTTTCTAAAGCCCTCTTTAATCCTACAATTATGACCAGCTCCATATTTGGGGATCCCCTGTCTGATTCTCAAGACTTTTATACTCTCTGTCCACATTCTTAACTATTATTTACCACCACATCCCAGATTTAATGTGCAGTGGCCAGAATTTGGCAACAGTCTGCTTTCTCTTTCTAACTCCTCATGGTCTTTTCTTCTGCACCCCTCATTTGTTTCATTTACATTTTAAATTTACCCTAGAACTGGGTCAGCCAAAAATCGGACCTGTCTGTCAATGTGCTACATTTATTTTCATAGGGCTACAGGCCTTCTCTCAAGGTCTTGCTCTCCACAAAAAGCCAAGGGAACTTTTAGTGCACTCAACACATTTCTTAATCCAGCGAAACAAAGTCTGGCACAGTTATCGGTGTTGTTAAAGTCAGGTATATTTCTTTTGTTAAACCACAAAGTAGAAACACACTGCAAATGTTTTTCTCCCACACCGGACATGACAGACTGGTTGTGCTTTTGGGGGCAAACTGATGACGAAGAACTTTTTCCTGTAAACTTTGACTTATTCTGACTTCCTTTCTTGTCTGATTGGGTTTTGATTTAACCTCCCTGTTTCCTAATGAGACAGCTTTATTACCGGTGCCCATTAAATGTCCATTAGGAGCAGTTTCTGGATGTTGTAAATTCAGAAGGAGCTCATCATTACGCAATCAGCCGACCCCTTTGCAAAGCACTTGTGTCCTGTTCTTGTGGTACTGCCTTGCTCGTTCACAGCTAGTAGGTAAATCAAGGGGACACTGATTCAATCAGGCATACTTCTTTAAGTAAACAAAACCAAAGTGCTCCAAACCTCTGATTTAAATTTATGTGCACATGTGTATAGTGTGTGATGTAAACAAAATGTATTTAAAAAGGTTACAATTATGAATTATACAGTAGGGTCACAATTGTGTGAGAGATAAAAGTTACAGTTGAGTTGATGATAAAGTTGAATTGTATGATAAATAAAGTTGCAATTACGAGAAACAATTGCATTGTAAAAAACAAAAAAACAAAAAACAAAAACAAAAATCTAAGTTTTATGGAAACAAAATCAAGTCTCAACCAAAAGAGATTGCTGAGAAGTTTCATTTTATGAGAAATTATGTAGTAGATGCATGACAGATGGTTACAGTTGTGAGAAATAAAGTCATAGCTGAGATATAAAGTTACATTTTATGAGAAATAAAGTCAGTTTTGAACAATAAAGTCAAAGCTGAAATATAAAGTTGAACTTTATGAAAACTAAAATCGAAGTTATAAAAAATAAAGACAACTGTGAAAAGTAAAGCTGAATTTGAAAAAAAAAAGTGATAATTTGAGGGGGAAAAAATCAATTGCGCGAAATAAAGTGGTGGTGGAGACGTAATATTGAATTTTACAATAAATAAAATTGCAATTACAAGAAATAAAGAAATAATTATGAGAATCAAACTCACAGGTGTGAGAAATAAAGATGTGGTTGAGATACAACATTAATTTGAGAAGAAATAAGTAGCAATTACCAGAAATAAAATCTCAGTTGCTAGAAATAAAGTCGAGGTGGAGACGTACTATTGAATTTTACAAGAAATAAAGTTGCTGTTACAAGAAATAAAGCAACAATTATGAGAAACTCACAGGTGTGAGAAATAAAGTCAAGTTTGAGATACAACATACATTTTAGAAGAAATAAGTAGCAATTACAATAAATAAAGTTAATTAAAATTAATTTAATTAAAATTATATTTTATATATTTATAATCACTCACAGTATATTTGCCTCTTTGACTCCTTCTGGAGTCCCATACACCAGTGATTTTTTTGAGAAGTGACCAAAACATGAGCCATATTTCTTGGAATGATTTTATGGATAATTATGCTTTGGCACACTTAATAAAACGGAAAAACTAAGCAATCAGCAATAAGAAAGACATCTATTCCAAGTAAACATTAAATGCTGCAGATCTGCAGGAGCATTAAACCGCTGAAGGATGAGCCGTGGTGAATTGTTACGACACTACAGAGGATGCTTACCATGCTTCGCGTCGCACGCCATATGATGAAACTGCACTCGGTAAAAGGTTGCAGTGTCTATTAGTCATTAGTGATATAGTTCAGCGCTAACATGGACAGTTCCAAATGGTTTGCGGCCATAAATCAAGCTTTGTATTCTCACCCTGAATCATTCCAACGATAGATTGATCTTCCATAAAGTGGCTGACTTCAAGTTTTGGGCCAGAGCCAATTGCTCTCTCTGTGATTTATGCACACGCACAAATGTACGATTGTAGCCCAGGATGCATACGTGCAAACATATGTATCTAAACACATGTGAGGTCAAGGTTTAAATTATTGGCTTCCAAGTGGTGACATGTAATTAATACTACACCTCAGAGACCTTATATCAGTGGCCTACAGTGGGGAAGATGAGAAACGTGAGACATCTGATAAAGGCCAAAGTGTTAGTGTGTATTTAGCATAGCCTAGTCCTTGTGGTGCAAATAATCAGAGGGCAGGAAACACCACACATTCTTCTGCTTTAACACCTGCACATGGTGAAAAAACAGGCTAAATTTGAAATCTAAATGTATGCAACACCCTATATGGTTTGTACAGTTATTGCATTGTGATGTGTGTTGACTAGCTGTTTGAAAACCGCCAATTATCAGGGCCAGATATATCCTGTCAATCAAAACGAGGTGGAAAAAACAAAGAGTTACAAGTTACAAGCTTGTGCGGTAAAAAACAGCAGCATGGAAAACAAAACTGTTGTTCAAATCTTGAATAAATTATACACCGAGTTAACAATGCGACAATATTAGAATGCTCCCGTTTCTTTTAAAATCACTCAAACTGCCACTCGTGCGACTGTTTACAATCATGTCGCATTGTACAGGGTACAATAAATGTTTTATTTATACTGGATCTAGGAACTTGTTGATTATAATGTGAACATTCTGGTTTAGTTGTGTCACTAGTTACACAGCGAAAACCGCAAACGAGCACTTTATCTTCCACATCACAGCGGGATAGTAGTTTCATAAAAATGCTGTTTTTTTTTTTTCAACAAATATTAAGAATTCATATGGCCCTACAGATAAAATGGAAAAAAGATGCTATGAATTAAGAATTTGTTCCAACAATTAAGGTAAATTATGGCCGAGATTTAACTAAAACAAGGGAATAGAATTAGTACAGTGTGGCCACAATTACCTCAAATTAGGGAACAAATTAAATGATGTGAGAACGATTTTTTTTTTTTTTATTGACATGCTCTCTACAATCCCCATACTATTTATGCCCACATATTTGCATTAGTTTGACATTAGATCCCACCTTCTCACATGATTGGTCATTATTTATGTACAATGCACGCATGCTATTGGTCATACTACTTTTCTGTCATTACCTTCACAGCAATTAAGAAAACAATAGAAATAAAAATCCAAAACCGCAACATTTTAGGCAATTTACTGTATTAATCCCAGTCAGGACATGTCAGATTCAGATTCAGACCAAAAGTATTTAATGGCATTGACCCTTAAAACAAGATAGCAAAAAAACACCAAAAATAGCGTCACTTGCTTGCTTTACCAGTACAAGACAATGATTGGCCATTGTTACAGGCTCACAGATTTTGTAGCTAGCGATCACTATCAAAACCTCTGAGCTGAACTATACAGGGAATCTCCAGTGGGCTGCTATGAATCGCTGGCTCAAAAAATGTTGTATATCTGGCTCAGACAGCAGCTGAGGGAGAAAACAGAACAACATCTGTTGAAAAGGAGCTTCACTTCATGTTTTCTTGCGTTTTGCAGCCAGCCAGAAGATTAAAGTCTGTATTGAAGAGCATGCGAATGGAAATATTTGGGTTTCCTCAGACAACTAAACTAGCAAGCTGTAATTATCAATCACCACAAATCGTTTTCTGTAAAACTGAGGGAAAAAGTTTTCTTAAAATGATGAAAATGTTAAATAGGCACAACCATATTCTGCAGAGTTTCCTTTTTTTTAGCTCATTTTGGTCCGAAATTCTTGTACTAGATGTACTAAACAGCAGAATAATCAAATCAGCCAAAATATTACCAAGCACACACTTCATGGAAATTGCTTGATTCTGTGTGCACAGATACTGTGTGGGCCTGAAGGAAAATTTTGCACATATGCTAACGCTGTGTCGTGCAACGTTAAGGAAACTTTCAGGCACTTGGTGTGGGTCCGTCTGGAGCAGGTCCGTCAGAATGTAGGTCAGTCAGGTGGGGACGAAAACAAAGCTAAACTGAGGCTAAACTTCACAGCTGTGACAGAGGCTCTGGATCTAAAGTCACACTGACTTAGCCGCAGTCATCCACAGTGTTCCCAACAGAGTAAATAGACTCCAACAGATGCTAACAAAAGCGCTAGTGCCACACACAGTCCAGAGAGTGTCATATGCCCTCCTGTTCCAGATGTATGTTTCCAATCACCACGCTCTCTTTCATCAAAGGAAGTTAATGGCTTCACGGGATCATTAGAACAAACTCATGTTGAAAGAAAACAAAAGGATAAGAGAGGAAGTCTTATTTATTTTGACTCTACACAGCTTTTCTGGGTTGCTCATGCTTGGCAAGAGCTTATGTGTAATTAAATCTAATGGTAAAAATAGAAACACTTTCTACAGAAATGAACTCGACCCGTGTTATTCATCACAATAATATACACATGGCGGAAGTCCTTAATGACTAAAGACTGTTTCTGCTTTGATGCTCTGGGTATTTTCCTATCGATTCACGCTATCCCATCTAAACCACAAAGACTGACGAAAAAGTGAAAAGAAAGAACCCAGGATGTTTTTTTGTGTGGTTTTTTTATGTTTCGATAAGACAAGAAAGGATAATCAGAACCCATTGGGAAGACTGTTTTAAAGAGGCATTTGAAAATATAAATATAAAATAGTTATCTTAAATTGTAAAAATATTTCATAATATTACTGATTTTTGATTGCATAAATGCAGCATTAGTCATTAAAAACATACATAACAGACCCCAAACTTTTGAATGGTAGTGTATGCATTACATTTTAATGATTTTGTTTTAAATAAATAAATAAATAGATTCAGACAGAACTGGTTGAATCACCAGGACCAGTATCAGTAAACCAGTTATTTTTACATTCAAGTGTATGTATTTTAATTTGTGAATGAATTCAGACTTGTTTCTGTGAACTGGATGAACAATTCTTTCAAAAGAAGAATTCATTCACAAATTAAACTTTTCTACACTGTGATTGCAGAAAATGAGATGGGAGCAAAAGATTTTTTCCATCACAAAAGTTTTGGAAACTAATGCAAAGGAGAGCGCAGATATCTTGTAAGTACATGCAAAGTCTTTCAAGAGAATGCAAGAGTATTGAATTATGTTTTTCCGTCTTTCCGTATTCTGAGAAAAATACCCTAAATTTATGTCTAATTCTAAAAAAAAAAAAAAAAAAAAAAAACTAGTATACTTCTGAAGGCTTAGTAAATAGCGCACAAGTAATAATTCACAAAAGAAAGAAAATCAAACAGGTTTGAGAAGATATAAGGATGAGTAAATGTCTACATTTTAATTTTTGAGTGTACTGTTCCTTTATGAAGTGTTTGAAATGCGATTTGAACCTTGAAACCATTAAGTCACGTGTTCTGCGAGCAGTAGAGAATCTGCAGTGGTTTGCTGTGTTTGGCAGCTGCCCAACAGGTCTTGTTTCGTCTGTGCTTTGGCTGTGTGATTCCAAGTCTTGGAGAGTGGGGTAAACCCTTCAGTAAGGCTCAGAGGAGGCCTGGTGCAAGGGCTGGACTGCACTATTTAGGATCCCCTCCCATATATTGACATTGACCTCATGAGGTCATCATTTCTCAAGAAAATGTCATCTCTACCAAGAACTGGGAAAGCCTTCATCTGACACCTGAAGCATAACATTAAAACCTGCCTATCTCTGTAAACAGACACTAGAATATAGAACAAATAAATACGGATCCAAGTGACCTTGAAATTAGAGGGAGATTCTTCAAATTTGCTATAAAGAAAAAAAAAAAGGTGTCTTATTCAATGGGAGAGTGGAAAGTTCGTGAAGGCTGTAGGCTGTAGAGTTTATGTGGAAAATATGTGCTCTTCTTCTCCTGGGAACTTGTTATGAGAACATGGCACTGGGTTCTGTTGTTGCACTTGTGCCAGTTCTGGAGATTCCCTCCTGGAACACCGTCTAGACTACTGCATGAGGAAAAACCTCCACCTTTCCGATTAACCGTACAGCATAAGTACATGACAATAGAGATGATGGTTCAAAAAAACGATTCATCCAGTTCACTAAAAAGAACCAGTTTAAAAGAATGATTCATTTGCGAACCAGACATCATTCCGGATTGTCTGAGATAATTTAATAATGTTGTAAATAAGGTTCAGTTTCTTGCACACACATATCGTTTTGCTTCACAGGAACTCAATATATTGTCAGGAGCCATAGGTATTATATTTGGGTGAACTATTCCTTTAATGCAGAGCTAACTAAAACTTATATTACAAAATGTATAGTTCCATTTCTTGATTATAATTGGCTAAGCCACATTCAAAGCCACTGTAAAATACTGTTTGAAATACATTGCTGGGATGAAGAATTTAAATTATTATTATTTATTTATATATTTATTTATTTTTGCGTGTTTAAATGATTAAATGTTATAATATCTGAATTATTGAGTCTGTCTCTTTTTCTCATTTTCTTTGTTTAACATTAATTAAATGGTTGTGTAACTGAATTTACATTCCATTTCAGTCAAACGGAGTAAAACAGACTGCAATTAATGAATATGGCATGACAAAATACTGCCTAGATGCGAAGGATATTTCTGCCAAAATGCCAAAACCATGACTAAAACAAAGTAATTGTAAAAATTCACACTGGCGGTCGATTGTTTGCAATAAATCATATTGTGTTAAACACACTGTACTATGTAAACAGAAATAAAACTTAAAGTCGAAATGTAGCTACTTACAGTGCTGTGCCATCTTTCAAACAATACACCATACACAAATATCATCAGCATGAATCTCTTTTCCATAAACATCTCTGTGATCGCTGGAGAGGGTGAGGGAGACTTAGGGCTGGTAAGGGAGCAGTTCTCTGGCCCTCACATGATTTAAAATCACCAAGAGTCATGGCTTGATTCATCTCTGTCTTTCTCGGCCAGGTTCAGGATACAAGGCAGCCTCAGTTATTTTAGTGTACTACAGGCATGTCACAAGGACTGGTCTGGTTTGAGGAGTGCTGTTTGGTTTGGTTCAATGTGGTTATTCTTAACAAGATATACAAACTTAAACTTAATAAAACATTTGGAAAAATTAAAATGTTGACTTGGCAAATAAGTGTAATTTTTTTTTTACAGATATTGCTATTTCTATATATACTACCTACTATGTATGTAATGGCTTGCAAAAATCTGTGCATAACAGGATTAAAAATCATATAGCAGCGTGTTTACTTGAAGATTTAAGCGACGTACAAAAATGTTGAGTGTTTATCGTTATTATGAGCACAATGTCGGTATATTTGCATCTCATCTAAGAGAATGTAAGATAACCTTGTTCCAAACATGTGTGACTTTCTTTGTTTTCTGTGGATCACAAAAACATACACTTTGAAGAAGTTTTCAACTATTTTTTTTTTTTTTTTTTGTCCAAACAATGAAAGTCAATGGGGTCCAACACAACACTTGAGACATTTTTTCAAAATATATTTTGTGTTTCACAAAAGAAAGAAAGTCCATCAGGTTTGGAACGTCATTAGGGTGAGCAAATGCTGACATTATTTATGTTTACTTTATTTTTTGGGGGGTTAATCATCCCTTCAAATGTTTCTAATGTAGATGTTTTGCACCACCTAGACACATTACATAAGGCTCTTTACTCACTATTACACATTTTACAAGAAAGCTTTTACATTGACACTTAAAATCAATTTAATAGCATATCTATCTGTAAATCACAAGGATGGTGATAGGAGGGCAGAACTGGGGGTCAGGGACTCTAGGGAGTTAGAAAGATTGCCATTGATGTTAACTGCCTACTAGTGCACTTCGTAACTCTGTCATCAGAAATGGAGTGATAAACATTCTCATGCTCTCTTCCTGCTAATATCACCTTCCTCCGTTCACTCATAAAATTTATCTGGGCTGATCTGCTGCTTTGGTGGAGTCCAGATGGTTGTAGGACCCCAGGCACAGAAACTATGACGGGTTATGGGGGAAAAGCTCCCTCGGGTCTAGGAACGGACAGCAGCCACTGAGAGGCCTCTTGCCTTGAGGCGCACGTGCTGTGAGGGGCCTCAATCACAGGGCCCAATTCAGCTCACAGAGGGACACTAAACGGGGAGAGTGAGTGTGTGTTTTAGCAGGGATTTTATATGGGAACTGAAGGTTCTGACGCTATCCATGATCAAACAGTGAAAAAAAATGGCGAGAGATGTGCTAAAATTTTAAATGTGAGGAGCACATTTTAGTGAATCACAAAAATGCACCACCAATATTAAATGCACAACATTGGACACATTCCCATTCTGTGTGACTACTACTGAAAGTAGTAAAAATACTATTATCAAAGTAATAATTTAATTTAAATGAATAAATGTATAAATTTGCTGTATAAAATGTCACGTTTGGATATGACTAAATGTAAATGTATAAAAAATATGCATATCTAAATATGTAAATAAGTATTCAATCAATCAAACACTGCTTTTCAGAAGTTTAAGGTGGGTTTCTGAAAGTCACTAATGCTCAATCTTGCTTTTATCTGATCAAAAAATGCAGTATAAATACAGTACAGAAATCTTCAGAAATCATTATATTATGCTGATTTGGTGCTAAAGAAACATTTCTTATTATTATCAAAGTTGAAAACAATTGTGTTGCACCATATTTTTGTGGAAACCATAAAACTTTTTATCTTGTCAGGATTCTTTGATGAACAGAAACTTTAACAGAACAGCATTTATTATTTTTTGTAACAATGTAAAGGTCTTTACTGTCACATTTGTTTAGTTTCATTTCTGAAAAGTTTCAATTACTTTTGTGATTATACTTTATATATTTGTTTTATATTTTTATAATAGTTTACAGATTTTCTAAGTGGTCTTACTGGACCGCACTGTATATACCTGGCTAACATTTTAAATTCAATCTGTCATGTCGATCTATAAAGTTGAATGTATTCGGCTGATTCGATTTTTCATGGACAGAGCAAAATAGGATCACAAGCGTGTAAATGTGTTGGACAGAACACAGAGTGTGTTAAGAGAGAAGGTGTAAACCCAGATTTACACTGTGGCACTGACCCAACTTCTCCATGTGTTTTCATGCGCTTGGCTAGGAGTGATGGCGCTGAAATCTCAGGCCTCTAGTATTCCTATCAACGATCCCCCAGGTGCTCAAAGCAGCCAACACGAGCGGCCCAGCAGAAGAGCAACCTTATCTCACCATGATATGACATATTTCCCCAAGAGAAGATGTGGATCTGCATAGGCAAATGCATGTCTGAATAAAATGATAAAATGTGTGTGTGTGTGTGTGTGATATCTGAACAGAGTTGAAAACACTGGCATCATTCTCTTGCAGACTTCTAAATGGTTACAGAGAAAACTTAGCATTATACACTAAATGACTGAGGATCACACACTTCCAAACTTTCAAGTTGTTCCAAACACAACAAATAAATGAAGAAACATGCGCTTAACTGCTACGTAACACATGACAAACTGAAACAATATGTGTGCTAAATTGGCTCAAAATATCACACATTAGATATCTTCCAAAGTGAATGGAATCATAGGTCTGAAAAACGTGACATTTGCTAAATCTGTCAACTCCAACTTCGGGAAATTTGCAGACTGACTTTGACATTTGACAATTATCGTCAACTTTTTCCAACTGTAAATAGTGAGGAGAATTTGGGCAAAAGCTGTGTAATGTATTCCAGCCTTAAAAGTGGCTACAATTTTCTGTTTTATTCTACGTGGACCCGGGTGCCTCACTGAGGGCAGCCATTTTGAGATCATATGATCATTTGGAAGCTTGCTTTATTCTTAAAGGTTCAGTTCACTGAAAAATATGACAATTCTGCCATTAATCACTCACCTTCATCTCATTCCAAACGCGTAAGATCTTTATTCATCTTTGAAACACAAATTAAAGGCAGGGTAGGTGATTTGGTAAAAAAAATATTTTTTGTTATGCTGGTTGAAGGTCTCTTCACATCCCGATAACAATCACTAAGTTATGTTGTCTAAATTTATTTATATGCATTTATTTATATGTATTCTTATAGCTTCATAAAATTAAGTTTGAACCACTGATGTCACATGGACTTTTAAATGTCCTTACTACCTTTCTGAGCCTTGAACGTATCAGGCTGCGTTCACACTGCAGGGCTTAATGCTCAATTCCGATTTTTTTTTTAATTAAATTTTTTTGCAACTTCCAATTAAATGCGACCTTTTGTGATCTCTTGTGTGAACGTGAAATGACCCAGAAGTGACCCGCATGCGCAGAAGAGTACTCAACTGTGAACGACGTCACTCGTTGTTTGCGGAAGTAGCTAACGTTAAACATGGATGTCAACAACAGTGTAGTCAACAGCGGAGCTCTTTTTGCAATATTAAAGTTATTTTCCCAACGGAGCCAGCACAATTACAATCTTCTCGTTTTAAGAAGAAAATTAAAAAGAAGGAGGAGAGCAAGGTTTTTGGCCAAGGCATTTTGTGGAGCAGTGTTAGCAACGTCGGTACAGAGAAACGTGTGGGTGCGGAGTCGTAGCCAGGAGTGGTGGGATACTGATGTGAGTGGCTCTTCTCGTTCCCGTCTACTTCAATGCAGAATTATGACGTTTGTAGCGTGTCAATGACGTACGGGTTGGATACATGTGGCCTGGCTGTTCAAACGGAGGTCGCATTTCAAAAGATCGGATACGTATCGGATTCAGGACCACATACCCAAGTGGGATACATACCAAATTTGAAAAGATCGGATCTGTGTCGTTCAGACTGTCATGAAAAGATCAGATACAGGTCGCATAGGAGCAAAAAAATCGGAATTGGGTCGTTTCAGCCTGCAGTGTGAACGTAGCCTCAGTTGTGTTGCTGTCTTTGAGTCAGAAAGCTTTTGGATTTCATCAAAAATATCTTAATTTGTGTTACAAAGATGAAAGAAGGTCTAACGGGTTTGGAACAACATAAGTGTGAGTAATTAATGCATTCATTTAAAAAAAAAAAGTGTCTCACATTGCTCTGGGGGTTGAACAAAAGCCTCCTGTAGCGAACTGATTCATTTTTGTAAGACAATGTCCATATTCAATTCGTAATAATCACTTTAATCTAGCTTGTGCTCACAGTTGTAAATGTAGCAGTTCTGGGGAAATGACATATATGGTTAGCTTTGTGCATGCGCTGCCCAGAAGTGACACATAAGGTAACGCGGCGAAGAGATCAAAACAAAACAATGGTCACTTATTAGAAGTACAAAATGAGGATTTGTAAAGAAGCATGTTGGAGGATTTCGATATAAGCCAAAAGGAGAATAGTTTTCCTTTGCTAAAGTAAGGAAACTTTGCTTCCTTTGCTCCTGTTAACAAACGTTGGTTTTCACAAGACTCACCAGCGCATGCACAACACTGACCTCATACGTCATTCCCGGGAACTTTTTCTGTTTGAAAACAGTGAGCGCAATCTGGATTAAAGTGATCATTACGCTTTGAATACGGATATTTTTCTTACAAAACGCATTGATTCGCTACCCCCCGGAGCCATGTGAGACACCTTTTTTAATGGATGCGGCGCTTTTTATTAACCTTCTCATGGACCGATGCAGTGCAACACCCACTGAGTGGCATCAAACAACTTGAAAGATCAAAGACAATTTTTTAAATAACTCTCACTGGATTCGTATGAAAGAAGAAAGTCATATACACCTAGGATGACTTCAAGGTGAGGAATTTATGGGTTAATTTTAATTTGTGGGTGAACTAACCCTTTAAATGTCACCAAAACTTTCAGTCTAGAAACCATTTTGGTTATTTGCAGATTCAGATGAAAAAATAACACATTTTCAGTGTGGTCTGCAGTGTACATGTGTGCATATTCCCCAAAAGAACATTGAAAAAAAATATAAAAAAATATCACTGCAGCGTGTGTTTCTTCTTCTGGTCATGAGAATCTAGGTCATCTGTGAGCCAGGTTGCAGCCATGCTGCAGAGAGGAGAGGATACAACAGCAGCTCTTTCCCACAACCAGACCGATCTATTCCAAACAAACAACCAACTTGCACAAAAACACCAAAAACAGAGACAAATTAAGTAAACAAAGTGCAAATGAGCGGGAATGAATTGAAGCTATCATTTAGACAGCTTGTCATCATCATCATCATCATCATCATCCTCTTGATCTCTCTAACTGTATCTCTCATTCCCTTTCAGTTTCGCTGTCCCAGATGGGAGTTTGGCATTTGGCGTCTTAATCAAGTGGGTTGTTTGTCTCAATGTGGGTTCAAACCTATAACTAGGGCACAAGCACTGATTGCAAGTAAACACACTGAAATCAGCTCCCACCAGGACAATGCAACTTTATTTCAACTGTGTGTTTTATATCGAAACTAATTTAACTGTAAACATAAGGACGCACAACAAACCTTTAGAGTAGCATGCATGCTCAGTTTGAGATAATTATGGTATCCTGTTACCCAAAGGTGTGCTGAGACTTACTGAGAGACCATAAAAGCATAGCAGCAGCATGAATCATATGTTCGGATGTGGAAACTAGGAAATAAAATGTGGAACTCTAAAAAGGAATAGGCACAATGTTACTGCCTATTTCATTGTATAAAACACCTGAAAAAACTTTCACACACAAATATTTTGATGTTCTGAATTGAAGGTCTAGCATAACTATTGTACCAGTCATTCCTTCAAATGCACAAAATGTATTTCCATTTTGGGCTCGGTGAAATATTATACTGTGGGGAGCAATGTGTAGCTTTGTTTTTGTGTTACAGAAATCCGCTGTCATTGCGGACAGGCTGTAAATCGTACAGACTGCCAGTAAGTCTCAACATGCGGATTTAGTGTTTAGGTGTCTGTCGTCAGTCCCCGACCCTGTAAATCCAACTGCTTTGACTATAAACAAGCAGCAGCCAGTAAAGAAATCACTTTGAGCTCTCCCACAGAGCATGAAGACTGAATCCATGTAGCTTTTTGCTCCAACAAACAATCAAAACACATAAACAACCATTTAAAACTTTTGGGTCAAAAAACTTTGTTTCTGAAAAAGAAAAAAACCTTTTCTTTAAGGCCCATTATCGTCAAAATTATTAGCACTTAGCATAGAGTTTGGATTGGCAGTGTGGTTCTGTTCTTGGTAAAAACTCTGCCCATCCTTGCAGCACCTGTCTTGAATGATTTAGGGTAAACCAAACTAGGGGTGACCCCGAATAGTCGACGAATCGATGCTTTGATTCGAGGAACCTGATTCGACTACCAATCTAACAATCTAAGTCGAATATTTGTGGGGTGTTACTGATTATGCCATTCTGACTATATGGGGGAGCTCAAACGTCTGATTTCACATAGAACTACTGGTTTTATCCCAATAAGTTAATGTACAGCCTATTATGATAAAGCTGTAAGAATCTGAAAAAAAAGAAGCTTTAAATTAATATTTTAAAGTGAGTGAATAAATCCAACCACCCCTATAGATTTATGTTTCACTTTCCAAAATCCGTGACCAACACAGGAGCATCTTGGCGGCAGGGATTTAAAACTTTACCAAGACTCAAACTGACACAGGCAGAGACTGGATTTTTCTAACAGGTAGGGTGCAAGTGATTTCAAAACATTTCACCTGGTGTATATATCGTGGTTATATTATATACCTGATTTAAGATGCATTTGGTTTTGAGTCAAGCTATTCATTGTAGCACTACGGTGATATATCTTCAGTGCACAGCGCGAGCAGGTCAAACTAAAATGCAGAATATTAATAACTATGACTGGGACTGTTATATACATACTATTATAATGAGAATACCATTATATTAAAATGCTATGAATTTTTTAAGTTTAGCTGCTGTTTCTGCACAAGAACGCGTCCACAAAAGGAGTTTACATTCAGAGCCCCGCAGATATGTCTATGTGCATTCAGGCCCTTTTTTGCAAATAAGTTCACATTCAGAGCCCCGCAGATATGTTTATGTGCATTCGGGCCCTTTTTTGCAAATAGCCTACAAGACTTAATATTAACATTATGTTTATATATTTTGCCCCACCCCCAAAACATATGATTCGACTATCAGTCAAATATCGGCAAGATTAGAAAATTCCAATTCGACTATGAAAATCCTTATTCAGGGACACCCCTAAACCAAACAGAACAAAAACATATCATTATTTTAGTATAACATCATCATTCAAGATAAAAAAAAGGGGTCTGATTTGGGAAAACAAAGAATATCAGAAAACCAAGTCCTTACTGAGATGCAAGGTGGAGCTGGGGATGGCTAATGAGGTTAATTAGCTCAGAAGCAAGTGATAGAGCTGCTGAATAATACTGAATAGACCTTACGTGGTAATGCTGTAATAGACATTGTATTGCTTTAGGAAGGCGTGGATCAGCTGAGAGTCAACTGATGCAAAATTGACTCACATGATCTGCCAGAACTATTGCTTGCTTTCTTCAGCAATAATGCACATTTACAATATGACAAATTATTTCTAGTTATATTTCTGAATAAATTCTCTTCTTTTGAAATTTCTTTTTAGCTAGGAATCCTGGTTTAAGTATCTAAGTATCATGGTTCCCACAAAAATATAAAGCAGCATGACTGTTTTTAACATTAATAATGATAAGAAATGTTTACTCTTATTAAGAACCATTATAAGTTTTATAATTTGCTTTTCAGATCCACAGAAATTCAAGAAAACTATTTTCATTTTGCACTTATAAAAATCACTTCCAACAATAAAGTTCATAAAAACTAAGATCCACTCTTTTTTAAAAAGGTGAAACTTACTGGTAATTGAGGAACATGTGTTTCCCACACGGAAAAAAACTTGCATGTGAAGTCTTTACAATAAAAATGACATAGTGGAGCTGAAATTTTAAATAATTGCAGGGTAACCATACATCCCATCAATCCCATAATTACACAACATCCAACTAGCCACAGACCCTTTATGCATTCAAATTCTGGGAATTTTTTTCTTACTCTAGCGAAAAAAAAGTTATAGCTATTCAAAGTGAGAAATACAAATAATAACAGGCCAGAGGAGCGTACACTAGATTTCTAACAATGCATTCAGTAAATACAGTACGTCATACGGCTCTAATGTAATGTTCTGCTCTTGTATATTTGTGTACACATTTGTATACACAAGGACGCCCCGCCACCCACATGCACAAACAATCTTTTAAAAAGGGAAGCTGATACTCTCAAGCTTAAACATACGAGTATGCCACACAAATATGCTTCAGATGCCCAGATGTAACCATGTCGCATTCACAAACAAAACAAGCACAGAAATGCACCAACACGCACACCATTCATTGACCCCAATAATTGCCATTAACAATTGCATTGCTCCTGGTTGCCCTAGCTAATTAATTCTCTCCATGCATGTGAGGTGAAAGGTCAGGCATG
Organism: Carassius gibelio; assembly: GCF_023724105.1. Classification (NCBI taxonomy): domain Eukaryota; kingdom Metazoa; phylum Chordata; class Actinopteri; order Cypriniformes; family Cyprinidae; genus Carassius; species Carassius gibelio. The sequence goes on along the minus strand of NC_068411.1, from coordinate 13,660,912 downwards.
TTAACAGGCCGCTAAGAGCTTTGCCTGCCAGGAGATGAGGTTGGAAACCAATAGGGAGGTCTAAAGGGGGTTGGATACCCTCCCCAAGAGGTCATCCATATTTCACAGCAAACTGCGAGAGGGCAGGGCAACCACATGCTTAAGCGCCCAATAAAAAGGCATGGCAGGATGTTGCAGATCGTAAACCGAATTTCAACAACCCCCCCGACACCCCTCCCTCCAAGGAAAAGAAGACATTCTGATGCTTTATTGCCAATTAATAGAGCTGGGTGGAAAATGTTTGGTGCCTAACTTTTATTGAGTTGTAGTTATTTAACTCCTTGTGATGTGGTTTGGATGTATAGGTTCTCGGTACTGTGGTATAGTGTTAGTGGTTTGTAGAGTTATAATGTGGTATAATGTAAAGACAGTCACAATAATCATTTCAGTCAACACTAATTCTAAACCACGTAGTTTAAGGAATCGTAATTATCATTTTGAAGGGGTCATATGATGCGATTTCAAGTTCTATTTCAAGTTTTCCTTTCTTTTTGTAGTGTGAAACTGCATTTATTTGACAATTTACTGTCACTGCAGATACGTTAATGCATCATTGAAGAATGAATGTATTAATTTATAAAAAAATAAAATAAAAAAAAATTACATCTAAAGTGCTTGTTTTAAATGTTTAGTAGTTAACGAATCACATATATTCATGTGTGGTGATGTGGTACCTCTGAGGATGTAGTTCTGGTAGTTTTGGTCAGCCTCAGCTCCCACTTTAATAAGACACGTGAGTCCTTCAGCCATCACAAACTCATGCACCAGATCTTTATCATCCTGCAAGAGAAACACAAGCAGCAGAAACTCAATCTATTTACGAAATGCCCAGAAGAAACACAGAATCAAAACAGGTTGTGGAGAAAAAATACTGATGCAGCTCAAAATTAAAACATCCAACAAAAATCAAGAAAATCACACTCAATAATGTCTCCAGAAATATTGTTTTATTGCAACACACTTTCAGGGTGATCAAGGTGAATTGCAGAAAGGCCCTGTTGTGTTTTCATAAATGGGCTTGATTTCAACCTGACACAGCCCATACTGAAGCTTATGAATTCCCATCTGTCAAAAGCTCTGTCAGCATTTTCTCTACGCTCCCTAAAGGTTCCCCCTCCTACACCAACACATGTTGCATTGTTCTGCAAACTCTCTGTCCTCCAGGTGCTGGGAACGTCTTAAAATAACCTGAAAAGGAGCCCAACGTGCTTTTATGAACAACTGAAAGGTCAAATAAGAATAAGAAACAAAAAGAAAACAATTCTTTCAAAAGTTTTTTAAATTTAAACTTTAGATAAAATATATACTATTTCTTATGCAATTCCAATACAGCATTAATCTAAAATTCATATAAAATATAGCCATTTAACATAACATACAATTATTTTACAGTATATTTCATATAATTACTGCATTTTATAAAACCTACTTTCTGATATATTTTAAAGCTAAGCTGCAGAGATATTTTAACACTTTTCTGCAGAGTGTTGTTTTATAGAGCTGTCTTGGTCTCATCCCTGTAGAGTTCCTCCAGATCTCCCTCACCGAGCACTTACAGTTTTAAATCCTTTTCACTTCCTACCCGTGGAAACCCTTTTTGTTTGGGCTTGAGTAAGTTTGGGTTGCTAAGTGCTGATCGACTGCTTCCCTGCAGTAAAGAGCCCATTAAACACACTGTAGAAGAGGTGTGAGGAGCAGTACGTGTCTCCGCTTGATTTATGGCACTCACAAGCACACAGGCCCACGGCTGGGCACACTTCACTAATTCTCTGATTACAGCATGCATCCTTCCTCTGTCCTGTGTGTCATGTGTGGATGTGAACCAGGCTCCCGCTTATTCCGTCTGCTTTGGGATTCGCAGGGACACACCCTATTGGCTGATCTGAAAATGATTAGGGGTGTTGGATTTGTGGAATTTATTTTGGCACAGTCAGTCTATAATGACACAGTATGCCCACGTCTGGAGAAATGCACTTTACGGCACATGCAAAATATACTTAAACTCACGACAGCATGAAAAATGCCATTCTTACCACAATTCTTCCTGAGTCGAGTGATCAATCAGAGAACTGCTCATACATAATGTTCTCAAGTGATTCATACATCTTAGATTAAAATGCAGGGGGATTATGAGGATTATGAGATCGGTTTCAATAAATGGAACTGCTGAACTGGAATTCTGTCCAAGTCCTGGCTCTGTGTGTGTGTGTGTGTGTGTGTCACTGTTGTGGGAGTGGCTAACTAAAAGTAGCACTGCTATTAACAAAACTACAACTAAGCAGCAGCTGTTTTTAAAACAGAGTATCTTAAACAGCATATGTATGTTTTTGTATTAGAATTGTGATTTTAATTCCCTACAACTGCATCTATACAATATATCTCACAAACTGACTTAATTATACTCTCAAACATTTTTTACTTTCTTTCTTGTAATTGTGCCTGTTTGTAATTGTGACTTACACTTACCTCACAGTTTGACTGTATCTTTCACAAATTTCATTTCACAACTTTAACTTTGTTTCCACTAATTGTAATTTCATCTCTCACAATTATGACTTTAAATCGTTCTATTGCAGCTTTATAGCTAACAATTGCAACTTTGTATTTTACAGTTTGGCACTGTCACTTTTTTTACTTTGTTTCTCATTACTGTGACTATATCACTCAAAATCTAAATATTGCAACTTTGTATCTCACCTTTTTAATTTAATGTTTTATAATAAACCCAAGCTCACTGAATTTTCATAGTCAAATGTCTAGTGGGTGATGCAAAAGGTGCTTTCAAACATCCTTATCTGGTTATAAACATCGCTGTCATTTGAAAATTAAATGCCTGATGAGAAGCGTTAAAGGGTTAAAGTTCTAAAAATAATTTTAAGTATATTTTAGTGCTGTCAAAATTAGCAAATTAATAAAATATGGAAATTTGTCTTACAAAAACACATCAATTTGCTACAGAAGGACTTAATTCACCCAGAAGAGCTGTGTGAGGCACATTTTAATATAGATGGATGTGGTTTATTTGACTACTTTTGGACTGTTGAACAAAAACACCCGTCCATCCCATTATAAAGCTCGGAAGAGCAAGGATCATTTTTTATATAACTTTTCATATTTTTAATATAACTCTGCTTGGATTCGTCTGAAAGACGAAAGTCATATACACCTAGGATGCCTTGAGGGTGAGTAGAACATGGACCAATTATCATTTTTGGGTGAACTAACCTTTTAACGCATGTGAATATATTTTTTCCAGTTTAACGATGTTAAATAAAATATTTATACGCAGGGGCAGAGCTAGGGTTTGCCACCCCACCCAAAGCTGCTGCTTTGTTCTCTTTTTTATTGAAAAAATTGTTTCTATTTAGATGTGCAGAACATCTTTATGAGCACATCAAATGGTAGACTTTTCAGACACGCACCAAGCAACAAGCAAGAGTCAAATTAGCACAGAAATGGTACAGTTGACGAGGAGCTTCAGTAGAACAACAGTGAACTGTGGTCAGATGAGATGTCATGCCATATGTCAGTAAATATGAATCTTCCTTTCCTGTCTGCCATTACACTGTGCTTGTAACACGTGCTCTGTACACTGTGCTTGTAACACGTCCTCTTGTAACATGTGGTCTGTTTATACTGTAATGTTGAATGGCTACAATTAAATGTTAAACAACTATTTCACAGAGATATCAGTAGTACTGGTCTCAGTGATACTCGCCTTCAGTCATAAAAAAGATGCCACTAAACAAATCGTAAAAAAATATACTTTATTTGTGTTCTTTGTAAATTCATTAAAATAATGATGACTTTATTATTTATAGTTGTATCTTACAATGACCTTTAATACTATTATTATTATTATGTTTTATTTTGATGTGGAAAAACAGGCTCCTATAGTTTTGTGACTCCATTATTAAGACAAATAGAGTAGTGTGCATGTATTAATTGTTCAATTCCATTTATTGGCAAATTTTGTTCAGATTTAACATTATTACACAATTAATTCATTCAAAATACCCATTTTGTACCAGCACTCATTAAATTCTAAATCATATACGTAGCTTCATATGTAGTTAGCTATTTTTTGTTAGAATTTTGTATTGTAGCTAATGAGTTTTTAGCGTAAAAAGGTTAGCTTCACTGTTGTTTAACTATGAATTATGAGTAGTTAGTTGTCTGACAAGCTACATTTAAGTAGCTTTACCAGGAAAGTTGTGTATACAGTATATATGCTTCAACAAAGCTAGCATGTATGTTTATGTTTGTTTCTGCTCCAGAGTATTTGTGTGTGTTTATGCGTAGCCTCTGGCAGGTTTAAATTACACACTTGTTGACAGGTGTGAACGTTTCAGGTGCTTTTGCCATTAAAAATGCTTAAACTTTAGTGGAAAGACATTTAATCTCATACACACACACACAATGCGGTGGTCAGACATGGTTTCTCTGGAGGAAAAACAGTAGCTTCCAGCACAGCTTTAAAATCAATCAATGATGAAGACTCCAGCTTTGGTATCTGGCAATTTCTGTGCAGCGAGAGAAATTCCAGCATAGCCGTACAGCTGAAACATGCATGAAAACACAGATACACACTCACACACATGTGCTGCTGACAAAAAGACATTAGCAGGTGTTCTGCGCTAAAGCGAAGTCTAAGTGGGAAAGCTTACCTGAAAGATTTGCTTGAGAGAGAACAGCGCTCTTCGCAGCTCACGTCCGGTCGAATTGTAGAGCTTTTCTGCAGGAGAAAACAGGGAAAAGAGATTTGAGTTGATCTCCGTGTGCTTTACTTTCGAACATTTGCAAGTTTAGATGGAGCCTTTGAGCTATTCTAATATATTAAGGGGACATATGCTCAATAACTCAAGCACTTTGGAGCCCAGATTGTCATTGTGTTTAAGGTTCAAACTGCAGTGCTTCAGTCTGCCAGTGTGTGGCAGGGTTGAGCAGAGTAATGTCTGTATGTATTATTAGTGCAGTAGCCAAAGACAGACTCAGCCTCTGACTCAGCACTTACATGAAATAATGGGCATGCATCTCTCTCTCTCTCTCTCTCCTCCCTCAGTATCCTTGATTATCTCTTTATCGATGACTCTGAGGAGCTGTATACTGAAACCACAGACCGAAGCTCACAACATACTGTGCTCTCTCCATTTTTCTTTCTCAATGTGTCCCCATGGAGAACTCTCATTAACATTCCGACCTCAATATTGGCAGCCTGAGAGTCCAATTTAATCATGCCTACTGCTGAGTGTGTGTTTGTAAATGTCAGACTCTCTCTCACTCTCTTTCTCTCTCTGTGTGTGTGTGTGTGTGTGTGTGTGTGTGCGCGCAAGCTTTTGCATGCGTACATTATTATATGCATGTGAGAAGGAAAACTAGTCTATTAACTAGCAAATATACTCTAATACCAAAGTAATGTCATCTACACCATATGTAAGGAAGGTACGGAAATGTTTTGTCACAACTGCCAGTGGAACTTTGAATTTACTGAATAAAATGCCTAATATACAGTGGACACGTAACATGTAAGCACATAACAAGGCAATTTTCTCTCACATTTGGCTCTTATTGATTGAATTCTGGTCTCGGTATGGAGGAAATAACTTCTAGTTTAATTCTCTAAATCCCCAATCGTTAAGACAGGAAGAGATTAAACTGCTAACATGTTTCAATGCTAATAATTACAGAAATACAATACTCCATACAGGAGCACCATATCCACCCTTTTAATAAATATTCTCAAGTATTTCAACTGAAGTCTTGCGTTTGTGTGCCAGAGAGGAATTGTTCTTCCGGTTTGGCTTTATAATTGGCCGGCACATTTCCAGAGCTTGTTTTCATATATTGTAACGGCAGGGTTTTAGTGTTGGGTTTGACAGGACCACACCACTGTGATTTACCTCAGGCATATGTTTCTGTTGTGGGCCTCAACAAATCATGTGGAGCAAAGACAAGGACCGCATGAACCGAAGCCAGCCATCTTACTTTTCAACCAATGTGTCAGAACTTTAATCTGGCTTTACTCAGATGTAAATCAAAGCCACCTCTAGGGAGAAAAGACCCCTGGCACACCTGTACACCTCAGGATCCAGATTATAAACAACAAAACAATTATTTAAGTTAAACAAGTCTCTTTGAAACAACTTGTCAAAAGAATCCCGGAAAAAAAGTCAAACTGAACATTGAAAGATTACCCAATCGTTTTAGTAATGTAAACATTCTGAATCCTGTTCAGATTCGGAACTTTTCATTCCAACTTTCATCTAAATATTTGTAAAGATTGCAAAGACTACACAGGAAAATTCCCAACAGTGATGATTAGCAAAAAATAACAGTTAATAAATAAACAGTTTTCCATGATATGTCCCTATCAAATGCCAGTATGTAGAATGCAGGGCTCATCAAACAGATATTAAAGATGAAGAGTGCCACTAACGGCATTAATGGTGATCATTTGATTTGATTAGTGTCACAACTAATGTAATAAAATAATGCACAAACATATTAAAGGAATAAGATTATTGTGATGATTTTATCAGCTATTTCGACTTGCTGCAGAGGATCCACCGATGAGCAAAAATGCTAAATTTCTCCTAATCTTTTCAGATGAAGAAACAAACGCTGCTCAAACAGAGCAATTATAGCACAAGAGTCCTAGATGTCACACTTTGCAGGGAATCAAAAATGGTGTATTTGCAGCATTAGGATGGACAGTTTACACTTTTAACTCTTCATAACAAAACACCTCTTGAATTGTGGACATACAGGCTGAAAGACTTGTGGAATGATCTGCAGACCTCAGCAGCATCTGGTGACAATTTGTTCTCTTCCTCACATTTAATGCCATGTCTTGTAAAATTACTCTCAGAATCAACATAAACAACAATAAAAGCACATTCTGTTCAAGCAACCTTGGACTTGGACCAAACTTCCTCCAACTCCTGCTGTCAAGAACCTTGAAACCATCTCTGCTAAAGCCCCCATCCATCCTTTCCCCTCTCTCATTTGAGGAGACCAGAAAAAAAGGACTGAAAACATTACTCAGGAACTTCCATATTTGGCCCTCACTTTCTCTCTTTTTTTTCTTTCATGAGTCATTTTCTCATTCAAACTCAGTGTTCTTAAGTGTCAGCATTTTCTCTCTCTAACTCTACCTCTGATTCACCAAACTGGATTTCAACAAAACTAGCATTTTCAAGACTACTGACAAGAGCTTGCTAGTTCCCTTTCAAGGGAACTTCGAACTGCGTCCTCTAGGGGTCACTTTGGGGAACACCTCGTCGTGACCCTGTCTGAAGCATACTTTGAAAAACACCAATGCGTTGGCTGGCGACAGCCTCTGACGTCACTTGAAGGGCGAAGAAGCTGAGGCTGAGCCTTCTCAATCCTCCTGCCCTGCGTATGTGGAGCTGTTAGATGTTATGGATCGCGCCACGGTAAAGTTGGACTTGCCATGTAAGCATACCAGCAAAGTAACGCCGTGAGGTTGCCTCGATGAGCGTTATTTGTCTGACCATAGCCCTCCGGCCCAGGTGACCCTTCCATTCTTGCCTGATTTACATGCAGAAGTCGAAAAAGAATGGAAGAGGCCGTTTTCTTCTCGCATCCATCGGTTCAGCATACGAGTTATGCTAACATCAAGAGCATGCGCGAAAATGGCTATGAGAAGATGCCCCTTGTAGAAGAGACGTTGGCTAGCTATCTCTCTGTGGGGGAAACATCCTCTCTTAAATCTCCCTCTTTGCCATCTAAGCCCTTCCAGGATACATCCGGCTTAAATGGCAGAGCATAGACAGCAGCAGGTCAGCCTGATAGGCCTGAAGCACTGCCATCGTGTGCAATGAAGCCAAAGCCTGATTCACTATAAAGAACTGACTCATAAGAGTCTTTCATTTAGGAATCACCTGGATTGGTCGAGCTTTATGCTTTTAATTCAAAAGAATCACTTCATTAGAGTCATCAAACGCATTCATTTGCGAATCAAACTGTTTTTACATTCATGTTTCTGTTCTAATTTCTCACTATTGTACCACCGACGTAATCACTGTCTCTCACGTTACCAAGAATTCCTTCCAAAACCACTCCACACTCACCCCAGACCTCCATCCTTTAAGCCAGTAAACTGGCAGGCTGGCAGCAGAGCTCTGTGATCACTGGAGGATGAAGGGTAATGAAGAGGAGGGTGAGCGTGGGATCATTTCTCACGGACCCTCTTATCCTGCCACACGGCCCAACGGAGACAGAGAGCTCCAGCGATCCGCAATCAGACACGCGCTGATTCAGCTAATCTCCAGTTCCTCTCTGCGGTTTCTGGATGAGTCTCGTGAATGTGATTATCACAAAGATCACAGTGACAAAAACATTGGATCTCTCCACAGTCATAAAACCACAGTCACGACACGGATCTTGTTGTATCATGCAACGAATCCTTCTCTTGGAATGTGTGTGTGAGATCGGCTCAGTAATTTCGCTACTGTGTTTGCGTGATCTCTCTATATGTCGGGTCAGACAACCTACTGTAATTCAGCCTTTCTCCAATAAACCTGTCAAAGAGTTATTCCCGCCTGTCATACAGTCATGCATATCTGCAGACCGATACACACACACACACACACACACACACACACACACACACACTTACATACACAGACACACACACAGCACAGGGAGAGTGAGGCCCTCCTTTAATGAGAAATATTTCAGCTTTGATTAGTTCCATACCAGCTGGCAGGGATAAGTACCCGCAGTACTGTCCTCTGTCTCATCACGTTCAGGATGAAAAATAATAATAATGGACCGAGAGGAAGAGAGACAAAGGAGCTAGTCATACAGTGTGAGACGGAGAAAGCAAGGAAAGAGATGTACATATTTATAGTTCAGATATGTACAGTGGTCCTAAATGTATTTGAACACTAAAAATAAAATAAAATAAAATAACAGTACTTTTAACAGTGTATATAAACTGATAAACTTTGCTGAAAATAAGTCATTTTAAACTCATTTATTTACAAATTGCTCTTGCAATTATTATCTTGTAAACAGATTTATTTTATATAAAATACATAAATAAAAGAAAATAAATATTCTTGCACTGTCCACTTGTATGTTGCAATACAATTATGCAACAGAAGTAAATGTTGTGTAAAGGCATAGAGTGCATGCTAACGTAATATTTTTCACTTTTCACTTCAGACAAAAATTAAATAGACCAATTTGCCAACCTACATTAAACACTAAAAATAATTATAAATAATGTGCAACATAACATAAGATACATTATTATTTGATATTTTGTTCATTCAGAGAAAATGGGGCCAATGCTGTTGTTGTTTTTTTTACCTCTTTTACTCTCAATGTACAGTATGCACATGAACCATTATATCAAAAGATTTTTTGGAAAACCTGTAAGATTCACCCCATTTTGGGGTGAATGAACCCTTTAAGAGTGAAGGTGTGTGGGTCACATGTGACCTGAGGCAGTGCAGCTCAAATATTATCATACCCATGCACCTGCCGCCCCTCAGCAGCCCTTATAAAAGCTAAAGGAAGGGAATGCAAGGATAAAAACATGAATCAGCATTTACAACTTTACACTCTTTTTCAGCACTTTCAAGGTCATGTCTCCTCTGAAACAGTGTGTGAACGCCTCCGTCTGATGATGACAATAATAATAATAATTATCCGGTAATAAAAGTACGAGCAGTAATTTTGCTGCCCCTCAGTTGCCGCAGGGGCTGCGGGGAAGCAATACATGGAATCTGAATGGAAAAAAATCTGAAAACACACACATACTCGTGAGTGAAGTCTTCATAAATTGATGAAAATGTTCACTTGCATTGTCAGAACTCGTTCAAGCTTAGTAATAGTTTGTAAAAGAATCATTCTTTTGAGTCAGATCGTTTCAGTGAATACTGATCTGGTTAAAGAAACCAGTTTGATTGATTCGTTCACATATGATTCACATTTGATTCAATTAATGACTGATTTAGTTCTTATGGACTCACAGCTTAATTAAATGGAAGATTATCAGTGAATAATATCTTTTTTTTAATATATTTTTTTATATCTCATGTCAAGTTATTGTATGATTTCAAAATACTTTCAGTTTTATAATATTTGAATAGTGCTTTTGCATTTATTTTGAAGCTTGACAGCTCCACTCTCCATTCATTGCATTCAGATGTAAAACAACAGATGTAAGTAATTCATATAGTTTTGAAATTATATGAGGGTTATTAAATGATGACAGAATTCGATATTTGGTTGAATAATTCCTTTAGTCAACATGAAATTCTAAACTTATTGCTCTTACTTTTAACAATTAATCCATGTTTCTTTATTTTTTCTTGTAATATTTATAGAATGACAGATAGAACCATAGAACCATAGAACCAAGTTCTCACACCACCCCACGGGTTTTTTTTCTTTTTCCATAATCCATTCTATTTGGATTTCCTTAAAAGCATGGAGGAAAAGATCTGATGCTACTTCCGCTGCATCGCAACTTTAAGACAAAACAAACAAGACTCTTCAGACCACCTGCATCATTTCCTCTCCCTCCACCTCTTTTGCTCTGTTCTTCATTTATGGAGAGAAAACAGGAGTAATTACAGTGAAAACCTCCCAAACATTAGTGTGGGCTCGTAACATGTCGCTTTATGGCCTGACAGGCTTCTCTGCTTTCATCCTCTCTGTCGGTCCAAACATGGAGTGGGTGATGGGTCAGAAATCACAGATAAACACAGGCAGGTGGGAAACATTAGGCAAAAATGCAGGTAATGATGAGATCCCCCCAAAGCGGTGGAAACCAAAACTGGAGAGGACTTTCTGGGTGGGGCAGCGAGGGAAATAAACAGCTGTGTGCGCGAATGAAGATTTTAAAGAGGACGTTCAATGTGCGTTTGTATGTGGATGTGCATAATGTGAAGTAAACAGCTCTTCAAAACAGTGAGTATGGAAGCCCGGCAACTTTTTAATTAATTTGTTCCTGCCACTTGAAGTTTTTGTTCAGATGAACGCTTTGCTTTGATGAGCACCAGATGGAAGTCTGGTATTTGACGTTTGATTAGCTTTAGCCTAGCATGGGCCACACAGGCAGAAAACAGCCCAACCGGCCATGGCTTCCACAAACTGTGTGCCATCACCTACCCAGAAGGTCATGCTCTCGTCCTGTCAGAAAACAAGAGAAAATAAGTTACAAAGCGGACAGCCATCCTTCAGTCCATTATTCATCAGCAACAGAGGCTGACAAGAAAGGCTCTCTCTTTTTATGGGACACTTTTTGACTGGGAACAGAAGGCTTTGCGAAGGATCCATGATCAAAACGCCACCACGCCTGAATTTAAATAAAGCGTGAATTTGAAAACAACTCATAAAACATTTAAAAGGGGGTGGATAAAAGACTTGGAACCACATTAAGAAAAATGCAAGCAATTAGGAATCTGAGGATTTGTAAAAAAAAAAAAAAAAAAAAAAAAAAAAAAATTATATATATATATATATATATATATATATATATATATATATATATATATATATATATATATATAAATACTGTATATTCAGAGTGTGCAATGATTTATAAAAACAACTGGCTAATTTTAAGTATCTTTGATGTATGGTATGGTAGGGGTGGACGATCAGCAAAAAAAACAGGATCTATTACAAATGTCAAACCAAAAAACAACATTTTTTCTAAGTAATTTAAGTCACAGTCATGAGCATTGCCAATTATTACACACACACACACACACACACCCTTCCTTTTGATTTCTTCAGTTCTGAAGCATAATAACTTCTGATCACACTTTAAGGTCCAATTCTTGTTATTAACAAACAATTAACTATGACTACTTCCTCAATAAACTCCTCATTTGCTGCTTATTAATAGTTAGTAAGGTAGTTGTTATATTTATGTGTTAGGATTAGGATGTGCTTTATAAGTACTAATAACCAGCCAATATTATGTTAATAATAGGCATGCTAATACGCAACTTGTCAATAGTGTGAATTGGTCTCTATACTAAAGGGATTCCAAACTTGATTATGTATAATATTTAAAACTCTACTATACGACAACAGATATTAATAATACCAGAGGTAATCCAGTCAATGTGATCACTTCCGCACACCAATGACAGCAATTGACGTTTTAAGAACTTTCAGGTAAGAACATTTCTGAGATGGATATCAGTGAGCAAGGTGCAGATTCACTAATTTATGTAATTATATATAATTACATACTAATAATTACATAGTGTAATGATTATCAATGCTGTAACAATTAAGTGGATTTGTGAGTTTGCTTCGTGAAGTTTTTGTTAAACTTTATGAGTCTTTTTTGAGTGATTCATTAAAAATAACCAGGTTACAGAGTCATCTATTTAATCAATTCAAATTCAGATCAATCAATTCAAATCTTGTTCATATATATATATATATATATATATTAGGGGTGGTTAATCTGTCTGATTTCCCGATTCGATTCGATTACGATTATTGAAGTCCCGATTCGATTACAGTCGATTTTCGATTATTACCGATTCTCGATTAACGATTATTGATTTTCCATTTCACAACAGTAAGTAGTAAACAAACTGTGTAAATCATTACTAATAAATGGTAGAAACAAACCGAATGCATGTAGTGGTTGGGATTTTCAGTTTACTACATGCAGCAGGCACTCTGATTCCATGTATGGGGCACATATATATTATTCATATGACACACAAACACAAGTAGACAAGACCTGTTTAGTTCAAAATCTATGCCCCGTGTCACATCGCCTCTGCTTCTGCTATGAGCAGCGCGGCCAGATCTGCCTCGCGCACGCGCCGAGTGTGCACAGCTCGGACTACTGTCAGGGTCATTGCGACTCCCCACCTTGCCTCCTAACTGTCCTATGAATACTTCGACCTCGTTTAACATACCCACTGGCATTAGACAAAGTCTTCACTACAATACTGTCGCCGCGATTGCGGAGAGGTGCGGTCAGAAGACAAATATACATGTCTAGCGCGGAAAAAATCTCCCGCCTCGTCCCCGCAACACTAACACGCCTGCTAATTTCGCAATCAACACTCCGACCCCTGCAAACATTGTTCACACCTCTGACATTTGGCAAAGGACCATTTACATTGGGCAAAGGATTCACCGTTTGTGCTTGGTGTACTTTCACTTTCAATATCACCGTCATCTTCTGGATACAGATATTCCCCTTCAGAATCAGTGTCCGCGAATAGAAGTCCCAACACTTCATTGCGGGTTTATTGAAGCTTTATTGATGCCATTAGATAATAATAAAAATAATAATGATAATAATAATAATAATCTAATGCCAATACTCGCTGACGTTGACAATATTGTTCAGATAAAATGGCTCACTCTCACACTAGCTCCGCTTTTTTTTCGCACTGATTCAATGCGCTCTCGAAGATTTTGTTAAGGAGCATTACGTTTTTTTGAGTCAGAGATTAAGTATTACATGTCTGCTATCTGGTGCAGGGGAGGTCGCGTGAAATTTGACACCCTATTTGACCCTAGTTTTATTCAGTGCCGCATCTTGTCGAGTAAACTCGACCATGGCGCCAAGAGGGTTAGAGCTCCTGTCATGAAAACCAAAATAAATCCACACGCTTGCTTTGAGCCCAGATGGAGCTGGGTGGTTCGGTTGGTTGCTCGCTCCTGGTTTTTCCATTTTACACACCTGTTCTGGCTGCTTGCTAACTGGAACTGGGCGCGTTCGTGACGTTCAACTCCCGGTATAATTTTTTTTACAAAATAAAATAATGCAAAAAAAAAAAAAAAAAAACGATTTTTGAAAATGTAATAATCGATTCATACTCGTCCATAACATACTCGCGATTAATCAATAATCGATTTTTTTCACCACCCCTAATATATATATATATATATATATATATATATATTAAAAAGATACTCTAAAATGTCATCCACCCCAGTATTTAAAACACAGCCTCCAACATGCCTCATTCCATTGAACAAAGATCACTTGTGATTTTGGTGCAGAATCCAGTTCTTGCATTAGAGTCTGGAGAGTCTGTTTTATGACCAGCAGACTCAGCTGTAGGATGCAGTTACCACACAAATGCACCGTGCTGATACATGCTGACTCAACTGCACTTGTGTACAAAAGATTTCTCTTCCACTCCTCTGTATGCCAGAGAGGACTGTGGAATATGAAACCCCTGCTGAATAAGCCAGAGCTGATCACCTTTCCCTTTTCCGATATCTTCCCCTGGGATTGTTCTCGTTTGGCATACCTTTGCGAGGTTCTCATCAGACTGTGAAAAACCCTCTACTACAAGCTACCATTGTCTCTGCAGGAAACCCGAGACACCCATTATTTGTGTGTTAATAGATCAAGTATATTGTAAAAGCCCTACCCAAGTGAAGCAGGGGAAAGTGCAGTGATCTTAATTGTTACTAGGTCAAAGATGGAGCTGCTTGTGATAAAACAGACATCCACAGGATCCCACCAAGATCTGTGGTAAGGTACAGTATATGTGCTCCTGAAGACTGGAGCTTTGGAGCTTCAAAAAAGACACAAACATTTGAGTGTGGATCTTCAAAATGTTGAGGAGCTTTGGATCTTCAATAAGGACACAAAAACGTATAGATGTGTAATAAATGTAGTAACGCACTATATTCTGAGTCTCCTGAAGCCAATCCATGGCTTTGTGTGAGAAACAGACTGAAATTTGTTCATAATTTCTGAAAAGTTGGGGGGGGGGGACACAATAATTAGAGGTTTTGAATTCAGTAAATATTATGACAAATAAATATTAATTTAATTGCTGCAATGTGGTAAATGCATTATGAACGTATTTAATTTAATTAAAATTAAATGAACACATTTATTAAGTAGGATTCATAAAATGTATCAAAGATAACAGTGAAGATATTTATAATAAAAAGAAAATGCTATACATTTGAAGATTCTTTCCATAAAATAATGACATGCGGCATGGTTTCCACAAATATTTTAAGCAGCACAACAATTTTCAGCATATATAAGATAAATAAATAAATGTGTCTGACCAATGAATCCTATTAGAACCATTTCTGAAAGATCACATGACCCTAAAAACTGGAATAATGGCTGTTGAAAATACAGCTTTGCCATCAGAGAAATAACAATATATTAAAAATAGAACACTGTTATTTTAAATTGCAATAACAATTCCCAACATAACTTGGAATATTGGATTTTCTTTAATCAAATAAATGCAGCCTTGGTGAGCATAAGCCAGTTATTTATTATTATTAATAATAATAATAATAATAAAACACTCGTGTATACTCTATGACCATACAAAATTCACCCAATAATTGGGCCCTCTAATCTCCGGGCCCTAAAAATTTGTAAGCAACGGTGTAATGCAGTAACCCACAGATGCAACGACAGGCAATGCAAGTACATACACACACATAACCGCATTAGATTCCCTTCCCCCGTAAACATGAACCAGGATATGGAAGCACATGCGCAGCGAATAGACTTTAGTTCGAGTGTATGTTTAAGAGTGTCATTCAAGAACAACAGATCCACAGGGTTCTGCATCAAACGTCTGGAGCGCGGCCAGTCGGTAAGAACCTTTGGCAGCTCCTCAGTCATCCTCAAAAGCTGTAGCGCTCTTGTTGCAATAACAGATGCTGAAAGTACTTAATTGCATTTCAAAGCCCTGCGGTGCATGGCCCACTCCTGCATGCACTTATTTTCATAGCTGGAGCCTCGTAAAGTGCCGCTGTCCCCAAAAAAAGCAGGTGCTCGCAGCCACAAAATGGAGATTAATCATAGAGAGGCTCTGAGATGGGGTCAACGAGCTGTTAAGAGTAACATCAACCTGTTTTCTCTCTCTGTCGTTTGATCAGGCTTTGCTTAAAAAAGCACATTTGATGGACAGATTTCTGTCACTGAATGTGAATTGCAGTGTGGTGGTTTCTTAGAGTTTAAAGGAATGAGTTATAAGCCAGCACAACATCAGGAAATTTGCTCAAATGGAGATACACATATGCCACGGTTTGTATCGGAAAACAGATGGGGATTTTATACACACACACACACACACACACACTCCAGCACATAAATATACACACAAGCCGAGAGAGTCATGTATTTAAGACACCTGGTGATACTGGCGAATCGTCCAAAAGTTTGCTCCAGTTTTCCAGTACGTAACTGTCAAAACGCTGCAGATCTGAACCAAAATCAAGTCTACAATTTCTGGGTGACTTATCTGGAACTTGCACTCAAGGCACCGATTCCCTCTTTTCCTAGAAGATGTCATAATGGAACATACGTTCTTCCAAGAGGAAAATAGTTCTGATAAGCTTCAAAGATCCTTTTAACACACAGATCCACCGACACAGTGCCAAGAAACCAGCGTTGCTCTGAACATTATTATATTGGTTGGTTTGTTACACAAATATCTGCATACATGGTTGTGCAATGTGACAGTTTTGCTCACATTTGCAATTAAAAATGTATATTTCAATAATTCTAAATAGGAAATATGCAGAAAACAAAATGGATGTATTGCTACAGGGAACAATCAAAGCGATGCAAATATGCGCACGTTTTTGTTCGTTCATTTGACTTGAAGCATCGCTGCGCACAAATAAAAACAGACACCAAAGTAGGTTCGAGAGC
This sequence comes from Carassius gibelio, assembly GCF_023724105.1. Lineage (NCBI taxonomy): Eukaryota > Metazoa > Chordata > Actinopteri > Cypriniformes > Cyprinidae > Carassius > Carassius gibelio. The sequence goes on along the minus strand of NC_068411.1, from coordinate 13,644,201 downwards.
GATTCGAAAGCCCAAGGAGCTGTCTGCTCTGCTCTCTATAGCTCTCATGAATGTCACATAATGATCGTCCTGCACAGTGCCAAAAGCCAAAACCTGGATATTTTAGGCAATATTAAAATCCTGGCCGGGACGTCTCGTGCATGAACGGCGCAGATGGCCACCCTAGCAATCTGTTAAATAGATGCACTAGTTTTGTACCTCTCTAAGCTCTCCTTCCTCTCATAAAATAAAATATTTCAATTTGAATCTATCATGTCTACTACCATTAAGATGTCTGCGGTCGTTTTTTAAATGTTTTCATCTCTTATGCTCAGCGATATTAAAGCCTGTTTCCTCAAAAATAAATAAATAAATAATAATTGCGAGATTTTTATCTCGTAATCCTGTTTTGTTTTCTCAAAATCGCATAATACAAACTTGCAATTCAGATTTTTGCTCATAATTGTGAGATATAAACTCACAACTGCGAGTTATAAAGTCAGAATTGCGAGTTATAAATGCGTAAAAAAAAAAAAGTCAGAATTGTGAGATAAAAATCTTTTTTACCTTTTTTGTTTGATCAAAAATATAGTAGTGATTTCTGACAACAACAAAAGTCTTACTGACCCCAGCTTTTTTACTCGATATGTAGAATAATGTACATTCCGCAAAATAAACCCCTCCAGGGTGTATCTGAGTCCTAATAATGCATTATATTGACAAGCTAACCATACAATACTCTTTCAGTAGATCAAGCTATTTTAGAAAAATACAGTCTATCCAACCTGACACTGTACTATAAGAGACCCACATTGTGTCAGCATACACATCTCCCCTCTCATAGAGACCCACGAAAATGCATTCCACCTGCAGGATTCACTGATTCATCCAGCATCTCCTGTTCACTGATACAGATCGGCACAATGGAAGACAGGAAAAGTCCAATTTGGAGCATTCATTTATTCTTCTGAAGGGTTTCACAAGTCAACCGTTGATCAAAAACATCTTTTGCACTGTCTACATTATCTGCAAAGCAACAAACCTCAACCCACCCCCTCATCAAAAGCAGTCCTACCATAAATCACATGAGCAGTCTCTGTTTTACACAGAACAATACAGGACAGTAACTCTGCAAGAATGCAAATCCTTTAAGATGGGACTCTGGGATCAAACACGGTCATAAATGGGGTACATCTGCATCTCAGGCCATGGGAGGGTCCCCGTTTCCATTGGGAATCCGCAGAGGAATAAACAAAGACACATGTTTGACGAGCCTGGCTTCTTGCGATTGGACATAGCTAGCTGAGCACGTGCAGTAGACACAAAAACTTCCAGACTTCCTTGCTCTTGTTCAGTTGGCGAGAGAACTTTCACCTGTCAGAAAAAAAAGGTCTCCAACTTTCCAGAAATGGAATAATGTGGAGGAGATAAGATCTTTGGACAAAAGAACTTGTCGGCTCGACGACGTTCCAAGAGAGAAAAAGTTCCTGTGTCGTTCTTCAGCACAAACCTTCAATGGTAGGACTGGGAATTGTTTGAAAAAATAATTCATTCCACCACTCCAGTCCAAAGTTTGGAATCGATTCAACCAAAGAGAATTGACTTCTCTTCAATAGAGTTTTTCATTTCAGTAGTTAGATCATTAATTCGTCTCTTGGTGGCTTGCTTAAAGTGATGGGAAGTCCGATTCATTTCCTAAATTGGTTCTTTTAAAAAGGTTCATTTGAATTAATTGGTTAAAAAAACAGCCGATCATTTATCCATTGTGTATGTATTGTTAACAACTTTGTGTCATATTATATCACACTGAAACATTCGCATTAAGCCATATGTGTGAACGCATATTGCTTATTATTACCTTTCATTTACTTAAGTTAATGAGGTGATGATTAACGATGTGTTCCTGTTTGCAAATATAGCATACGACTAAAAAAATATTGATTAGTCTACATTTTGGACAAAGTTTTGCACTGAAGAAAAAAAAGACCTGCTCTAGGTGTCTATATAAATAGAATAAACTGTTCTCATATATTTCATGATTTATCTTAAAGGGTGAAACTGCTTTATCTTGTTGTCTATAATGGAAAGTTCTGAGCATCATTCCGGCCTCCAGAGATAATAAGGCAAGGCAAGTCTTCATATTATTTAGTCACAACAAATTTTGTTTAATTAATAAAAAATAAAATAAAAAAACAAAAATAACATCAAAAACAATTGAAAACAAACAGTGATGAATCAATTCCTCAATCAAATCCAGTTGATTCCAGAGCCAGCCTACTCAAACACTGAACATTGTCTCTAAATATATTAAATGCAACTAAAAAGCAGACAATTAATGGAGGTAAACACTGCAAAATAATACAACTTTTTTTCCCCAGACTAATTAAAACACTCTTTTTTCTACATCCTTGCAACTCTTGGTGAACTTTGATACCTGTGGTCGGCCAAACATAAGGCCCACAGAAGAAAAGTGGTTTCGTAATGTCTAATTGTTAATAAAAAAGCATGAACCATGCTGCTCGTCAACTAAAGAAGCATCTGTCTTGAGACAAAGCTCTGGGATTGGCCGTGAGCCTGTGCTGACACACAGCAAGGGGACCATCAATACTACAGAGTCCTTCAGCCAGCGCTGCTGAAAGCCCTGTGAGGACACAGGGGCACACATGACTAACTGCCTTTCCAGTTCCCAGGCTGGATTTACAACCATGCAGCAAATCAAGCAAGATTCAAAATAAATCTGTCACAAATGAGGAAACGAAGGATCATACGGATTGCAGAGGGACAAGACAGTAATAACCGTATATTAGTTGCATTCCAAAAGTATGTCCAAATGCGAATGTCTTTCGAGTTGGAAATGTCTCTTTTGAAGAGATTGCACAGTCTACTTCAACATTTGAATGTAGTCTCAGTCCCAGACAGCTTGACCTTGAATCATCTCATGCAGATTTTGCAAAATAAAATGCATGACTGAATGGATGCTATAAGTCGGGATGCACTGTTTTTATAATTCTGCTTGGAAACAATGTAGCAGTTCAAAATTACTACAGGTACCTGGAAAGAATTCGCTGCTTCATTTTCAAAGGCTTGCATGGTTTGTTGCATCAGATCCATCGTATAGATAAGTTATTGTAAATTTATTGAATTCCCATATATAGTATAACAGTGTTCGACAATTTGGGGTCAGTAAAATATTTGAAACTTTTAAACACAAACTACAGTTGAATGTCAGTCATGTGGTCTATTTCTGTCTAAATGGGCAGTTTCTGGCTAGAATAAGCCAAAAGTTGTATGTTACAGAAAAAGTAGCAGCCAAGATGAATTACGTAAAAACACGAAATACTACTAAACCAGAACTAAACCAGGTAAATATGAACTAGAAACAATGCAGATTTGCATGTCAAAGCTTACTTTTTACCATATAATGAATGATAGTGCACATCGATTGCTCTTTAAGTACAGCAAAAGCATTATCTTCAAGTACATTAAAGACTGTCATCAACCCAAGCACAAGCTCAATTCCTCGCCACAATAGTAATAACAGAAACTGTAAATCCCGACATAACAAACACACAAAATAACACTTAATTCAACATTTACTTTCCCCATCCAGTCCCATGCAAAGCATGCTGGGAACTGGAAATCCCCTGCCCAGTTTCAGTAATGCTATATTAATGCCAACAGACATTATTCACGTAGCCCCGATGCAAATGGATTAACTACACTTCTGTTTTACCAGATTGAATGGATTGCACCCAATGAAATTAAGTTGTGATAAAATGTTCAAAGTAAATTGAGCGGGCAGACAGTTTTCAGTGCAGTTGCTTGGTCTATTTGACCTGCTTTGTGATATCAGTGAACATTAGGGTGTTGCATTGCCTGTCGTTGCATCAGGGTGTTGATGTGGTAAGCTAGCAAGGAGGTTAAATGCATGTGCTGGATGGAGGGAATGCTGTTGACAACTGCTCTGCTGTGAAGGGTTAGAAGAGGGAGCCACAGGGAGCCAACTAAAGCAACATCTCAATGAATGATATTAACAATCTGATATAATATAATATAATATAAAAAAGTTTGCAAAATACAAATGTATAATACATATATACTATATAATACAATATAATAACAAAAGTATCACTGGTTCCACAAAATACTGGGCATATTATTAACTGTGACTAATATTATTATTAACTATAGTAATAAAGGTTTCTTTAATTATTTCAGACTGGAGTAATGGCATAATGGCAGCCAAAAATTTAGCTTTGCCATCACAAAAAGAAAAGATAATAATAAAAATAAATACAACCGAATTAAAAAAAAATTGTTTAACATTTATTAATTCATATATTTTTACTAGGGCTGTCAAATGATTAAAATTTTTAATCAAATTAATCAGAATTTTCAGTGGATTAATCATGATTAATCACTATTTGCAATTACACCTGAATCCTAACCATTTTTTTTTTCTGAAATGCGTACCAAAAGATAAATAACAGGACACAGATACATAATTTTCATGTATTGATTCATCAATATGTGGTTCTTTTTTTTCTGAATTTCAAAAGTTTAACATTTACTTAATCAAATTTACCTGAGCACTATATCAAACCATGCCATTTAACTACAGATAGTGTAAGGGTTTTAGGTGAACCAGTGGTTAAATATAGCCACATATCTATGAAATTATGCATAGAGAAATTCGAAAGAATGAACTCAGAAACACAAACATGCACCCTCTGCACTCTGGGCACTCTTGTTTTTAGGAGGTGTTCATTTGCTCTGCCACAATACTTTAGGATCGATATGTTCACGTTCTGAAGGCTTCAAGTGCCAGTAAAACCAAGTAAAAATGCAAATGCTTTTTCAAACAGCTGTAATTTTCGCTGCATTGCATGTAGGCGTTCTGCGCATGGGCATTGTGAAACACAGGACGCTATAACAGGAAGAAGCTCCAGCGTATCAACTACCAAAGTCGTCTCTGTTTATCGAGCTTGGCATGAATGTATTTGAGAGTAACTGGGGTAAAACCTTAAGCTTCTTCTGTGTTTTCGTCGCAGCGCTCGCCGCTGTTTTTTACTATCTTGAGAACTCAGAGATCGACGAGACTTTCCTGACCTAAATAAGTTGTCACACTGCGCATGCGTGAAATGCGTTAAAAAAATTGACGTAATTAACGACAAACAACTAATTAACGTCGTTAACGCGCTATTTTTGACAGCTCTAATTTTTACTGTATTTATGTTCAAATAAGTGCAGCCTTGGTAAAAGTCTTTCTTTCAAAAACATGTTTTAAAAATCTCACCAACCCCAAACTTGTGTACAGTTATGTGTAAATGTAATTAAATATAAACAAAATTATTCACAACAAATAAATATAAAATATTTATATATTTATATAAAAAATATCAATGTAAGAATCAGAATGCAGTCAATGTAAAGAGATAATCTGGAAGAACTGTACTCCAAAATGTCAAGACACACAGCTGTCATTTATGTTTATATAATAAAAGCAAAAAAATATCCTAAAAACACCTCATTAGTCCCTCCGCTGGGGCTCCATGTCTTTTGGGAGTCACTGAGGTGAGATAATCTATTGGCTTCTAAAACTCCATGTGACACCATCCCACCTACAGCTTTGACAAGCAACTCCCAGTGAATTCAAGCAATATATATTATCAGTCCCATTCAGAGCCATTTGAGAAGAGGGCGATTTTACTAGCGATACACACACAGCCAACTGGCATCTAATAATGCCAAAGGCCTTTACAAGTTTCTGACAGCCAATTAGGCCAAAAAGCTTTGCTATTAACAACAGTAATCAATTTCCTCTTTGACAAAATAAATACAGCAATGGAGAAGGTGTTACAGCAGTCCTCAGGGAACCTCAAACGCCCTGGTCTGAGCCAAACTGCATATTGAGGTGCTGATAACAGTGCCATTCAGAGGAGCTTTGCTTGCGGAATAGGCTGCTTTATTTCATGATGTCACTAAAATGGACATAATCCACTCTTGGCAAAGACACTTGGCCAACACTCAATGGGCCTTTGTCTTCCTGAAGATAGTTTGCCCATTTGGAACAGATTCACATCCAGTGTGCCAATCTGTATTGCGTCTGAAGGCCTCACACTCTCGCATCAACACAACTGAGAACAACTCTCATGGGAGCCTACATTGCATCAATTTCATACTTGGTAAATAACTTTATATTTTATATTTATTCACTTAACTGTTAAGTAATTATGTCTTTTTTTCTGGAACTCATCAGATATAATAGAGATTACAGAAATAAACCAGCTCTTCCTGTTATATATACTGATTATTTAACCAGGTTAAACACTTTTTAAACAATATACTTTCATTGTGTGTGAAAACTTTAATCAAGTTCATAAAGTCAAGCTTAATCTTAAAGGACCAAGTCAATTGGCTAACTAAAGGTAAATGCACTAGCTGATATGGTGGTTATCTTTGACTTGTATACTGACACCTAGTGGTGTGGATGAAGCATGTGAAAATCTTCTGATATCACCAATTTGTGAAAAGTGAAATAGGGATCACCTAGATAAAATGAGAATTTTTTTTGTCTAGTCCTGTGACTTCAACATGGCTGCACACTCCATTTAAAATAATAAAGCTTTTAATGGGTCACCGATATGAGTTTTTAACTCATTTGAGTGCACATTATTTTAAACTGACTTTAAATGTAGTATTTAGATAATTGTTTTGAGGAAATAAGTTAACTGCATTATACTGAAGAATAAAATTCTGAGATTAATGTTAGCGATCAATATTTAACGCATTAAAAAGTAATGCAATGGATCTGTTAAAACATTAATTTAAAGATTCTGCATTACTGTTTAACACATTTAATGAATTTGATGTTTCTTTAATATTTCATGCATTCGGCATTCAATTCAATTTAATAGCTATACTTTGATTCTGTGACAATTGCAATAAAATGAGTAATCACAGAAAACTGTCATTAGTACACCTTTTTTAAATTTCACCGCCCTAATTTGTATATATGGAATTAAAATCACTATACCTAAAGTGACACACAACAGTATATTGTGAAGAATTCCTACACAAAAATTTAAAGGGAAAAAAAGATCTGTATGAAATAATCTGAAACAGAATCACAGTTTATCACTGTAGCTGACAGGTACTGTTCCACTCAATCATTTTTCTTATACATCAAAAAAAAAAAAAAAAAAAAAGACTTACCAAGGCTGTTTGCCACAGGGCTTTTGTTCCTGCCAGCAATCACTCGCTACAGACTACATTTAGTATGAGGAAAAAGCAGCACTCCAGAAACAATAGGCCATTTCTCAGAGAGAGAAAGAGAGAGAGAATCTAAACAAGTCTACTGTATTAGTACATTCTCAGACTGATTGAACGCTGTAGTTAAAACATTATGTTCCCATCATCTTCAGCCTCCATTCGTTATGTATTCCAGTTGTATTGGCTCAGATGGCAGCACTTCCGTAAGCACTTGTTGCAATACGCAGCAAAGAGGCTGTGAAACTACTATACGAGTCTCCTGCACAATAACTGCCCTCAAAGAGAGAGATGGGGGGAGGGGTCGGGGCTGATGGGAAAACAGTGGAAAGGAATGAATGCAATCATGATGGATAAAGTTGAGAAAAATAACCCAGAAGACTGGAAAGAATCCTACCATGGCTAAAACCCATTCATCTCTCAAAAGAAACTTTCTTTTGCCTAAAAGAAATTTCTTTCTAAACCCTGAGATTATCTTTAGACTTAAAACAATATCCTCCTCGGCTGAAAATATGCATAATGTCAGTTTTTAGTCCAAGAATTCCTTTCAGAATCCATAACCAAAAGATCTTCCACTAAGAAGCCATTGCTTATTTTCACAGAGATATCCTTCAACAATCCCCTTTTTCTCTTCTATGTTCCAAAAACAAGTGAGCTACCGATGGAGGCAGCATTTGAAGACATCATAGGCTTGTTCCTGAGGTGCAAGCTGTTACAAAAAGAAGGTGATGCTACCCTCTAACTCAAGTATCCTTTAAAAACGAAGCCAATCCAAGAAGGCTTTGTGACAAGTTCGATAAAATAACAAAACTACCCTTTTGAAAAAACAACATATGCTGGTAGGTATGTTTTATAGCATGGGAGCTGGTCATAAACTGGTTTAAGCTGGTCATGTGCTGGTCCTAAGCTTGTCCTAGTAACTAGCTCCAGTTCAGGACCAGTATAGTCTGTTTATGACCAGCTCAGGACCAGCTTAATCCAGTCCATGACCAGCTAAGGACCAGTGTTGGGGGTAACGAGTTACAAAGTAATGGATTACAGTAACGATATAACTTTATGTAATGAAGTAAAGTAACGCATTACACTAATAATATTGGTAACTACACTACTTTACTAGACTATAGGAACGTGCTTTGCTGTGTTTCACATGCCGTGGTTGCCTGTGTGTAAAGTTCTGGGCAAGGTTTCCCGATAACGATTGATTTTAGGGCTTAGAGGCGCCATAGTGTACGTGATTACGTCATCACATTTTGACAACATTGATTCTTCAGGAGAAAACCAATGCTTTTGTTCCTCTGAGCCAAACAGAAATGATTGGTGATGCTTAGTCCCACCCCCGTGCCCAGATTGGTTCAAACTCTCCCATATTAAACCAATAAGTAGTTTTGAACTACTACTCAACATAGCCTACTGCTTTGGAAAATGAACGAAAACAAAGTGAAAGTAAAGTCTGTCGTGAGTGCATGAATACAAACACACAATAACACATTTGCATGAGAAAACTCTCCGAAAAAGCAAAAAAAAAAACACTCGACAGAGTACTTTGACATAAAACATGCTTTTTGATGAATACAATTAAATGTAACCATTAAAAAGGAGTTAAAAATAAAACGGATTTTATAGGGCGCTAAAAAAAGTAAAGTAGTAAGTAGTGAAGTTACTTTTCAAATGCAGTAACTAGTAAAGCAGTCTCATTGCAAGTTACAGAAGTAACAAGTAACTAGTAACTAATTACATTTTTTGGGTAACTACCCCAACACTGCTAAGGACCATCTTAAACCAGCTCAAACCAGCTGTCATGCTTCAAAACATACCTAACCAGCATATTTAGTGTTTTTTTTTTTTCAACAGGGGTGTTAATCACAAAACCTTATTTCAGGCATTTAACCTTTACCGTTTCTGTCCTTTTTGTTTTTATATTCTAAAATATCAGTAAAATTGACGTCCAAAACTGGAAACCCACTTTGGCAAACCCTAGTGAGGGCCTGAAGTGCTAATGGATTAGGAGATTGTTTTGGATTGAGGGACAAAAGGCACTGAGATGAAAAGAGAAGGTTTTGAACCAGCTGGGAAGGATGGGTTGAGAGGGCTGAGGTCTGCATCCTGTGTCCCAGTACAGATCTGCTACTCTGGGTTTATTTGGTTTAAAGATGAATAAACACAGGCCCAGGAGAGGTCTCCAAACCCAAACCACCAGAGCAGCAGTGATGAAGAGTATCCATCAAAGCCCTGTCACATGTGTAAATGCGTAAAAAGACTGCAGAGCAGCAAGCACATATTATCTTTTCTCTGACTGTTTCTGGTGATGTGGATAAATATCTGGACTGGTAATTTAAAGGTATCACGTTTGAATGCACAAAGGGCAATCCGTCAGTCAGCATCACTGTTTCTCTAAACAAGTAGACTAAAAATTAAAATTCTGTCATTGTTTACTCAGCTTCATGTAATTTCTTCTGGAACACAAATACAAGTTTTTTTTTTTTACGCATACAATGAAACTGAATGGTTTCAGTTCAGTGCTTCTTTGTCCGGTTTTGTCAATGTATGTGTGTTTGCTACGTTCTTGTGATGGATTACCCCTATGTGGATTACTAAAGACTGTTTATCATTATTCTTCTGCTTCGTGCATTCACTCCTACACCACACTGTGACAATTACCTGTATATAATAAAACGATAAAACAATATAGCTTGGACCAACCTTACAATCACATAATAGTAAAATAATTAATGGCATCAAACCGTAGTAAATTCTCTCTTTTGCTGTTTCATTACACAACATTTCCATCCATCTACAAAAAGTAATTAATGTGCAGCTAACATATGAACAGGATGTGGGAAAACAGCATTTAGCATACAGTGTGTGCTCCTGCGATGAGTGATAGAAAAAACAAACCTCCAAAATCTGCATGTTCTGCCCTTTTGAAATGTGTTTTCCTCCATCTAAACTCTCAAATTAGAATTAATAACGCTTTCCAGCCAATTTCACAAGTATGTTAAGAAAAAAAGGCTCTTTGATTAATTCCAATGCTCCTGTTTACTCAAGAGGGACTTCTTCGTGTCGGCTTTGGCCTTTCCCTCCTTTCCCGTCCCAGTGATGTTCATCCAACATAAAGTTTCCGGGTAGATCTTTCAATAACAAAGTGAATTTCTCAGCATAGCTTGGTAAGAACCGACCTAAGATGGCAAGAGATACCTAATTAGTAGTCATCTCAGACAAACAAATGAAAACAAATCACTGTGTACTTTCCTTGGTCCAATCCCCTCATGAACAGGTCCCAGGGGAAATGTTTTCTCAACAAAAACAAACTTGTCTTAATAAAAAATATTGTATCCTCTTGGAGTTATCGTTACCTTTATACATAGAATAATACGACTTGAAATAAGCCACATATTTTACTGAATTATTCTGAGAATTTAAAGGACATGTTTTGCTGAATATGCTCACAGAAATAGATCATACAAAATTAGCTACATATTAGCTCAGACTTTAGCAAATTTTAGTCTTCTTTAGGGAAACCATAGCATGGTTCTTTGTTCTTCTAACTGAATTACCCAAACAGGACACATACCTCCATCAACATCCTTGAACACATTCCAATCAGCCAATACTGTAGCACTATCCTTAACCAAACCCTTGCCCTAAAGCTACACCATATAAAGGGCAACCATAACATTGTTCCTGGCTCTCACCCTAACACTTCCTTAAGAGTTTGAGGCCACTGATTGCTCGATGAGTATGTTATTCTAGGACCAACAAGGATGTTAATATTGTGTAACACTGTGTCCTAACCAGACGTGACAAATTGACAAGCACTCAAACCTTGGGAAGTCTGATTCGTTGTAATTAATTGGTTTGTTTGGACGCTTTGTATAAATAAACCCATTACAAAGGTGATTCATTTGAAAGCCTGTGCAGAAGTCCCTGTGCGGCATTTAGTCTTTATTACAGCAAAATATTTAGTTTAATACTGCTGTTTATCAGTGTATTTCACTTTGTTATATAAATTAATATGTTTCTAGTTTATGAGTTGTATTTATGTGAATTTATCTGCAATCTGCTGCTGCTAACCTAATTATAATCCTCACTATTTTTGCAACAGAAAAAAAATCCTTATTTTCAGTAGCTTTTAGTGTAGCTAACAAAATTTATATACATGACTACTACCATTTAAAAGTATGGGGTCAGTGTATATATATATATATATAATAATATAATATAATAAAAACTTTTATTCTGGATAGATTTATTGAACTGATCAACAATGAAAATAAAGACTTCCTATTTAAAATAATGGGTCTCATTCACTAAATATGCGTAGGCACAGATTTTTGCGTGAAATGTGCGTATGGACGTTTTCACGAATAAATCATGATTCATCAAAAACTTTCGTACTAAAATTTAATCTAAATGTACGAAAAGATTCAAGAACAACTTATACCACACGTACTCAATAATCATGTGGGCCTTATAAGCATGTGTTAAGAACCCTATATAATGTTATCGATAAATTATAATTACAGTTCCAATTTTATATATATATATATATATATATATATATATATATATATATATATATATATATATATATATATATATATATATATATATATATATATATAAACAATAATCCAAACAATAATCACCTGATCTATCCTTATATAAACGGTGATTAATGTGTCTCACCTTGTGTTTAGAGGCATTGGAACACTTGGTACGCTTGAAGACATCGCGGCGTGTGCTCTAAGGAGAGAGCGCGTCTTTAGAGAGCACACAGATATGTTCGCTGAGAGTGACGAATGGCTGTTCAGTCGCTTTAGGTTGCCCAGAGAAGTCCTCATTGATTTATGCAACTCACTGGAACCACACCTAAGCCACATCACCAACCACTCTCACCCTAAACCACCTTATCTCCAAGCCTGTGTTATAACCCATGCTTCCTTTTTACCTGTGCCCGTTATGCCAGTGGGTACACTTTTAAATAACAAATATTTTTCCTGGCTTCCACCTCCGACAGCAAAACCTCACGTTCATTATCGTTGAACGTTATTTTTCTTTGTCTTTTGTTTCGGTGCCATATTGTCTTTCTCTGTACAAGTGCCTCGTTGTGGAAAGCCCTTATATGGAGCTGGTTTGGGCATGAATTATGCTAATTACTGACCTCGTGCACGCGGGCTCTCATTTAGAAGACTCCAAATTCACTAACAGAAGAACGAGTTTAAGAACAAGCTCATGTGCGTACGCACGTGTTGTGAATTAGGCGGAAAGTTCTCGTGAGAAGTTCAATGTGCGTATAAATAAGAAAATTGTACACAAAAATTAGTGAATGAGACCCAATGTTCTTTTGAACATTCTTCAAAGAATCTTGGAAAAAACTGGATCATATTTTACACATAATTTTAAAACAAGTTCCCTGAACAGCAAATCAGCATATTATAATTATTTCTGAATGATAATTGAAAACTGGAATAATGGCTGCTGGAAATTCAGCTTTGGATCAAATTAATAAATTACATTTTATTTCATGTGTCGGAAAAATTGTAATAATATTTCACAATATTACAATTTTAACTGTATTTTTGATCAAATAAATGTAATCTAAGCAAAAGAGGATTCTTTCAAAATATTTAAACAAACAGATTTGTTAAGAGATTGGTTTAACTACAATAAATATCTGTTTTGACTGACTTGACTTGAAGTGCAGAAAAGGAACATAAGTGGTGATGTTTAAAAAGAAGATATAAAATACCTTGGTTGTGGAAAGGATAACCTACCTGGCTTTCAACAGCACATATGCTTAAATGGAGAGGTCTGTAAAGAATATCATTAGCAACAGACTCGCTAAGAGTTGACACACAACAGCGTCAAGGTGGGGAAAGATGAGCTTCAAGCACCACTGACCGTTACAAGTTTCCGAGCATTAAGGAATCAAGACATTGCTGAGAGCTCAGCTTTTTTTCCTGAAGATAATCGCAACATAAAGCTAAAGAGTGAGAGAGATGGACGATGATTAGTCTGCACTGACCGCAGCGAGTATTGTTTCACTGCAGAGATTTATGAGCAAAACAAGGGTGCTGTGTGAAATTCCTCCTTCCTCGCCACACAAGGAGAATACCAGAGGCATCCATTATGATGGCAGATGCGAGTCTCTGGCTTGAGCTTTGGTTACTGTATCTTAGAATGGGGAGCAGACCCAGCAGTCACTAATCTCTACATTTATGAAGACAGATCTTCCTGAGCGCACACCCCACCTTCATACAATCCACCGTAGAGCGCTGAATCTCAGGGAAGGAATTCTCTCTCATAAAAGTGCCAAACGTGAGAGGAAACAGGGCGAGCCATCCTGTGGTGGTTCTGCCCTTCCTACCTCCTCGCCGCAGCCTTCCATTCCAAAACAAACCGCCCCTCTCCGCCCTGGTTGGCCACAAAACTCACAAACTGGGATAAGAAGCTTAAATATCACCATCGGCCCATTAGCATGACCACCATGGTAAGTGTAAAATAATTTGAAAGAGTTTGACTAGTATGTTGTTATGTCAATGAAACATGAAACTGTTCTTTTTTTGCTGAAATGTCCAGGGGTACTTTTGTATAAACTAGCATTACAAGTTAGTCATCTGATTTTTTTCACATTGGGGCCAGCTTCATAAACTAGACCATGTCTTAAGTGCTAGCTCAACTAAGGCTACATTCACACTGCAGGCTGAAACGATCCAATTCTGATTTTTTTTGCCCCTATGTGACCTGTATCTGATCTTTTCATGACAGTCTGAACGACACAAATCCGATCTTTTCAAATGTGACCCAGGCCACTTGGGTATGTGGTCCTGAATCCGATACGTATCCGATCTTTTGAAATGCGACCTCCGTCTGAATGGCCAGGCCACATGTATCCGACCCATACGTCATTGATACGGTACAAACGTCATAATTCTGCGTTGAAGTAGGCGGGAACGAGAAGAGCCACTCACATCAGTATCCCACCAGTCCTGGCTGCGACTCCAGTCTGCACCCACACGTTTCTCTGTACCGACATTGCTAACACTGCTCCACAAAACGCCATGGCCAAAAACCTTCTTTATAATTTTCTTCTTAAAACAAGAAGATTGTAATTGTGCTGGCTCCGTTGGGAAAATGACTTTAATATTGCAAAAAGAGCTCCGCTGTTGACTACACTGTTGTTGACATCCATGTTTAATGTTAGCTACTTCCGCAGAGTGACGTCGTTCAACGTTGAGTACTCTTCTGCGCACAAAAGGTTGCATTTAATTGGAAATGTGAATGGTCTTGCAAAAAAATCTAATTTTTTCAAAAAATCGGAATTGAGCATTAAGCCCTGCAGTGTGAACGTAGCCTAAATAGCAGTTAACCATTTTGATTAAATCAATCTCAAGATTCAAGATTTTTTTTTTATTCACAGTTATATAGAGCATATATGACAGCTGTGAAATGTGAGTCAGGTCCGCTCCAAGGACAGTGCAATTATTAGAGAATACAACATAAAAATAAAAGAAATACATAAATATAGCTATGAAAGAATGAAATAAAGTAAAAAATAAAAATATAAGAATAAAAAATATATATATATATATATATATATATATATAAGATGTATACTGTAGAATTAAATATAGAATGGGAAAAAAATGTGCATGAAAGTACACAGTATTCTTAAATATTCATATATCAAGGTATGTAAAAGAGGCCATGTGCATTATACTGTAGTCTTAAATATTAAGTTACACAGGAATGTACAAGAGGCAAATGTGCAAACAGGTTGACACTTCCAGTATGTCAATGTGAGATTGTGAATGATGAATATCTTACTGATAAAGTGAATATTAAGTGGAGACAAGTGGATGTTAAGAGGCTGGTTTTGAGTTTAGGAGCCTGATGGCCTTGGGGAAGAAACTCCTCCTGAGTCTCTCGGTTTTTGCCATCAGACTGTGGAAGCGCTTACCACATGGCAGCAAAGTGAAAAGATGGTAACTGGGGTGGATGGAGTCCTTGATGATTTGAATAGCTCTGCTTTTGCAGTGTTTGAGGTAGATGTCCTGCAGAGAGGGGAGAGCAGGCCCGGAGATGCGCTCAGCTAAGCACACAACTCTCTGCAGGGCTTTGCAGTCTCGACTAGTCTACTGTTTTATGTAAAAATAAAACATAAAAATAGATGGCTAACCTTTTTAAGGGACAGTTCACACAAAAATCTAAATTGTCCCATGAATTATTCACACTCAAATCATCCGAAGTGTACTTTTCTCTTCAGACAAATGCAGTCAGAGTTAAAAATGTCCTGACTCTTCCAAACTTTTAAGCTTTAATGACAGTAATCGGGGTTTAAGATTTTGAAGCACAAAAAACTGCATCTATACATTTCAAAAAGTACTCCACACTGCTCAGAGGAATTAATAAAGGCCTTCTAAAGTGAATATATGCATTTGTGTAAGAAAAATATCCATGTTTAAAACTTATAAACCATAGCCTCAAGCTTCCACTTACAGTCATACACACGTTCATAAGTGAGTGGTGTTCCAGCCTTTATTTATTTATCAGGCATTCTAGAAAGATTTTATTAACCCCCCAGAGCAGTGTGGAGGACTTTTTATGATGTATGGACACATTTTTTGAAAAGCTTGAAAGAGCCAGGACATTTCATAATATACTGTAACTCTGATTGTATTAGTCTGAAAGAAGACAGTCATATACACCTAGGATTGCTTCACAGTGATTAATCCGTTGCTATCCCATGATAAATTGATTATAAATGACATTTAGAAACATATATATGTTTTTCTCAGAGGACACACACACTTAAAAAAATATACAATAGATACATAAAAAATCAATCAATAATCATATAAATAATTAAATAAATAGTCACCTTTTAATTTACAGTGAAAATTTAAAAATCTTAGTAAATTGTAAAATCTACAATTGCTAAAATTACATCCTGAAATATTCTCACTATTTTTTGTATAGTGAATTACAGTAGAGAAAAAGAACATTCTAAATTCTAAAGTTTAATTGATATTTGCTAAATGCTCACTATTATCTCTAGAAGAATATGGTTTTATAAGGTATGGTGAAGCTGTCCAAACTTTATTCTAGACTATCTGCTCAGATGATGAATGATGAAGAGCTTTTATCATTAAGCCCCTGGCTTTCTTTAAAAGGCAGGAATGAACAAATTGCCTGAAATTAGACCTCATTTTACTGAAGAGACAGATTTCCTTATCATAACCATCTGTGGGCAGAAAGGAAAAGAAAACACAATGTGCGCCCAGATGATAAACATGAAATATGAAAAGAGAAAAGAACATTAGGAACGTAAAAAACACACTGGGGCTGGCCAAACACCGCGACTCTCCTTGTCAGCCATTTTAAGGTCATTTGACTTAACGTTGGCTATGGTCTGACAGCTCAGTTTCCATATTTATCCATTCTTTTGTCTCCGTCTGTGTCATTATGAACTGGAAGGGTAGTATTCAAGACCATTAGATATGATTTACCTTACAAGATTCACATTTACACCAAATTGATTTTCAAAGGATATGTCTCGACCACAGACATTTGGCTGAAGTATCTCAGATAAAATGATTATCTATGTTGACTTACAGTCATATTTACACAGGCTCATAACCTGAGCAGAGCTCCAGAATGTTCATAACACTTACCGACCTGAGAAAGAAAAAAGAGAGCGAGACAAATATATACAGATGTATAGGAAATGTACTTAGTCTCCCTCCATCATTTAAAGGCAAATCCTCTTGTAATGTTTGGAAATAAATAACTTCCCTTTCTGGCCTCTAGGTGCCACTATATAGAGCTGGTTCAAGGCCAGATAAGAAGTGTGGAGAGTTCAGTTAAGGCCCAGCTTGCCATCAAATACTAATTTCACATTGGTATATGTAGAAGATAAAATGCAAAAATAAATTCTGTATAAAAAAACTGTATAAATTCAATAAACAAATAAAGACGTATTAATATTTTCTCTAATTAAATAAAGCAGAGAATAATTTACTTAAGTAACATCCTTAAGTTTTTTTATTTCCAAAATAGAAAAGTGATGTTTGTGCCAAAAACAATAAACAATAAGGTAGCAAAAAAAAAACATTAATAAAAATATAATATAATATAATATAATATAATATAATATAATATAATATAATATAATTTTAATTTTAAATAATTTTTTTGCATTTTTTTTTTTTTTGCATTTTTACAATTATTTTAGACAGAAAAATACTTAGTTAAGAAAATTAATTTGACTTGGCTCCATACAAAATCTCGGTACAATAATTAACCATAACTACCCCTTTAGTTAGAGTTTTCTGTAGATGTGTTAATTGATAACTAGCTGAGGCAATGTAGTTATTTCTGTAGGGAGTAACCATGTACAACTGGACCTCTGCATGTGGTAGCGCTGAACAAAATGCTAAAAAACTGCCGAATGAGAGGGAACGGATTCTTAATCCCAATATCGGAATGATTTATGACTGTTCAAATCCATAAGTTCTACAAGACTTATATAACAGTGGGGAACTTTCATTTAAAGCACCACACACTGAGACAGGAAAGACTTGCTGTTACTCAATAAAAAGGCTCAGATTATTACAGCTTTTCCTCAATAGATGGGGGTGGGAGAGAGAGAGAGAGAGAGAGAGAGAGAAAGAGAGAGGTTATTACAACATGCAGCAAGTGTTTTTTGGTGTGTCTTTGATGCCACAAAGCATTTCACAGCGTCGCTGGGAATCCACTGTGGCCTTCCTGACGCCTCGGTGTATATAGACTATCTGTTATGTATTATCAAACACAAACACACATTATTTGTTGCCTCATTCTTGAGAATCAAACAAATTACTCCATCACATAGCCAGAGAGATTATAAACCCTTGAGGAGATGCTGAATAAAAAATGGGTCAGTAATTCTCATACAACCATCACACAACAAATAAAGTCCTCACTGCATTCAGCATTTACAATGTAATACTTTAAATGTGATATTTATGTGTGTATTTATGGTAAACCATGCCAGAAAAGCTGTTTTCGTACTATTGTGTTTGGACTGGTTGAGTCCAATAATCAAGTGTGTTAGCAATAACTAGTCCCACACATGGAATCTGGGCCCACAGAATTCACTAGAAAGCTCTACAAAGTTATGCAGAATTTAAACAACCATCATTCAAAGATCTACCCTTGCAACATAGTCTCATTGCAAAATGTGATACGTATTTTTTTTTGCAAAACATTCCTATACATTCAATTCACTGCAGTTACCAGTTGAAATGAACTCTATAGGCAGTAAGATGCCTACAATTTGTATTCATTTTCACACAAATTATGATCATGGGGCAGGTTTTTGATTAATAAGAACTTTTTTTTCACTTGTTGTTATATAACCTCAAAAAGATTTGGAGCACAGTGCAACATTTGTAAAGTAATGCATTTTGCCATTTTTCATCACATAACCAGCTCCATATGTATGCTTTTCTGATTCAGTAAACTTGCTCGACAGCTCACCCGGTACAGCACTGCACTTGCGATGAAGAGCGCTCACGTAAGACTCCACTGAAACAATACGAGTTACAATAAGAGAGATCAAAGATGTGTTTTTATCTTTCATTAACTTAGCTATTGGTTAGGTTTTGGCTATAGTTAAGTGTTTGTGGCACATTTAGTTTCAGAAACAGAATTGCTTTATCCATTAACAACTGGACTGTGAAAAGTAAGCATTTCATTCTGTACCAGAATGGACAATCATCACTAGCTGAGAATGATTTATGTATGAATAGGAGAACTTGTCCTTGATGACATCACCCAAAATGGAAAAAAAAATTTCAGTGGTTGAGAGGGTTTTTATATTTTTAGCAAAGATTCTGAACAAAGACATTTTTCTTTTAAATAACATGCACAATATGACTAGGAATGTGTATTTATGAAGCAACTAGGGTCAATTTATTTTGATTTCATGTAGATTTCCCTCCAAATCAGTTCAGAAAAGACCTAGCAATGAACAAATAATCACATTATGACTACTGCGACTCCTTCCTTTCCAGGTTACCGGCACGTAATACCCTTGAGTGCATCCAGAACGCTGCTGCTCGACTTGCCTTTAACCTCTGGAAATACTCTCAGATTACACATCTGCTCAGGTCCTGTTACTGGCTGCCAGTATCTGGTATAATTCAATTCCAGACACTGTTTCCTGGTCTATGAAGCCGTAAATGGCCTATAGCCCCCAACTTTACTTTCAATCCTTCATCAAGCTGTTCACCCCCAACCCCGGCCACTTTGATCAACCACCTCTGGTCTCCATGCCCCCCTTCACTGAACACAAAAGTACCCATTTGAAACTTCTCTATCTTTGTTGTTTTTGACTTTTGACTCATCTTGGCTACGATGTTGCTACCTCATGCCTGCTTAACCTTTTGGGGCCTAGCTATC
Organism: Carassius gibelio; assembly: GCF_023724105.1. Taxonomy (NCBI): domain Eukaryota; kingdom Metazoa; phylum Chordata; class Actinopteri; order Cypriniformes; family Cyprinidae; genus Carassius; species Carassius gibelio. Next base: position 13,624,509 of record NC_068411.1, on the reverse strand, counting down.
TTAGAAAATGTTGTGTATTCTTAGCGTCTTGTTCTCGGCTTTGATAAAATAACATGTAAACACCTGACTAGTAAACATCCTGCACAATCTCACTTCAAACCAGTTAAATGCTAACACACTGTTCCATAATATTCCCAGTTGATGTTTATTTTTCTCTGTTGGTTTTTTTTTTTTTCACTATCCATACACACACTGGCCTCTCTTACCACCAGAGGCCCCCTTCACCTCCCACCACCTTGTGTCACTCACACCGCTAGCTTTTCAGCCCACCTGCTAATGGTTAAGCTCAATCACATCACAATGTCAAAACTGCAGCCAGCAAACCCCAATACTGAACTCTACAGGACGCACAGCGAGTTCAGCAGGACGTTTCACTCACAAACACAACTACCTAAGCCATGAAATCACTGAGCTACCAGTGTTTTGAGGAAAACTAAGAGATGTGAGACTAGCTAGCATTAGCTACAAAAGCAAGCTAAGCATGTTTTGTTTTAATGCATTTAGATCAAACCAAAATGTTGGGAAGCAGCTTGCATGATACATTTGCCGTGAATGATTAAATGCTGCAAAACTTAACAGGAGACATAGTCAGAATGAAACTGATCCCACGTGGACTAGGCGGTCCTCCAGATTTAGATCATTTAGCTCCGTTGGTAGAAGTTTCTCTTCCAGCTGCTAAATCAAAGACTCGATGCTGGTTGCACTAGCGCCGATTCGGAGCGCATTTCATGCCTCAGTGGCAGAAAACACATCCACATCAGAGCTCTATGTGTACAATTGATCCGCTAGCTTGTGATTCTCCGCTAGCAATACAGTAAGTGGTCTGTATCAGGGACTAATGGTTTTTATGAAGCATGCTGTGTACAAGAAAGAAAAACTTCTTATATAGATATTTCAAACAGTCAGAGACAAGGCATGTTGTATTGTACGGTGGCAAGTTAAAAAATACAACTTGTGTAATGTGATTTTATGAAGTGAGTTTTATAGGATGTCCAATATTTGAAATTAACAACAAAATGTATGTGAAGAAAAAAAAAAAACATTCGGCCTAGTCCTAATAAGGAAAAAATCTATAAAAAAAAATCTACAATCTAAAAAAGAAAACGGACACCATAAAATAAATAAAGGATCAAATATTTGATTGTGTTGATTAATTGTTTATATTTTTAATTTACATTTATATTCTCCGGTAACTTCAGAAGGACTTCGAAATAAATGAATGAATGAATGAATAAATAAAGATTTAATTGTACTTATTATTCACAATTTATGAAGTTAACAGGAATTAAGTTAATTTATTTTGATTGAATGTATATTTAGAAATAAAAATAGATCAATTACAGATTTAATTGTACTTATTATTCTGTATAATGTTATTTTTATTATTTTTAAAAAAATACTGTTGATTTAAATATAATTGTTAAATTAAATGAAAAATCATAATAACATTTAAAATTAAATAAAAAATACAACTTGTTTGTACCAATTTTTTATATATTTGATTTAGATAATTTTTTTAATTATTTTAAAAGTTGTAAAAAAAAAAACTACAATACTTTTTATGTTTAACTTAGATAAAACTTAACATAAAAACATTTAAAATAAAAGAAATGTATTGAAGGATTTATTATTATTATTATTATTATTATTTTAATTCTCTGAAAACATTAAAATCACATAAGAAATACAAGAAAATCAGTAACCATGCAAAATAATTTAGCTGAAAAACAAATATCAAATTCATCGTTTAAAGACACATCGTTTAAAAAAAACATTAGCATTACCATGACATTGCGAGGCATGAGATTATTACTACAACGCATGATTCCCTGGAGTTACACTAGTGCATCTATACAGCTGGAATACATAAAGGCCACAGAGGGGAACAATCTTCCCCTGAGAGCTGCAGGATTTACAGTGCTGCCCGCTCAACACACCCCCGATTTTAAATGATTAAAAACAAAGGAGACTCAATTGGCAGGGCCAGAGTAAACTTCACAATTAGAAACCTGTGTGATATGAGCTGTTTTTGCACAAAGTACAGTGGCTGTCAAAGAACATAATGTGATTTGCATACGATAAAACTGCGGGGAAGATGGAAGAGAGAAGTTAATGAGTAAAACAAACATGGTCAGGCTCACCGGGGCAGTGAAGAAGCATTGTTTGTTTAGAATGTCAAACCGAAGACTAAAGAGCCATTTTATCCACTTCATCTGATTACATAGGCAGTCAAATTTAATTTAGCATAATGACATACTGGACCTTACAATAGTGTGTTGCATATGTTTTACTTTAAATAAGGTACATAGAAATATACAAATCATAAATGCAATAAATATTTTAAACACAAATGTAAATATTAGATCATCACGATTGGAAATGACCGGTCGGATTGGGAAGATTCTTTAGGCTGGTTAAAAAAAGTTCAATAAACAGAGCTTGAATGACATCCCTCTATCTTTTCACATAGTTCATACACATCCTCCGCATGACTTCTTTTGCCAGGCACTTAATGTATTAATTCAAAACGGCTGGATCCCTCCCAAAACAAGGTTTTCTGTCAGAGCGAATGCATATGATTTAGTCGTTCTGGTCAAAGTATTGCTGTTTTTGTGTAATAGGCTGGTAATACGTTGTTTTTTCAGCATGATAGCCCCTGAGGAGGAACACAAAGCTCTCCAAAAGGGTTTATGCATGTAGCAGGACCACAAAACAAGCACACTCGCATTCCATGATCTGAAGCAAAGATTTCATCACGTCAGATGACCTAGCACCATGACAAAATGAAGAAACTCAAAAGATTCTCAAAAAATCTTTAATCGACATCAGCTCCTGCCATCTGGTCTTCATTTCACAAGTTGCGCCCACAAATACGAAAAACTGGGCTAATGTGTTCACCCTCAGAAGCACAGCTCGTATCGCTGCCTCCATCTTCAAACTGTGACCTACGTGACCCCTGACCCCAAACGGATCAACAGCTCTCACAAAATGCTTAATCAGAGGCTGACTGTTCCCCTGGAGGACGGAGCGGGCAACAAGACATCCCTGTAGACTCATCTGGAGATCTCCAGGACTGTTGACAGTCGTGTCAGATGATATTTTCATCCTTCCATTCAATGGTTATACAATGGAGACCCTGGTAGAGCGGCTTTGATCAAGCTTCTGTTGAAAGTTTGAGGTTTCCTTTCTGTCCCTCCTGCCAGACCACTCAAAACACTGCAGGAGCAGAGGATCTGCGTGGAGCGCCTGCCAGCATACTGATGCCATTCTACAATGTCTGTTGTAAACTTCACACTTGCAAATGAGAAAATGAAACCTCTGTCGACTGGAACAGTTTAGCTGGATTTTAGAAAGTGACAAAGCGCTAAAAATGGAGAATGTACCTCAACCACTGAGGACTTGCTCTTTTTTTCTTGTCTCTACGCTGAATTGTGAAAAACAAATGTCTGAGGAGAAGTTCAATGCTCTTATTTAATTAGAGGTTAAAGGTTGTTAACTTCAACTTCAAGTTCAACAAATTCACTGACAGTTTACGTGCATAGGAATATTCCAATATTAATCAAAATGAAGTAAAATGAACCAAAAATGCGAACTGAATATAATGCTTTCAGACACATGTAATTAAATGAAAATCTAGTCATTTATATTAAATGCAATTAGTAAAAATTTGTAAAATTTAGCTTTTGGGACCTACTGTACATGGATCTAAACAGGACATAAAGCAGCCTTATGATGATGCTAAAAATAACATTATTTGGTGTAATGCAATGTGTTTACCGTATTTTCCGGACTACAAGTCACACTTTTTTCATAGTGTGGCTGGTCCTGCGACTTCTAGTCAGGTGCGACTTATTTATCAAAATTAATTTGACATGAACCGAGAGAAATGAACCAAGAGAAATGAACTAAGAGAACACATTACCATCTACAGCCGCCAGAGGGCGCTCTATGCTGCTCAGTGCTCCTGTAGTCTAGCAGTGAAAACATAGAGCGCCCTCTCGCGGCTGTAGACGGTAATGTTTTCTCTTGGTTCTAGGGTCTAAATAAATGCGACTTATAGTCCGGTGCGACTTACATATGTTTTTTCCTCATCATGATGTATTTTGGACTGATGCAACTTATACTCAGGAGCGACTTATAGTATTTTCCACATACTGTACATTATTACTCCTCCTCACTGTCCTGCCTTTCTGAAACATGTTGATTTTTACAAATCTCATCGTTCAGAAATGCGCGGTGTGCTCTGATTGGCCAGCTATCCAGTGCGTTGTGATTGGTCGAATACCTCAAGCATGTGATGGAAATGTTATGCCCCTTACCATATTTGGAAACACACAGCGTCTCCACAACATGGCAATGGGGACCAGCAACTGAAGGTAAACTGTCCCTTTAAGTCGCTTTTATTTCATTAATATTACATTATCTACAGGTAAGGTTTGAAGTACACTACACGTTCATAGGTGTATACCTTGATAAGTGGGATGTGTATGTGCATAAACTGTCATTATTATATTTCCAAACATTATAAATATTAGAAATGATCTCAAATTCGAAAACCCAACCTGGATTTGAACCTGCAGTCTGTGCACCAGTCTTTGGTTTAACCACTGCACCACACAGGCTCTTTCTACCCAGCTCAGATGGTATCACATCCACACATACTGTACTAACATCAGAGCTTTGAATGTTTGACTTGTGGTGAACTAGCTTCTAGTTAGCATGTCGTTTTTAGGCCCCCTGGTTTTTAATATGCTGCATGACTTGTGTTCAAAGATCAGAGTGTTCTGGCGTGTGGACTGTGTGTCACTACAAACCCATAAGCTAGTTGTTGTGGTGCTTGAGCACACATTATAATCAGGCCTTGTGTTTTATCGGCTTCGTCTCAATTTTTTGTCTGGGCTAAACATGCTAGCCCACAATGACATGGGTAAGCCTATTTTTACGCACAAGACTCATGCAAAATAACAAGTTAAAATGTGTGTGACACAGTGGACAACTACTGTGTTTTATAATTGAAAACTCTGTTAAAGTTTGTGGGACAATTTCTTCAGTTATGCCACTGCTAAGATTATATGTTAGCAATTGTAGCACACAGTGACACTACTTCAGTCTAATTGAACTTCAACTTGTGTCTGTGTGTGTGTGTGTGTGTGTGTGTGTGTGTTTGTATGGAGGATTTTGTATATGGTAGAGTTTGACCAACATACAGTCTGATGAAAACACATGTATTAATTCATTCCATTTTCACACAAAAAATTATAATTACAGAGACAGATTATCGTTCTATTTGCAATGTAAAGCACTTGGAAAAATATTTCTCAAAAATGGCATGGTTGCTTCAGAAAAAAAAAAAGTTCTCTCAAGATCACAGTGTACCAAATTAACAGATTCAAAGGAATAAAGCTGTAAAAGATTGGCTTAGGGGTGGTATCGCATATGAATTAAAGGTCTGGGTTGGTAAGTGAAAGCTTTCTGGTTCGAAGCGATCCATGAATTTCCATCCTGAGCAAGACAAATCCTTTACAAGTGGCCCCTGCTGTCTGATAAACTGATGTTTTCGGGAATACAATTTTGTAAAGCCCATACAACTGGTCAACATCGATCGTGGCTCTTTAGCCAACCAACAGCACATGGAAATCACACAGACAGCTTGGCTGAGAAAACAGATGAGGCGGAAAATCTAAGTACTGTATGATCCATTACCAAAGTGAGAGGCTTAAGCAAAACATGGGCTGATGAGTTAAGCACTTGTGCTGGGCTGCTATCACATTGCCCTGTTGAAATGTCTCAGGTCCTTCTCAGACATGTATTTCCTTTCCCTGCATTTTCCTCGATTCACTGTATTCCAAACTTTTGGGGATGTAGACCATTCATGTATCCCATCGGTGTCAAACTTAAGAAGCTGTCATATGAACATGCTTCTGGTAGTAAGGACTAAATCTGATCTCTACAGACACATTTTTTTTTTTATCACAGCAACTTTTTCACAATTGTAGCCCACTTTGAAAAAACTGTGAATGGGAAGCACAACCACAAAACAAAAGTTGACTCAAAAATTAAAATGCTCTTTAACATTTACTCACCCTAATGTCCTTCCAAACCAAAAAATAAAGTGATTTCTAGGTTATTACATTATGTATTTTCTTTTCTTTTAATCACTGCCAAAAATTATAGAATGATTATCAGGAGTAGGTCACGGGAAAGATGACAAACTTGATCATTATAAATCTAATTACAGTTAAGAGGAGAACCACATTTACCTCCAAATGGTCATTAATCTACATGGAACGGAACCCAAAACCCAAAATGTTGCTATAAACTGCTGAAATCATCTGGATTCAGTCAGATTTACTGAATGGAAACTGCTGTTTGTGTGTCTGTCAGTACGTGTGAAACTTTCAGTTATCTTTTTCCAAACAGTGGGTGAGTAGATCTATTATTCTATGCTGCTTCATATAAAAGGTGGTTCTAATAAAATACTGCTAAAACTAAAAGTTAAATAAAAATTAATTAAAGCTAAACAGAAATCTTACAAGAGAGTAAAAATGATAAATGCTGAAAATTACTCAAGTTTAGACTAAGATTAAAACAAAAACAAAAAAGAATAGAAAAATACAAGCCATTTCAAAACATTAATACAGTACACTATAATAGTAAATAATACAGTACCTCCAGGATTTTGTGATTGTGCGATTGCTGAATTTATAGCAAAATTAAGCAAATTCCGCAATTTTCGTAATTGCCACAAATTTTCTGCATAGTTTGGGCTTAGAAGCATCCTGTGATGTCATCGCAATACACATTCAGTCAAAGAAAGGCCTTGCGTTCTCATCAGGACCGATTTACAAGAGCTACATTGGATGAACAAACCGAAAGCGGAATGAATCCACGCTACTAGTTCGGGTGGTTCTCGAAGTCAGAAAAGTCATAACAGTGATAGAAGAATGTTGTCTGTGGTGTATTTTCACTGCAAAACAATAAGAAATGCTGCAAATATCATCGCAAATTTTTAGAAAAGCCGCAGCAAAATCAGTCATTTTGATCGAAAAAAAAAAAAAAAGTGAAATCCTGGAGGGACTGATAATAATATTTTAATACTAAAATAACATTGTTCCTTTTGTGTCTAAGAAAAGGTTATTCAGGTCTGGAATGATATAACGGGGAGTAAACGATGACAGAATTCACATTATTGGGTGAACTAGTATAAAATGTTTGGTCCCTAGCCTCCAGCCTTTACATAATAACATATGAAGGTTAATATATATATATCTGCTTTCTAGATGTTTACTCAATACTGAAATATTGAATCATTTTGCATTGCATTTTTATAAAAAGTACATGTCTAAGTTTATGCATAGCTCAAAATGAATTCATACTATCTGTTGCACACATGGATCCAGACATTTTAACCAAGGAGAAGCGGAATAACTTGAGTAGGCCACAGAACCATCTGCAATTGGGATCTAAGGGATCCAGAATAGATTATGGAAGCTACATATGCTACATATATTTATACCTGCAACCTGAATACACCAGTGACACAAATGAGTGAAATTTGTGTCAGTAAACCTTCCTGGCTAACTATGCACATGATAAAATTGGGTTAGACAGAAAAATAAACCCTATCCATTACTTCTACCACACTAATAGAAGCCAGGGGAAGATGAGTCGAGCTAAATTTAATTAAGAGTGTAAGTACAGTAGCTTCTGCTAAATATATTACCCTGCATGTGGCTAATGTAAAGCACAGAACAGCTGGTTTGAAACGGTTTAAAGATATTACATTTCTTACAAGCATGCAGTCTATAGTTCTTTCAGTGTTTTGGCTTTTTGCTTGTTAAAATAATAATTCTCCGGATTATATTTTCAAAATCTTCTGTACAGGCTTGAGGAAACCGTTCTTTTGCCAGCGAGAAGCAATGAGTCAGTCACAAGTGGCTTTGTTAAAGTGGATATAACAAAAGTATTCACATTCCTGCGGGAGTTTACGAGTCTTGGAAGCACGAGAAGTAAACACCTCCCATTTCTGAGCATCCCAGGACACTGGGCAACAGACTCAACATGACTAAAAATAAATCTGAAAGTACTGAGGAAAAACAAAATAAAATTCGCTTTGAAACGCTGAATCATACTGTCAGCAAACTTCAATGGTGCTCTTACCGGCGGAGACTGTTTAGTGGTTAGTGAGAGCTTAAAGGTATAGTTCAGCCACAAATTAAACCTTTGTCATTGTTTACCGACTCTTGAGACATTTCTAAACCTGTAGAGCTGTAGTTCTTCCATAAACCACAAAAGAAGATGGCTTCAGTGTTTTAGAAAAATGTATGAAATTATCCATTGGACCAGACTGACTGGACAAAAACAAGATGACAACGAATAAATTATGTCCGAATGTTCATTTTTGGGTGAACTATCCCTTTAAAAACCTTCAAGCCGCAAAGACAAATTTATATTTTGCACAAAATCTGGTCAAGCTGAGAGACTTCCCCTCGACCGAACACTGCTTTATGTTGCCGGAACCCTCCGTCTTGCTGTTTCAAAGAAACGGATGGCCGTGCAACTTTCCACTTCGCCCAAGTGCTAATTTGTCATGCACCACACAACTTGCAAAAACCATAAAAACTACAGTATCTATCGGGCATCCAAATCCTGAGGGTCCTTCCAGCCGGATAACTGGTGTAATAAAACACGACACACAGATGAGGATAAAAAGGAACGAATTCCTGCATTAACGGAATGAGGTTCTCACTGCAGGCTCTTGGGTCGCATTCAGCTCCCACATCACCACATGGAGGGCCCTCACTTCCTCTCTCTCTCTCTTTTTTCTTTCCCACTCTCTCTCTCACTCTTTGTTAAAATTCAGACTCAGCAACAAACAGTTTATGTTGAAGTAAGAAAAGCTCCGAGTGCTGGGAGATGTCTGTTTGGTTAAGAGATCTGTTGGAACAACAAGATGTGAGAAGCAGAAACAAAAGATGTCTTTTTTGTTTGTAGAGTGCGACTGACTCCAGTAATGATAAAACATTTATAATCTAGTACTAGATTAAACCAGTCGGCTATGAGAGGCAGACTAAACACACTGGCCAAACTGTGAACTTTGAACAATGAAGGATTAGGATAGAAATCAAATATAACTGTGAATCCATGGTTTTAAAGGAAAAGTTTAAACCAAAAATGAATATTTGTTTATAACTCACCCGCCACCCTCATGTTGAAATTTTTGTGTGTAACAAAAAAGTATAAATCTCAAGATCCAATAATGACAATAACACACCATAATAGTAGTCTATAATTTATTTTATTTTATTTTTAATTTTTTTAAGACTACCAAATTCAAGGCCCAAAAAGGTAGTAAGGACATCATAAAATAGTTTATGTGTCACCGGTGGTTTAACCTTAATTCTATGAAGCTACGAAAACACTTTTTGTGCGCACAAATTCAATACTTAGTTTTTATCTAAAATGCATCAGATGTGTTAAAGACATTTACCCTAACCCAACAAAATTATAAATATCTTACCTTTTTGGGGGATTTAAGATGGGTTTGAGGCTAACCTAAATTTAAGAGGTTATTTACAGTAATTTTTAAGAATCTTTTTTTTTTAATACTTATTGAGCTGTTTTTGTCAAGGAAAAAGCAAAGACTTCTTAAGACTTGTTTTCAGGTATCCAAAATATTCCTAATTTTTATATTAAGTAATATATATATATATATATATATTTTTTCAATAGAGCATAGCCTACAGTCAAGATTTCAGTCTTTGGTCATAAAGTGTCATTTTATTGCAAGAGCTACACATACTGTAGATTATTTATAATGACAATTTTAAAGCTAAAAACATTCTTAAGACTTTCCAGGTATCCGAAATATTTAAAACTTTTACCTTAAGTTAGAAAACAAGAAAAAAACAAAGTAGTACAAAATAATTTAATCTTAATGTAGTCTGTTTTTGTTCAATATAAAGTATAATTTTATTGCAAGAGCTATGTACAGATTTTTTTTTAGGTGAACTGTATTGTTAAAGTTAATCAAGCTAAAAGTACAGAATTCCTTCGATTTACACATTCTGACTTCAGCCTGTTTTTATCTACTTTGCATCTTCTCTTTTCCCTGATGGCTATCTGTGCCCCTTTCTCTCTGTCTCTCACTATTCACTGCGTTGGTGCACAGGAAGCTTGTCTGTAATACTAACTCTGTGTGCCTTCTGAACAGACAGACTACGCTCTGCTCCTGAGGTTTAGTCTTGTCAACACTTTCCAAAGATAACACCCCGGACCTCACCGCCAGGCTGAGGCCCCGCAGTGCAGCCCTCATATGTCCAAACATAACCATGCAGGTCTGAGATCAGTGATGTTTAATATACGAGAGGCCTGCAGATTGCTTAAAATACGACCCTGTTCTGGCTGCACTGATATAGAAGGGATTGAAGACTGTGTATGCAAGAAAAAAAGCTTAAATAAGCACTTCAAGTAGTTTCATTGAACCCACACGGTATATGTTGATATGTTCTTTTTTTAGTAAATCGATGTGGCTCCCACTCAAATGCTCCAGAATTGTATATCAAGGAAATTGGAGCAACCTTCTCAAGAATTTCCTCCTTGGTCTTTATGAAGAGCTGAACTCCAGATGAAAGAAAAGTCTGAGAAAGATCACCATCCTGGTTTGCTTTAGAAGGTAAATTGAGATTTCCAGGAAACAAAGCTAGGCAGGCGCAGTATTCAGAGAAGTAATGAGAAATCTGCCGTGGAAGTATGCGGGATCGCACACCGCATGACGCCTGTGCTAGAGAACATTCCTTGTGCTTTCATTTAGGTTCTTGCTTCCTGAAAGCCCATCTTTTCACTCAGTGAGGTTGCTGGGAAAGAGGGGGACATTCAAACTGGTTTTGAAAGCTACAGGGTCTCCAAGTTAATGTAAAAGTTAGGCTATAAAATGTCACCGGTGTGAGTGAGTCTGAAGGCTTCTGGGAGTAAGACAGACAACAGATGAAAAATCATTCTTCGGGGTCAGGAACTTTCCACAGGACACGTGAAGTCGAATTCCACTTTACAAGCTTTGGCTGCTGCACCCCAGAAATCTTCATCTTGAGATTCAAGCCATTCACAAAAATAGGTCTCATTTCGGAAATAAAAGGTGTTTTCCGGTAGCCTGGTAATACCAGACTCTGCTACTTCACTTTGCTTCGTAGACAGAGTCTGGAATGGCATAATAGAGAAGTGTTTTCTCTCTCGCTAGGGGGCGCTTGTCTGAAGTTTAAAATCATTGGCTACCCGTAAGCCAATCAGATACGTTTAGTTAGACGTATGTTATGCGCCTGTACAGCCGCATCGAAGCACAGACATCATGCATCGAACTCAAATCTATGATTGAACTTCCACTTTAAACCTGTTGTTAAACACTCTTCTTGTTCTGGCTTCAGTTTGAAAAAGAGTTGAATGTTCTCCATAACAGAGCGAATTGCATCCCGTGTCTCGTTTCCCATTTCCGCGGTCGTTTCGGTTTTCGATTTCTCTAACCTACTATGTAAAACTCGGCGCTTAGCATCTACGTCGCGCCTCTCAGCCCGCCCTCTGTTCGTTGATTGGCCCGGCTGTTTCCAGACCGGTGGCAAACAGAAAGCTCTGACGCTGTATCAGACTGAGTACAGAAGCGAAATGAAATTGAGCGGAAGTTAGGAAGTCTGACGTAGTCAGGCTAGTTTTCCGGAGAACCTGGACCAGAAATATAAGCTTAAATCAAAAGCTGCATTCACACAGTAGCACAATTTGGATGTCAATTCTGTTTTAGAAGGATTAATATAGTTACATTCACACACACTTTTTTTAATCCATAAATATAATTACATTTTAGGGAAGTGTACCATATGATGTATTAAAACTAGGGCTGGTAATTTAATTTAAAAGATTTGAGTTTTTTCTCATATTTACACCATATAGTCATATATAAAGAACCATTTACTTCACTCCTGAATGAATCAGCCATTTGAACAAATCAAATGAATAGATGACTCGATGACTTAATCATTAAGACATTAACCACCTACTGGCAGTTTTAGTTTATTATTTAGCGTATCATTTCATTAAAGAAATTATTTCATAATTCCATAGTAATGATAATAAAATGTTATAGTTTTATCCAATCATAAATGACAACTCTGTCATCATTTACTCACCCTCATGGTCCAAAAGAGTACATCTAATACATTTTTATATAATAGGGATGTTTATAATGGAGGAGGTCTATCCAATACTGTATATGACTGAAAATGCATTTCAATGTATTTTTTATTTTAATAAATAAAAAAATGCAGTTAATTAATTGCTGTTGCAAGAAATGAAAGGTATGAACAGTACAATTTGAGAGTCACACCTGTTCAATCTGACTGTGTGAACAAATCCAAAGACCTTTATGCTGCAAATACCAGTGTTAGGCATTTGCTCTGAACTAGCAACTTTGAGCATCTTCTCTTAATAGGAATCGCATCAGCTACCCTGCTAAATCATCAGCCAAGTCTGAATTTTAAGAGCTGCTATAAATGGCACGATAAAAATACAGTCCATATTTTAATCTTAGAATGTGAACCGCTCACATTTCAGTAGATGCACAAAAATAATCCAGACTTCTTTTCATCTACATCCCCCGCACAAGCGCCAATGTCATGAGCGGCGGCCAAAACTCACACCGGCCCAGTCTGCATCTCTTTTCAGCCACTGTGGGATATTCTCAAAGCTCTTTAACATGATCAACTCTATTCAGAGAGTCCAGGTCTCCTCGAAAAAAGCGAGGGAGCACAGGAGCAAGAAAGCGCTTACAGTGTTCACAGGACATGAGATCGTTTCTTGGGACCATCAATCAGGACGGGGTTGACAGGAGGGGTCCACCCCCTCCATCAGAGGCAGTCTGAGGGGGGTTCGGTGGGGTCAGTGTGGAATGACAGCATGTCCCTCTGCTGGTCAATGGGACAATGGAGGAGCACCCAGCTCTCCCAGAGACCACAGTGCACAGCAAAGCTCTTTCATCAGCACAACACCCCCAGCCCACATTCAGCATGATATAAGAAAGCCTTCAAACACACTCGGATGTGTTCCAGGACCCCTGGAGAGAGAAACTGTGTGTGTGTGGGATAGTTTCGCCTATTTGAAACAGTGTAAATGTGAGTTTTTTTTGTGAATGTGGGCAGCTCCGGTTGTGTGTTCACAGTGTGTGTGTGCACTTTGAATGGGTTAAATGAATTCTAAGTATGGGTCACCACACTTGGCTGTATGTAATGTCACTTTTCACTTTTTAAAACATTTTATTTTATGATTTTCAACTATTCTTATTTTATTGTTATAATGTTTGTCCATGTTTGGATGGGATGGAATGATCAATGAATGGATCGATGGATGGATGGATGGATTTTTCCCCCTCATTTAAAACCATTCATCATAGAATATGTACATAGTATGTTCATAAGGTAAGTTCCTGGTACAAATGGTCCAGGTAATTTTGGTGGAAACGCGGCATACGTTCACTGTGAGCATGACAAACTGGGTTGCAGGACCCTCTGTGATTGTTTATATGCTTGAGTGTCTGCCTGTGAGTATGTATGTATGTATGTATGTGTGTGTGTGTGTGTGTGTGTGTGTGTGCGTGCATGCGTGTGTGTGTGTGTTTGTTTCACATTCTCTCCACAGCACTTTCTGTTAAGTTACAAGGCAGTGTTTGGAGGTGAAAGGGTATAACCTTAAAGGATCATGGCTGTCATTCAGAGAAGATCCACCTGTGACTTCTGACAAAAAAGCAAAAAAAGAGTAGGCTAAACAATTTTTTCTATACAAAAAAAAAGAAACCAACCAAGCCATCCTAGGCTTGAAGTCAGAGTAATGTAATCTCCATATGCAATACTAAATGTTAAAATCAGTGGTGAAGGTACTGAAGATAAACACATTTTTGGAGCCTGGTCTCATGAAAATGTGTATAAATAGTACAGCAAATAAAAACAAAAACTTGCATCTACCCCACAACCCTAATCCTACCATTTCCATAGCACATGCATGCCAAAGTCCATTTTTGCATATCAATACCATGAGTTTTCGTTTTTATTTGGCATACTATTTATACACACTTTCATGAGATCGTGTTGATATTTGCCTGATACAACGAGGAAAATGTAAGTTGTAATGTTTATTTTCATCATGCATTATTTTTTTATTTTATAATGCATATACAATAAATTATAAATAATAATATATAAATCATTATTTATGCTATTCAAAGTTTCAGCCTAAATTTATTCTGTAATACTATCCTCTCTAACACTAATAGATTAAACTTGTGCAGTATATGTTGTACTTTTTGCATAAATGTGTGCATGCTTATTATTATTATTATTATTATCATTATTAGTTAATGGATTCTTTATTGATTCTTTGTTTATATGTTCAACTCATATTTTATCCCAAAAGGAAGAAAAAAAATATATATATATTTTACATCAGTCAATTCCCTTTTAGTGTCTCCCCTGTAGTCTGAGTACTGCCATTTGTTGATGCTAAATTTGACATCAAAATGAACACCACAGTACATTTACAAGAAAAACATTCCTCATTTTTGCACATTCATTACTTCAGTGTATAAGGCTGACAAAAACAGTCAAAACAGCTCCTGCCACATGTCGACGGCACAGCACCTGCCTGCCAACAAAACCTCAGGCCTCCCTGCGAGTCTTCAGACGTGGACACTGTGGCCTGAGACACATGGCTCAAAGATTCAGACATGCTATTTTAAGAGGCTCTGCAGATCCTACAGCAGCTGACTACAGAAAGGTCACCAGCGGTCTCTTTCATCTCTCACTCTTTTCTGTCTGTCCTGCATTCTGACACAACAAACATTGTGAGGAAATTCCATTCATGTATGTTGTTTGAAATGAATTTAATTTTAAATTGATTTATCTTAATTCCATTGAAATCGGTCACTCTTGACGTCACGTAGATCATGTCTGATGAATTGGGATCTCGCTTAGAGGCAGTCTCTGGGTTCCCGGAGGGGACGGGGAGTTGAAGACGGGCCAGTCTTGGATCACACTCAACTTCCTCTCTCGCTAGTGAGCAGCTGTGGGCAGTTTGAGAGTGCGATCAAACGTACTACTCATGCACCCTCTGCCCGAACGCAGGTAAATGTTGCACACACGCAGACCCCGCTTCGGACCGGTACGAGATGCCACGGCTAGGTCCCTGCGTTCCTCTTCACTGCCCCACTACGGGTATGTCAATGGTCCCATTGGGGTCACTTGTACGGTATTTGGGAGCCTGGCTAGCCCTGGCTCCTTCAGACCATCAGACTCGGTTATGTGATTCAGTTTGCCTAACTTCCACCAAGTTCAGGGGTATCCACTTCAATTCAGTGAAGGCTGCAGATGCTGTTGTCTTGCTTGCAGAGATCGCAGTCCTACTGGCGAAGGATGCGATAGAGCCGGTCCCTCCAGTCGATATGAAGACAGGGTTTTACAGCCCTTACTTCACTGTACCCAAGACAGGCGATGGGTTACGACCAACCTTGGATCTGCACGTTTTAAACTGAGCCCTTCACGAGCTACCATTCAAGATGCTCACGCAGAAGCTCATCTTCGGGTGCATCCATCCCCAAGACTGGTTTGCAGCGATTGACCTGAAGGACAAATACTTTCATGTTTCAACCCTTCTGCGCCAAAGACCCTTTGGGCTGTCCCTGTCACCTCGTGTTTTCACGAAAGTTGCGGCAACTAATCATACTAATCATTTTTATTTATTTATTTTTTAATGCAAGGGATTGATCCATGACATACAGTAATACTCCCACACTCCTAAACACTTGAAATGAGCCTAAATGGCAAATGTATTATTCATTAAAAAAAATATACGTATAGTTTAATGTGTATTATATTACATTTATGGTTATAATGTAATGTTTGTTCACACTGCTTCCAGCTCAAAACACAGTTTAGAAACCCAAAGTTGTGCTGCGTCGCATCAAATGTAGGAAATATCACTGATTATAATCAATACGTTCTACTGTTTTTTTTTTTTGTTGTTTTTTTTTTGTTTTTTGCTCACGTCCTGTGTAGAAACGGTAGCATAATAATCACTTTCACACCAAATATATTTTAAAACAAGAGACCAGAGACCATTTAGACAAATGTTTCACATGCTGAGAATGCTAACCTAACATACAGTATAAGTATATAAACCGTAAATGTTTAAGAATCACTAAGGCTACCTCTGGGTGATTCATGATCAGGCAGATCTTGAACCACACGCTCATGCCAGAAAAACACCAAAATGCATCATTTGACTTTTCGGAGATCATCTACTCTTCCCTGTGGATTACCTCTTACCTACTTACTGTACAATCTGAATTTCTGTGTATGAGCACATTAAAGAACAAAGACGCAGCCAGATAATTTCCATAATGATCAGTGCAATCTATCAAGAGCAGCGTGAATTACCACCTGCTTTAAGACATGCTTTTTATTGCCATTAAATAATGGCACAAATACCAGTAATTTGACGAGCGCAAATGTTAGTAAATCGTAAATTTGTGTAATTCATTTTTAACCTTTCCACCCCTTAATTTTGTGTCTGAAAGGAAAACTCCTACAAATGCATATTCAATCATTTCAGACGCAAAAATAACAATGTCTATGCCTTTTAAATCCAAATTCTTCACTGCGCGTTTTCAGTAAATCCTGATAGTACTATTTTAACGCCAGAAGACAGTTTGCGCTGGCACAAGCTGTTGGTAAATAAGGCCCTTACAGTCATAGAAGACAGCTGTCCATGTGGGCAGTAGGAAGTGAGACAGCTCCCAAGGTTTCGACTGAAAAAAAGTGGAGGTTTAAGCTTAATGATTTCTTCACGGTGAAGAGGAGAGTTGAAACAGTTGTTGCAGTGGTAAGCAGCCAGGGCCGGAAGATGCTATCTGAGAAACTGCAATTCAGTCTCTATCTTCAGCTGGTGAACTCAATGCCACAGGCGTTACCCACAACAAGGTCAATAAGTTCAGTTTGGGGAGTCAGTACTGAGAACTGACATTGACGTTAAACAAGATTAGATATATTCCTCTTTTCTAAAGAAGAATCTTTTGCACATTTGTAAGGAGGGTTTCTTATTGGCACATTTTAACAGATAAGAGAGAAGACACTGGAAATCATAGGTGAGAAGGGAAATGGGACAGGACACTTGCTGGAAGCAAATTACTGGATGTCTCCCACATGAGCACAACAGCTTGGTGTGTCTGGAAACTGAAAACCCAATGTGACAAATCATTTCTGACGGGCACTACACAAGCTGTACATATGTTTAGTATGTGTGTCTGGGTGGAGGTGAGGGGGTCGTTACTGTCACCCTGCAGTATGAAAGCAACACACGGCACAAGGCAGAGCGCCCACAGGTTAGTTTAACACAGACACAGCCCAGACCTGCTTTATGACCCACTCCTGAATTACACTCTTTCGGGCTTCACATTTAATCTGGATCAAAAGTATTTTTATTTCAGTAGGAGCTTGACCAGTTCAGTTGCTAATCTTTATTGTTGCATTGGAAAGAGTAGTTTGAAATATATCCTCTCTGAATAATTATAGGGAAATACTTTTAGAGCTTGGGTGAACTTACTTTTTAAGGAAACCGAAAATGTTACACTGCCAAAAAAAAAAAAAAGGAAAAAATAAAAATCTTGTTTTTTTTTTTTTTACATTTGACAATGACATCTATAAGTACTCATCAACATGTGTCCAAAATCATTTTTTTTTTAAGTGGAACACTTGATATGCAATAACATTCCATAACATTTCAAGTTGTTGTCAAAAGAAAAAAAAAAATATACAGTAAGGTATAATACAGTTTATGCACACTATTTTGGTACCATATTGTTGTTGTTTTTTTGGCCAAAGAATATATACTTTTCTATTTATTAGTATTGGCCAACCTTGTATATTTAATTACTAATGCTAACAATTTCATTATTTTTACATTTTAAATGTCACACACATTTATAGTCACACAAAAAACTTTAACCATATTAATAAAAGAGTATCAACTTCAATATATATATATATATATATATATATATATATATATATATATATATATATAATACAGTATTATATATATATATATATATATATATATATATATATAATACAGTATTATACAGTATATTATATTGCTTTGATGCTGATAATGAATTCATTTGTGGCATTTGAAATACTGAATTTAGATTTTAATGTTTTTTTTTTTCTTCTTCTTTTTTTAATGACAAAATAATGTAAAATTTTAATAGCAGCCATATACTGGCTTATATTTAATGGACAATTATTGGCTTATCAGCTAAAAAGATAAATACTGGTGCATTTTATTCATAAAAATATCATAAAAGTAGTCCTATATTTGAAGTATTCTGAAGCTATGCAATTGTAAAGAGCACAAACAAAACATTTATTGACAGCAAAGCAATGTTTAGCTGAGGTGAAGATTACCAGTGAAAAATGATGGAAATTTCAGGCTGTTCATCACACAAAACTATCATATGACTTTAGTAGAATTGAAATATAGTGTTGTTTTAGGGACAAGAACTTCTGTTTTCTGTTTTGTTGTTGTTTGTTAGTTTTTGTTTGTTTTTTGTTTGTTTGTTTGTTTGTTGTTAAACCCTTTTTTTATTTGGTAAAAGCTGTGAAATTATTCTACAAAAATAAGTTTAGTGTTCAATGTAAAAATTTACAGTATACAGGTTTGAAATAACAAAAGTGATTTTTTTTTTTTTAAGTCTCATTTTTGTGTGAACTATTAATGTAAGGTGTCTTTTTACAGCCATATCCCTGGGATTTCTCAAGGCTCAGTGAAATGGAATGATAGAACATCTGTTCAGAGGCTGTGAAGCTCAATTTTTTTATGTTTGACAAAAGATCTTTACTGTAATGTCTACTGAGTGACAATGTTTGTGTGACTGAGCTGTAGTTGTTCTGCTTTGATACTCTAAAAGCCACAAATCCATAAATATATGATGCGGATGTCAGTATTTCAAAATCGTTGTTTAAAAAATAACATCTTGTGGATTTGCCTCTCGGTACCAAACTCTAGCGTGGAAAAGAAAAGTTTAAAATGATGATGCCACTCTGGCCAATTTTGGTAAACAGTGATAGTGTGCATTTTACCATTGTTTACTTTAACAAACAAAAGAATTATGGCTACACTGAATAAAAAGTGTATTGTAACTTGACTTAGAAAACATTTTTATGTCCATAATGTATCCTGTCTTACCACAACCACAATATAAAACAACACAACAGATCCATGACCACAATGAAAAAACACTTGCTACATTGGCTAAGTGATGAGAAATGGTTTGCCTCAGGCGTCTGTTTCATCTCCAATTCATGCTGACAGTTCAGTCATTATTCAATGTATGCAAACATGCTCTTTTAAAACTTCTTCTGTCAAGTCATACAAATGACGCTTTCTATAAGTTTTTAGATTAGTTCACCAAAAAATTTAAATTCTGTCATCTAACTGTGTATCTTCCATGAAACACAAAAGGATTAAGAGGATGCTAAGCCATATAAAAGATTGTAACAGTAGTCCATACAACTGGTACCATATATTACAGATAAAGTATTGTGAATCATTAATAAGAATCATTCTGTATTTTTTAATCAACTAAGGAAGCACAATTTTAAAATTCTTGTCCGTCAACCAATACATTTCAGATATTAAAATTCTATACTATTTTGTCTAAATAAATAAGAAATTTATTTAGACAAAATAGTGTAATTTAATTAAGAAAACAACATAAATCAATTGTACCATATATATATATATATATATATATATATATATATATATATATATATATATATATATAAAATGTACATTATAAAAACTGGATATGCAATGCATGAATCTGGTTGAAAACTAAATGTAGACAATAACAAATATAGTTCTTGAAAGAATAACCTGTTTATGAAACTGTCATTGATATTTTTTTATGAAAAATAACTAACATTTTTGTCTGCACTTTAGTGATAATATGGTTGTAGGACACTTGGCATTTATGCAAAAAAAATCACTTGAATTATACTTTAATAGTACTTTTGTGTCCTTTATTAAGAAATACTGAGCCACCATTCATTAAAACTCCAATGATCTACAAAGTAAGTAAATGATACAGGTTTGGAATGAAATAATGACAGAATTTTCTTCTTTGGGTGAACTAATCCTTTAAAATGTAAACTAGTGGCAACAAAACAGGATTTTTCCCAATGAAATAGAAACAGGCTCTTTGCTTCCTCAAGTACTGTGGTACAAAGTAAAGCGATGGGCTCTCATGATACCTTTATTGCTTGTGGATCCGTGCGGGGAGCAATGAAGTGATTTCTGAACAATGACCCGGCAGATTAAATGTGTCTCTTATCCATCATTCTCACAGGGCTGGGGCCTTTCTACACCCACCATCCTTTTCTTCACACTAGTGAGAGCTAACAAAGCTTTCTCAATTTTCTGCCACTTGGGCGACACCAAGAAAATTTTCAAAAGCAGGGGTGGGAAGAGGAGGGGTCCCCTACACAGGAAAGGCCTTTATGAAGACCGAGTGCTTATACCACACTCAAAAACAGAAGAGTAAGAACAGATAGAGAGATTGTGTGTGTCAGCTTCAATAGGTTACTGATCTTACAGCCATGAGAACACGATACAAGACACCTTTGTCTGGGCGCAGAAGGGCGTGCTGATTCACAGACTTATATTCATGACCTAAAGAAAACGAAAAACCGATTCTAATACGATTCTAAACAACTTCGATGCCATTTTCAAGAAAAAGCTTTACTTAATGGTCTAAATGTCATGTGGTGTAACCATCAATAAAATGTAATAATAAACTGTCATTAAAATGTAAATACTTATGAGTATATAGTACATATCATTCTTTGCAATAAAGTTTTTAAATATATTTTTCAAGGTAAATGCATTTTCATGTGCTTTTGGGGAGTCACATGTGACATTTTACAACCTGAACTACCCCTGTTTTGTCATAAAACAAAAGTATATACATTTTATTCAGATATACCCCTCTGCATTTTTTATTTATGTCAGTGTTTATTTAATATTATTTTTATATCATTGTAGTATATATTAATATTTTAAATTAGCTTATATTTTCATACATTCAGTTTTCATTAGAAATTTTCATTAGAATTTTAGTTTAAGTTTCAGTATTTTTTTTATTTCCCTTACGTATTTTTGTCATTTTTTATATTTCTTTTTAGCGTTCATTTCTTTTTGTTTTAGTATTTTTGTACTTCAACATACTTATTTCAGTTTTAAATTTTGTTAGAAGTTGTGTATTCTATTTTCTTTGTAGTTGTTGTTGTTTGTCCAGTTTTCATCAATTTTCTTTCTAAACAATTTTCTATTTTATGTTAGCTTCAATTTATCTACCCAAAAAAATGTTTAAAAATGGCATTGTAGTTTCTTTGTTTCTTGTTTGTTAATTTAATTTTTTTTTTTTTATGCTTAAGATTTTATTTTTAAAAAATCTAAATAATTTTATATTTTATTTTAGGGTCAACTTTTTAGCTTTAGTTAATGATAATAACAGTAATTCATGCCCAAAAACACACACACTCACAAAAATAAATAAATCAATCAATCAATCAAATTTACTTTTACTTTAGAAATTACTAATCATACTAAACATACTAATCACAGAAGACTAGCTTTCAAGTGACTGTACATTATGTATTTAATGCATATTTAAGTATTTTTGAGTACAAAAAGAAAGTAAAAAATAAAAATAAAAAAGGTCGTCACTGATTCATCTAATTTGTCTTTGTCACCACATCCCGAAATAATTTTTCATTTTATATTTAACTGTGCCAATATAGACTGAGATTGTGAAGGTGACTGACGCATTTCAGCTCTAAGTATAAACTCAGACCAATTACATCAAGCCTAAAATCAGCAGCCTGACCTTCAACACAACCATTTCTGATAAATGGACACCCAATGGCTGAGTAATGGCTACAGTGTAGCCCACCGCCTTACACCACTGCCTGATTCGTGTCAGTAGTGTCATCATAAAGTTACTCATGCCAAGTTAGAATTTTCAAAAAGAGTTTAAAAATGGAAGTCAGAAATATTGCAGTGTGATTATTCATAATTCTTTGTTTCTTCACCTTAGGTTAAGATCATTTATTTCACATTTGTTTAAATAAGAACTATTCATTTTGGTTTTCTAAAGTTGTTAAATAATTTTTCAAGAACTTTTTATTCTTTGTGTTATTTTGCTGTATGTTCTTTGGTGTGAAAAGGCCTTTACTGTTTGAGTGTAGCCCAGCCTTTGAGAGATAAATGAAGGCAATGCCTAGCGACCAAAGCAAAGGAGAATTTTCTCATTCTATCTTTCTGCCAAGACCCTTGGGCAAAGAATTTGTTTGGCTTGACAATGAAGCAACAGGAAATCAATAGAATTCTCCAATTATCTAAAGAAACCCATTGTGCTGCCTAAGCCAGGTATGGTTAACAGAGATCCAACTATCAACACCTCTATAATGATTCAAATATAACAGTTCATTGATTAATTCAAAAATACAATCATTTGTTTTTGAACATTCAGGTAAGACAGCTGCCACATGTGATGGCCATATGACCACCAGCACTGTGTCCAATGTGTTTTGGCCAAATGACAGTATTTTCATATTGTCTCCAGCTGCTGCGGAGTCTCTAATGTAGTGGCATTTCAACATTATTAATGTAAAGGAAGATTTGACTTCCCGTAAGAGGCTTGAAACGTTAGAGGGGGAATAAATTGCTGCAGAAAAGTATGTTAAAGTTAATTCAGCAAGTTGAGGATCTTTGAACAACTTTATGAGGAATCCAAGTTTTTGGGTTAATCGTGGAAAATGTGATTTCAAATGTCAGGATAATTAGGCTAATGCTGCAGCGGTGGGTGATTTTACCTTGGTGAACAGCCAACGACAAGATGTCTACACCTGTGAAAGCCCAGATAGGAATTGCTGTAATTGCTGTTCATTTATCATTTACTGGAACAGCAGAGGAATTTAAAAAGAACAAATAGCATTCGTCGTGTCATCAAAAACATTCAAAGTCGGCATTGCGATAAAGAGTCAGTGGAACATACGCTTTTTTTAAACACTGAACTTTGTAAAGTCAGAGTTTGAAAGAAAATAATACTTTTCTTCAGCAAAGGATGCATTCAATTATTCAAAAGTTTGTTTATTTACTAAGCACATATTTTGCATGACCATATTCTACATCATACATCCTTAATCCTACCCAATACCTAAACTTAAAAAATACCTTCTAACTATTAATGAGCATCAAATTAGGAGTTTACTGAGGCAAAAGTCATGGACATTAATTGGATATTAAAATAAAGTGTGAACAAATTAATAATGATTATCTGAGTACTCGATTAATCATCAGAATAATCAGCCGATTACTCAATTACCAAAATAATCATTGGTGACAGTCCTAATATTACCTTTTAAAAATGTTTCAACTTGAAATTTCCAATATAATATATAAAACGCATATATGATTTACTTTTTCAGATGATCAGTGAGGCCCTACATTATGACATTAATTCATTATGCCAAAACTCAGAAAAATTGAGACTTCCATTACAAGGATCTAATTTGACATTCATCAAGTGAAGGCTGGGAAACAGGCACTTTTGACCATTTCTAAAGCCTTTAATATCCTACTTCCTTCTTGGAATTGGGAATTGGACTTGAACTTCTAGCTCTATTTTTCTTGCAATTGTCTTTTTTAGGTCAGGGTCAGACAAAAAAGAATTACAATTAGCGTTAAGAAGGCTTAATGGGAGGATCTAAACTACCAGGCCTGAACTACAAGAAACTGAGGGAGAGAGAGAGAGAGAGAAGAAAAAAAAAAGAGTATGAGAACTTGAGTAAGAGAACGACAGAGAAAACATGAGATGGGATGGAGACCAGTGAGACAAACAGAGTCAGGTTACTGCTGAACGCTCAGATAAAAATACCTCCACGGATGAACATGTAGACAGTTTTAATCTTTTCCTCTTTTGAGCAGTGAGGGACGTAGAGGGGGTTACAATGGAAACCAGATGGTTTGGTGGAGATGCTGTGAATGTGTCTGGACAAATGCGTTTTTATGTGTGGATAGGCTGGGTATGTCATGTGTCTGTCATCGTTTAACTGTTTGTAAGTCTCTGTTTCCCATGTCTGCGCTCTCTGAAAGCACATAATCCAGCTATTGTTACACATGTTGAGGCTAGAAATCTGTGGTCATCAACCAGGCAGTCCAATCTTTAAAGACATTCACTTTCAAGTCACTTTCAAAAGGTCAGTTTAAGAGTAATAATAATAAAAAACACATATACACTAAAAAAGAATGAATGGCACTGGTCATTGGGTTTATGAAGTGTCGTCCTCTTTTAAAGGTTCCAGTTAGTTTATATGGGTATGTATGTGTGAAAATCACATTTAACAGCGCCTATAAGACCCAGTAAGGTCGAAAGCGACCTCTTATGCTGCGTTCACACCAAACGCGAATAGAGCGTCTGGCGTGAATGATTTCAATGTTAAGTCAATGTAAAGATGCGTTTACGCACGTCTGGAGGTCTCGCGGCGCGGTAGACGCGAATTCGCCTCATTCGCGCATCTAGCTACAGGAGATTCTGAGTTATGAAAAGGACCATTGCAAGCTGACAGCGACCGGCTTTTGTGATGGAAAATTGGCAGTAATACTCCCACCTTGCGCAGCTGTATCTGAGTGTCCCTGGGACATAAGTGCGGTCGGAGCACGTCTTCTCAACAGCTGGACATATAGTGAATAAAAAACGCTCTGCTCTGGACCCCGAAAATGTTAATCGACTTGTTTTCCTGTCCAATAAATTTGTAATGGCCCTAGCCTTTTTGCGCATTTCATTATGCCTGCCTAGTGCCGCCTAGCCTAAGTGTCGGTTACGTTCAATAAAAAACACACATGGCCTGTTCTTAAGTCCATTCAAAGTTTCATTTTTTTGAACAGTTGTTTGAAATGGATTGAATCATTATTTAAAATGATTTTTGAATTGCTTAAATCACAAATGCAGCCGGGTTGAAGCCTGCAGTGATGCTTTTCTTTTGTTATGGTAGGCTTCCCATCTGCATGTATATTTTTTCAAGAATGTTGCACTCCTGGTGCTGTTTGTTATTCTGCACAAAACTTAATGCCGATAAATAAGAAATATTGTTGTCTTTTGCGTTTCCAGCGCTCTCTTTTACGTTCATCCGTTATTTGACATTGAAAAAGGAAACGTCTTTTTTTTTAGACATGGAAAATCGATTTTACAATCGATTCAATGAACACTTATGTCTTAAAAATCGAAAATTCTTTTTTCACAAAAGTGACAGCCCTAGTCACAAGCCTCCCGGTTTTCATCCAAAACATCTCAAATTGTTTTCCAAAGACAAACAAAGCTTTAACGGGTTTGGAACAATATGGGGGTAAGTGATTAATGACAAAATTTTCATTTTGGGGTGGATTATCCCTTTAATTTCAATATTCATGGCACAGCGCTGTTTCAACATTTCACACCTGTTTGAACTAAATTGCGAGTGAAAAAGAAACAGGGGTTTACACTGAAATACGGTTTAACTGAATTCACCCTTTACACTTTGTTCTTTAGTACACACACACACACACACACACACACTTCCACATGTACATCCATCCATCTCAATGAAAAATATATTTTATCAACCCTAATCGCACACATACAGCATCCAGATGTCTATTCGGTGTGTTTACATCTGGAAGATGTCATTTTTAGAGAATATTCTCATTTGCAATACACCTCGGGAAAGTTCCCTGTCAGATGCTAGAATGATATTCAGCAGATGTTTTCATGGTTCATAATTTAAAATCCGCTCTTTTGAAGATGTTTATCAGATAGCAGTTAGCAATACACTATATCTCAGGGATAATGCGTTCTATAAAGACTTATGTGTACTTACTTGAAATCACTTCAATTAGTGAAACGATTCATTCTCGTTCCTGCAGTGAGAGTTCAGAGTTGGGTCAGAGTTACTGACTTCATCAGCTGTAGGATTCAGCTGTCTGGAAGTGAATATTTTTTAGCAGTCTGAGGCTGTCAGAAAACAGAAATCCAGCCCAGGCAGAGAAAGCATCAGTTATGAGGCTTCTGTATTCCCTCTTTACTTGAAGTGTATTTGACAAGTGTATTTTACTTATATGCATTTGACAATGCCAAGGATGTGAATCTGACTACAATAAGGAAAGTTTCTGAAAGATTGGACATGAATGCCTTTCATTATCTCTCATGCTTTAACATCTGGTGAGTGGAAACATTACCACAGAATTTATAGCTGATAATGACCCCAGAAGACATCTGTCCATGGTGACTACTGTTTCCTGTGGATTTTAAACTGTGGACAGCTATCTGCTGTATTTTTGCACATCATTTTGAGGAGAACATTGGGAAAAGATATGGAACAAGTTTTTTCAATACAAAAAAGGAAAAAAAAGAAGAAGAATTCAAGGCCTAGGAACTTCATTTGAGTGCTAAGACTAATAAGGCCTGATTCCTGGAAAAAATTACACTTGAAGACAAATTCTTCAGGTTTTTTCACAATTTCAATCTACCATCTCAAGCTCAAGACTCAACACAACCATACTTATATGACAATTCTGGAAAGAAAAACCAAAAATTTGAATAGCAAAGGAAAACTAAACAGAGCAATGCAACGTAATTAAAAAACAGTTAGGGCAACGACTGATCCAAGAATGGTGAACTCAGTTTAGGTCTTTAGATTGTGCCGATTTTTCCTGCTCTAACATTGTTTACTGCTTGGAAAAGCACTAGGAATTACAGAAAATTTACAACTCTGAGAGTCTGCTAACACACACAATTGTTTTCTTTAAGAGTGTTTCAAAGTGTCAAAAAATAAGCCAAAAGTGACACATTCATCATGTAAAGTTTTAAAGGATTATAAATCACAACTCAAAGTGAAAGCAGTTATTTCCACAACAGCTCATTTAAAGACACAAAAATCTATAAGAGCTTGTCAGTTGTAGGTTAGGCTGTTACTCTATGGTGTTCATGGGTCATTTCTTGAACGTCAGCCTGTCCTGACTGACCTCAGTATGTGTCCACAGTAAAAAAGCAGAAGTTCTGAAAGAGTATAGCGTGATGGTCATTTGGGGACGTGCACAAAGAGTGGGCGGATGAAGTGATCTCATTTGGTGCAATAACTGTAACTGTATGAAAGACGTAAGTGCTGATAAAATAATTGTAATGTTTCATTGTTAACAGAAGGAGGAATTCACTACAATTATTTGTGGCTTTTTATAGCATGTCTGTGTTGTGTTGTTTTTAAGAATTCGATTGATCAAAAGAATCTTGCAAATCCCCACAACAAAACAGAACAAAACAAAAAACAAAACAAAACAAAAAACAAAACAACAACAAACGTAATGGCACAAAACAAAACAAAAAAACATATACACATAAAAACATAATTAAGCAAAAAATTATGGTGCAAACAAAACAAAACCATCAAAACTATAATTATGTTTAAAATAATGTCACAAAAGAATATATAAATAAATAAATAAATAAATAAGAAGAAACAAAACATAATAAAAATTGAAACTAGATATATGATAGTTAATGCTACAAATATGGCCAAATAGAGACAAAAAGACATATTGTATATTATACAAGCATAAAAATTATATTAAAATATAGTTTGCACCTTTTATTTTTGGTGTAAACAATTATTTTGTGTCTCATTTATTAACTTTACATTTTATTAACTGAAAACATAGAACATCTAAATTTACCTCTCTTAATATTGACATCAACCATTGAGAAAAAAAACAGTAATGCACACATGTACTGTATCATACAAGGCATGGCGCATTCTATGGCTAAAGAAGGACTTACTCCACTGTATTCTGTACATTATACAAAACCCAGACCTAATTTAGTAATTTACTCTGGAAGCTCACAAAACCCAGGAAACAATTCCAACCTCCACTGACTTGTATGTCTATAATTTGGCCATAACCGCAATGTGCTTTTAAATATTACTCTTGGGTGGGGATTGGGGCAAGTTGCTAGTGAAAGTTTCCCGCTCAAGTCACCTCACAATCAGGTCTGTTTAGGGTTCTGCTTGTTACTAATGCCCCCAGAAGACCATTACCTAGATTTATTTCACATGTTTGAAAATTCATTACGTCTTTATTTGCAGTGAAGGCTAATGGTAATAAACGGAGACCAGTTTTATTGGGACCACACGTTGGCATCGTTGAGTTTAATCAGGAGTCTGGCCTCGTTTTCACATTATAGAGCCCTGACTCCCAGACACGTTGATTATGGCAAATCAGCGTCAAGATCTACACCGAGCCTGCAAACCTTAATAAACCATTAGCTCATCCGGCAGAAAAAAACCAAGTGCACCAGAGCTCAGGCTTTCCATCATCCCAACAAAAGCATCTCCTCTGCAGCCAAATGTTTGTGCGAGTAAATGACTGTGATTAAGGCATCTGGATTATGCCCCATCGGAAAGCCACGGTTTACTCGCAGGCAGCACGGGGGTTTCTGGGCTCTGAAAATTAGCCATCTGATGGTGATTGGTGCTTTTCACGACTGCTGCAGCAACCATGAGCTATGTTGTATACATTACCACACCGCTAAATCTCATTCCCATTGACCGCTGAGGTTCTCCGCAAACGCGCTAAATGACAGGCATTGCATATAAGAGCCTAAAAGACTCATCATTCATGTTTATGAATAAACAGATTATTTATATGCAACTTCCTCTGATGTTAACACTTGGACTTTTAAGTCACCACATTCAGGAAGTCCTGTTTAAATTTGGATGATCATATGGTTGCAATTTAAAAAAAAAAAAAAAAAAAAAAGGTAAATAACCGTTTTCATCGGTTGCGAAGTGCTGTTCACTAAACTCTAAGATTCTTTTTGTGTGCAGTATTTAGGCCCTAACCACACACAATCCAGTTTAATCAAATTCTGGCAAATGCACTGAAAAAGCCTAAGAGAAAGTACATTTTCTGTAAATTTTCCATTTTAAAAATGGCAGATGCAGTAAATGCAACATATGCATACAATAAGCTTAATGTTATCACCTGTTGGTGGAGATGCAACAAAAAGTTAGCATAATCATTCTTGATATGAACTGGTCTTTTTACACAAAACTATATCAGTCTGTTGGTATTACCATTGCTTTATTAACACCTGAAAAAAAGCAGGTGACAAAAGGAATTTAATTTCAAATAGAAATTAAATTTAAAGTACATTTAAAGTACATTTTGAAAAGCCGATTTAGGTGCTATACAGTCGTAGTAAAGTGTGCTAGATCACAGTAGTCTGCTGCAACGGAAACAAACTGCCAGTACACAAACTGTGCTATGCAAATCTCATTAAACATATTTAATGAGTGCATTTGAGATTATTTGCATAATACCCAAACAAACACTGTTGTCAGTGGGTATAATTCAAATTTAGTTAATTTGCAAAAAGTCAAATCTTCTCTAATGGTTTATCAAGATGCTGACTGTCACTCTACAGTAGTTTCAGATTTTATTAATTAGAAAGACAGATTTTACAGTTGTGTTCGTTTTACCATGGCATTTCCCACAGGAGAAAATTCATCTTTTCCCGCTTCAGAAGTACCAATGTCAAGATTCTTCATTTTAACATGAGGCACAATAAACTGGAACGGAGCCACAGATGCCAGGCTGCTAACTCAAATCAAATGTGGCCAGAGCTTTTTATTGGTCAAATTATGGGTGTGATGAGTGTATAAGCAGCGTTTGACTGTTACATAATCACTAATTGAAAGAACATAGACCCTGGACACCTTTTTCAACAAGATCTGCTTCCAGCTTACACAAAAAGAGTAATGATGAGAGCCAGGAACATATTTTCATCACACCAGAAGCCAAAATCTTGCAACTGCCTTTAAATTTTCAGAATGGGACCACTCACAAGGGATGCCCTATACATTTGGGGGTCCTTGGAACCAAAACTTTTTAAAAACCCTTGGTCAAGAACCCATTAGACTCACGCTAACACAGTTGACCCATGTAATTTCCCATAATAATAATAATGATAGACAGTCAAAACATTGAGGTCATAGAGCCCATAGTGGGCACAGCAGTAGCAAAACAGTCCTGTCATTTAATGAAGCGGTCAGCATGGACATGGAAATATAAATCAGGCTTAAATGCACAAGTGCAAAAGGTTTTGCTAATGAGCCCAGACAAGTGCAAGAAAATAGGTCTCATGGCGTTGTGTCATCAGGTCTGTTGACAGCCTACTCTGGTAAGTTGATTTATGACGGTGTGCTGTGTAAAGTCTTGCTATGAATAGCAGCAGCAAAGTGGTTTTGAGTTCATTCCTTTCATTAAACTCGAGATAAAGGGCCTCGAATGAGTGATCATGGCCACATGTCACTGAAGATGGGCAATGCTTATGGGAAATACATGCATCTACCCATACATGAAATTACTGTTACAAATAAATGTTTGCCAGAGACACTTTGGATTTTTATTTTTTATTTTTCCTGAATGCATTAAAATTGGTTTTAACCCTTAAAGTTCAAATGCAGTGACAAATTAAGGCTGTAATTGGAAGAAAACTTCCAAAATTGTTTCGGGACTTATTTTAGCATCGCCTCGGTGCATACTAGTTCTTTGATAAAGAATGTGTAAAAATTATGCCAAATGGATTAATTTAATCTTTGAATTTATTTTGAACGCAATATGCATCGGGTGTTTACACTAGTCTACCATACCAAATTTCAATCCAAAAGTGAAATTCCCAACAACAAAATCTAATATGATTTGAATACGTTCCACTTTAAACTATTTAAACATTAATGTGGATGAATAATTATAAATAATTAATAAATGAAAACAAATTTTCAATTAAGTAAACTGCTTCAAAAAGACAATAAATAGTGAATAAAAAGTGGCTGATAAATTCGGAAGTTGGACATTTAAAAACTAAGTTAACCACAAAGCATGATGTTTAAAATATTTTATTAACATTAATCTGTATTGTTATTGTTAACCAAATCTAAAACTATTTAAAAAAATGTCCTAAAATAATCAAATAAAATAAAACAAACAATTAAAAAATGAAATGTTGCATTGGCAACTAACTGAAATAAAATAGGTTTAAGTACTAAAATTAAATAAAAAACTGAAATAAAAATGAAGCTAATTAACTAACTAATTAAAAGAAAAAAAATCACAAAATGTCACTTAGACAAACTAAAAATAAAATGAAAACTGCAAATATACAACAAAACTCAAATTCAAAATAGTCGTCCTACTCTTTCACTAACACAAAAACTGAGAGACACATTAAGCCTGAAAAGCAGCAGCTGTCATCTTGGGTCATCCGCTTAGAGAGCGAGAGAGAGTCTTACCCAGCCCTTACCTCCCCCACACAGGACCCACCTTTGACCCAAATAGGCCTTCAATCACACAAGCACACAGCTGGTCAGAAAAGCGATCCCATCATTGCTACAAGGAATGCAGCGTGGTTTAGGACAGGTCCCGGGACAGAGGATAGAATGGCAGGAAAACATTCAACAACGGAGGCAAGGCAACATCTGCAGAGCATAGTGGTTCTCTTATCAAGCTGCTCTTTCCATACGGGTTTAAATCATAGATACGGAACATTGATTCCACAGAGACAAACAACGTAGTAATTCAAAGCACGTTATCAAGACACAAATCAACAAGCAAGCGCTCAGAGCAGTTGATAGGTGAAGCTTCTCGGAAGGGTTTGCTACAAGAGGCACTTGTGCTAAGCTGCTGCCCTCTTTCATGGTTCACAAATTGCGAGAGAACGAAAGGCAAAATGACTCGGGGTTGCAGGTGTCTGAGCAAGTCTGGTTCGTAAAATCTCTCTGAACAGATTCTCAGACCTTGCCAGGAGTTTCAGCAACTTTATTTTTGGACCAAAATACCCCTAGCAGAACAGCTTTGGAGTTTCCAAATGGTGCCGCCATCCATCAGGCACGCAGGATTGGCAAATTGAGCTGACCGTGAGAGATAACTGCACTTCTTTCATGGGGCAATTTTTGTCCCTGGTACCCTTAAATAACACTTTTGCGAAACGTACAAATTAAAATCTGACAGTTCTAAGCTTAATGGCTTTTGCAGGCTGACGGATATATTTTCCCCTGCAGTCTGGAGAGGGAAAACCGTACGAGCCACGTGTGCTTGGCTGCAGTGCAGCACGCCACAGACACACACTTGTCTTAAACACCGACTACCAGTTCCTGTAGACAACGGCAGTGAATCACTT
Source organism: Carassius gibelio (assembly GCF_023724105.1). Classification (NCBI taxonomy): domain Eukaryota; kingdom Metazoa; phylum Chordata; class Actinopteri; order Cypriniformes; family Cyprinidae; genus Carassius; species Carassius gibelio. The sequence goes on along the minus strand of NC_068411.1, from coordinate 13,592,147 downwards.
AAACGTTTGACTGTCGGCATGAAGTCTGGTCCACATTGCGCATTATTCCAGCCAAGAACCGCCCGTTTAGACATGAAAAAGCCAGCTGACTAACATGTAAAGCAGCCAACCGCAGTGGTAGAGGATGTTTAAGGGTGGGTAAATATGAAATCAGATCATTTTAAAGGTTTAAAATAAAGGTGTGCTAGTATCTCAAAACAAAACTTTGAACTTTTTAAATATTTGATGTCATAAAATTTGAGCTCAGAATTTCAGTAACACTTTAAAATAAGGTTCCATTTGTTAACATTACTACATTAATACTACATTCCATTACTTAAATGACTACATTCCATTTGTTAACTAACTACGTACTGTACATTAGCTAACATGAACTAATAATGAAACATTATTGTAAAGCATTTGTTAATCTCAGTTCATAGTAATTAAACAAAAGTAAAACAGTTAACAAAGTTAACAAAGATTAATAGATTAATAAATATTGTAACAAAACTGTCTTTCCATCTATCTAGTTGGACTATTTCAATGCTCTCAATGCTCATGTCTTCCAGCACGTTCTATCAAACCGTAATCCAAAACAAGGCAGCACCATTACTATTTTCTAATGAGCCAAAAGAATGCACATCACACCTCTTTTTATCAATTTGCACTGGCAACCACCACTGGCTCTGCACCCCTTTATCTAAATTCATTATTTCAGACTCATGTGCCCTCTAGAAGCTTGCGTTCTGCAAGTGAACATCGTTTTATTGTGCCATCCCAAAGAAGCACAAAATCACTTTAACAGACTTTTAAATGAAATGTTCCCTTCTGGTGAAATGACCTGCACAACTCAATCCGAGCATCTTCAAGAATCGTCTGAAAACACATTTTATTTGATCCTCTAACTCTACCACTTTATATTCTAATTCTATTCTAAAAAAATAATAATAATAATCATCTTTTAGACTTGCACTCATTTATTGCTTGTTTTTGTAAAAAAAAAAAAAAAAAAAAAGAATTAAACAAATATTACAAATATTAAAGATTAAATAATAAATATATATACATTTCTGCATAAAAAAATTCAGTTATAAAATTATACAGTTTTTAACTCCACAAATGAATCAACACACAACAATAGCATACAATTGGATGCTGAGACATCACATCATCATTTGAATATCACAAATGTTGTGATATTCTAAAATTAACAACAACAAAAAAAAACACAACAGATGGAAGGAAATCCAGCTATTGTGGCAGCCTGGTAACTTGTAAAACATAACTTCCAAGCACACTGATAAAAGCCATTTTTATGTCCAGTGAGCATCAGACAGTCCATATACTATATGTTTTGTGGGTGTGCTGTCTGAGACTAAGAGTCCCATGGGTAACATAGGCATCTGAAGTTAGTTACATGAATACTACACTTCCAGAGAAACTACATGGTTTATATGCTTAATGGGTTTTGTGGGTGCTGTCTGTGACACTTAATCCTTCGTGATACAAAGATAGCCGTCCTGCTTCCACACACTGACACAGATGTTAATCTGGGATAAGGCTTACAGAGGTAATGAAGCCTGATTCTGTCAACAGGGTTTACGGACATAAGATAAACAACGAGATTGTGAAGAAATATACAGTAACTATACAAGATAATGTGCTACAGTTATTCTTTTTTAAAAATATATATATATATTCTGGCAGGAATATGTTACAATGGCATATTTGTGAATGTTTTTAAAACTAATCACACAGGCTATAAAAATAAAAAAAAAGCCTTCTATGTTTTAAAACTCCGATATACTAGACACAAGATGATATGTGTGTGTAAAGCACTTCCTTGGCATTCATATAAGTTGCTGCATTAGCTGTTTTACATCGATTATGAAATCAAGCATGGGATATATTTAAACTAGATCATAAACTTTGAGGCTTGAGGGCCTATTAGCAACAGGAAAACTTTACGATACAGTAAAAATCAAGCAGGGGCTTTGGTAGGTATAATTTACACATCTGTCATTCAACAAGCAACAAATGAGAAAATAATTCCTAAACAGTATAATGCAGCCAGAATCTGCTGACTGAGCAAGAATTTTTAAAGGGTGAAGACTGAGTACAACATGTTTTTCTCACCATTTATAGTTTATTTGAAGAGCAACGGCATCTTGTTACTCACCTATGCAGGCATGGACTCTGACAGAAAGCTGTGTTCTCAGGATAATACTGTACTTTTTTCCTCTCCTAAAGAAAAAAAAACACAAAACAAGAGATCATCATGCTGAAAATCTAATAAATGTTAAAAGATTTATAAAGCTATGTCTGACGATATGATATGGACAGTATATCCATATGATGGACCAAAGTGTGGTTTCTCTTTCCGAATACATTAATTTAGTGCACTTTTTAACTGTCAAACTGTTTTCTCAGTTCATTGATTAAAAATCCTGCAAATTCATATTCAAAGAAACAAATAAATCTTAATTCATTACATTACATTACATTACAACATTTAAGATACATACATGGACGAATAATTGCAACTTTGGTAAAAGTAGTCATGTGACTTACATGTTGTGATATTTAGGTGACTGCTTACATTTTTCTACATTTTAAACAAAAACAAAACAAAAGGCAAAACAACATGAAACAATACAAAACAAAATAAAGCAACACAAACAAAAAACCAAAAGCTAAAATGAAACAAAAAGCAAAACAAAACAAAAGCAACACAGTAAAAATACAAAATTAAAAAGTGAAACAAAACAAACAAAAACTAAACCAACCAGCAAAAGCAATAGAACGGATCCTATTAAGTCACCTGTAGAAAAAAAAAAAACATCCGTGCTTACAAATCATATTGTATATTGTTTTATTGAATGTTATTATGTGGTATAGGCCTACAGCAAAGTGTTTTAAGTGATGATCTATCAAGTGTAGTACGAGGTGGAATACTACGATTTAATAAGAAAAGTGTGCATCAAAATCTTGTTTAATTTGTGATAATCTTAGCACTTGATTGTTATTGTATAATAAACCTGGCATTGTGACTGATTCTAGATTAATTTGTTCCTCTTTTTTGAGTCATTTTGGATAAAAGATTCTTTCTAAATGCATATCCTAAATGTATAATAGTAAATATTATAAAAATAATAATAAAAATAATCTATTTTGAAGATTTTTTTTTTTTTTTTTAAGAAGACTATTTTGTGTGTGCGGATCATGGTCTCATAGACTACTGTGAAAAATAATGTTAAATAAGCAAAGGGGGCGGGGCCACAAATCTGTGAGTTTACAAATCTAAGGGAACAGACTGCGACAGCGTGTTCACGGATTATGAATTTGTGGGTACGGATTCAAAAACCGAAGGTACGGTTTACAAAACCTGAGCGCACAGATTGGAAAATCATGGGTATGGTTTATTAATCTGCAGGCAAGATTTGTTAAACCCAGGGAACAGTTTAAGAATTTGTAAGTACTGTACGATTTATAAACTGAGGGGACGGATTGCAAAACTGTCAGTACGGATTGTTTTCTTTCTCCTACAAGTGACTTTTCTGGCTCCATACAATACAAAGTAAAAGCAAAAGCAAAAAAAAAATAAAAAAAAAAAAAAAGTAAAATTATACGAAAACAAAAAACAAAGCACAGCAAAACCAAACAAAACAAAAACACGCAGTTTAGTAACAAACTGAAATCCTGTAAATTGTGAATTAAAGCTAGATAAATTATCACAGGAGTACAGAAAGTTAAACAACCTTATGTTATGACAGATCAATATACAAACAAGCTTCTCCCAAACGTTCATTTGGAACTCCATATAAGGAGAGCATTTTAACATGACACAAAGCAACCAGCCTTATTTATATACACTGGTGAAGGTGAATTAATATTCCACAGCACATCTGTTTACACCAGAAGCCTGATTCTGTGTTGCATCTGCTCTTACTATATTTTTAGGTCAGGTGAATTAAGCTTCTAAAGTCTTGAGAAACTAAAACCATGTGTGGCCTTGAGCTTCAAAAGACAGTAAAAATCCAACTGACTTCCTGTGCCTTACTACTAAATGCCAAGTGACTAGTGGGAGGGAGAAACTGGACAGACTGAGTGGGTGAAGAGAGGCATGTTGTGAAAAAAGGGTCAGATATTGTCCGGAATCCCCCTGACCTGGAGAGCAGAGGTGGCTGTGGGGATGACATGTAGGTCACGCCATCCATATAAAGTGTGACAGATGAGCATGGGCACAGACCCAACCCCCATCTCTTCCACAGATTATCAAGCCTGATGAACGGAAGATCTGTCTGTCTCATGAATAACTGGAAGTAAACACATAATGGAATGAAATGCAGCTGCGTTTGAGTTGGAGGAGATGGACGGATGCTTAACGTTCAGCTTTAGAACAAGTTGACCAATCGCAATCCGGATCGCCAATGACTATGTAGTAACATCCGTGTGGGCTGAATCCTACATTTACCAGACATGAGATAAACACATAAGGTGGACAAGAAGCAACACAGTAAAGAAATGCAGACAAAACAGAAACTCGAGGAGATTGGAGAAAAGATATTTTTCTTCAAAAAGATTGACTTCCTAAAACCTACAGAATATGATACCGCAGGTTTGCTTCCCGAAAGCAGGACAGCAACACAGAGACCTGTAAACAAATGCAGCATTGTGCGAGTTATACAATGAAAGTTTGATGTCTGGTCTTGTCGGCAACATGCTGCAGATCGGGGCATCTATATAAGTGACTACCTACCTTCGGCAGTCTCCAAAACGACCAGTTATTTACAAAAATATATATTATTTTAAATTAAATTAAATATGTAGAAGAATTTAAAATACATAAATTTAATTTATTCTGGTGCTTTTTAGTTAGTTTAGTTTAGTTTAGTTTAGTTTAGTTTAGTTTAGTTTAGTTTAGTTTAGTTATCAAGGGGCTGGTTCATAAAATAAGTTTACCAAATAATCCAGGCTTTTTTTAAGTTAGTCTGATTTATTGTCACTTGTTTTGGTTTCATAAAGCATATTTACCAAAGCTCAAGCCCAGTCACTGTGGCAATTTATGCTGGGAAACTAATCTGGTCAGGAGCAGACACTGACACAGACTTCATTATCAGTCCAAAAATAAAAGTATACAGAAGATGCAACGTAATAAATACAAATATAGGCTACCATCAACTATATCAACTAAATAGATATTTTACCAATCTTTTTTGTAAAAAATTATGTAGGAAAAGTAATAGATTAATTTATGGCAAGAGTGCACCCCAAAACCTACATTTTTTGACAGCTGTACCTTTTATGGTTATTAGTAGAATATTAAAGCTTTACACATCTAAAAATGCTCTTTAAAGCACTGAATTAAAAAGTTAAATGAAATAAATGATAGAAAACAGAGTACATTTGAACTAGTATTCAAACTAAAGCAATTAGAGCTCTATTAACTAGCTTAGATTTGATTTGCAATTACTCCTGACATAAAACATACACATGTAGATTTAAAATTCTACATGTGATAAATTAAATGTCCAACATCAAATATTTTAACAGAATGTTATTTTACTCAGAGTTATTGCACTATTTTTCTATTGCGCGCAGCAGCACTCGCTCACTCGCTTAAGCCTCGCCCATGCCTGACAACAAAATGTATATATTTGCATAACTTTTTTAACATTTACAGACGGAGAATATACCTGTGACTTTCAGCTATGCACTTTGGAAAACACAACGTCTCAAATGCATTTTAACAGCACAAATATATTTGCTGTTTGCAATGGTGGATCGATATGACCCATGATTGACATTAAGGGCTGCTTTAGAATAAGCGTGCAATTAGAATAAGATTTACCGCTTTTGCCCCGATTGATTTGTTAAGTTATTTCAAGTCAGGTTTTGGACTTTAATCCCCACTTTTCTTAGTGTCCTTTATGAAACAGCACCCAGTACTATAGGTAAAATGTTCACCTATTTTGTAATGTAATGCAATGCCATAATATAAAGTTACAAAACCTAATAGGAAATTTTTTGCATGTCATTTTGAAGTGTGTAATTTTCTAAAAATAAAATACGGGCTCATTGCTATAGGCCAGAGACACATAAAAATCAACAGACACATACAGCCTCTCTCTGCACAACTTTCAAAAGCAACTTGAAACACTTGCAACTTAATCTTTCTGCCATTGAAGCTAATGAGTAACTGGATATATTTCATAATGAAGTTGCGCTTTCCTCGTCAGTAACATTAGCCTGGCTACTAACCATAACCGTACCCTACAGCGCCCTACATGCTCATTATCATATTAAATGTTGAGTCTAAGAATACGCATGAGATACCCAGAGAAATCTAATTTTTGTATTTCTGGAGAGATACGGAGAAACATGCAGGAGAACTGGATTCTGAGGGTGAAGCTGTATGTCTTGGCTTTTCGTCTTGGCTTGATACTGTGAGAATTTCTGCATGTGGGTGCCTGCCAAGCGACTACATGGCTGTGGACGGTCTAGCACATACGGTACGGCTGACATAGCGTGTATCATCCTGCAATGCTGTCCACGCCATTTCCCAGAGCGCAGCTCCGCTGGAGAGAAGATCTGCAGCCGGATGACTCAGTCTTTTTCCACAGCTCACGGCCCAATGATTTGAGTTACCCAGACAAACGTGCCCAGCTTTGTGAAACAGAATAGCCCGTGCAACCTGAGTACTGTTTGGGGCCAAAAGGAGAAAGTGTCTCTTACATCAGCCACGTAACACCACCAAAAGACACAGACAGCCTCATTATGCTTATCCAAGACAAATTATCCTGACGTTAGAATTTCACAAGCATGAAGAGACCTTTCACAGCAGCTCTGTTACATAAGAAGACAAATAAAGCACTGACAGTAGATGTAAATAGGTAGTCTAAAAACCACTCGATAGGAATTTGTTAATTTGGCATTAGTAATCTGGTGTTAACAATCTGCAATAGAGTTCTGCAAAATTTAATTAAACTGGCAACTGGAAACTTTTAGCCAAAATAACTTACAGTGCATTCAAGAAAAGCATGTTATTAGCATGTTAGCATCAGCATCAGTTTACTGCATGGGATTCAAACCCACAAGATATCCATTTAGGAAATGTACCCACTAAAAACAAAATATTTTGTTACAATACAAATTATTCTTCCATATTTATATATCTAGTGGCAAGCTGTAACTTCATGCCTGCTATTAAAGATACAACAATATTGAGTAATGCAAAGATTTAATAATTTTTCTACATTTACATCTACATTGCCAGAGGGTGAGAAAATTTTCTGCAATTTTTTATAAAGGTTTGGTGCCAAGGTTTCAGTCTGAGGTAAAGTTCACTGCACTTTCTGACCAATTTTAAATGTTGAAAATCATGTTATAGAAAAATCAACACATACAGATCCTGTATTTAGGCTAAATGATGCATCAGTTAAGACAAAGTACCACTCAATTCTTCCAATTACCAAGATTGTCTCCAAATCATAGGGCTCCTCCACCCACCAAATGCAAAATTGACTTTTACTTCAATCCCGCACATCCTCTATATGTAAATTCATAACCATTTAAATACTGTATAGTGTCTATCCTGACTAAAGTCTTTGTGAGAGAGAGTGAGCGAGGGATACTGTATTCAGAACTTTACTCTGGCAAATGGATGAACCTCTGCAGGTTAATCATCACAACCCCTGAACAGACCATCATAACAAATGTTTGTCAGTGGGGAAAGTCAAAGTTTAAAGCAGACTCAGACCTCTGAGATGAGCTAGCACAACATTCTGCTCTTTATTTACTCCCAAACGCCTTATAAACCATGATCCTGGCCCCATGCAGCCTCTCCTGGGTCTGTGGAGTCATGCCAGGCGCGCTCTAACCAACTTTGACTCCTCACTACCCGCATGTTTATGGAATATCACACTATGAAGTCCCATAAAGGCACAAAAGGAGGGAAAATGGAGAGGGAGAAAATTATAGAGAGAAGACCCATTGCCAACAGGTAACGTTTACCTCCTGCATACTTGGACCCGGTTCAAAAACAACCATTTGCCTATAGTGCAATTAACAGCAGACTATACAAGTCTTCCTGGAACAGATATGACTCGGCAAATAAGCTAGAAATTAAGTTTCTGAGCACCTGGTTTATTTATGGACCAGCACTTCTCAAGTATTTCTCAAGAAAAAGGGAATAGTTTACAAAAAATACAGAATCTGACACCATTTACTTTCTCTTTTCTATGGAAAACAAAATGTAGCATTTTGAAGACATTTGTTTGTGCACTTTTCCATGCAATTACAATTATTGTCTGAAGCTTTGATCTTAAAAAAGGACACAATGGCAGCAACGGTTTAAAACAGCACAGAAAACCAAACGTTTAAGACATAAAAACATATTTACATTGATGAAAAAATGTAAAGTACAGTGATAAGAAAGATGGTCTGAATGATTTACTTACAAATCACACTCATCTGGTTTGTTTTGGGCATGCAATATTTGCTCAACTTGCCCAAGTTGGAAAGGAAACCTGTTTGAAAACAGTTATTTCTGCAGTTTCATTTTGTGCCACTGGTGGTGCTGAGATTCCACAGAGCCTTTTTATATATTATTCAAGTAAAATATTTAGCTTGAAGCACCCTAAATTTGTAAAAAAAAAAAAAGTGATAGAAGTACTATCACTTGTCAATCTATTCATAAGACTCTAAAAACAGAGATGATAGTAACACATACATGGCACCTCAGTGTTTCCACACTTTCGACCACAGCTCCTCTGCCTGCCATTTACTTCAGCAATAAAGGACAAATCCAGCAGTCCAGCTGAGCAGCCTCCTACCCCTCTATCCATGTAATCTGCACAAATATTTGAAGCGTTCCCATTAAAAGATCTAGGCGTTTCTCCAGGGCCAGAGGCTAACCGAGTCCGACGACAGCTCCTCCGGCACATTAGCCAGGAAAAAAAAACGAGTTCAAGAAAAATATAAGACGAGAGAGAAAGCAAGAGAGACAGAGAATAGGAGAGGTTTCAATATTTAGAGAAAGTGAGATTTTGGGCACATTTATTTATTAATGTTAACAGCTTTCTTCAAAGTAAAAGAGAGTTCTTGGCTTGAGGGCCGGTTGATATGAAAGAGTTTTGAGTTTTTCGACAGAATTGTCATTTTTCCCATCTTCTCCCAGTGTTATGTTATCACTATATGTTCTACATTCTTTCACCAATGTGCATATTTTTTAGGTGTTGTATAAATTTTACATAACTTTTATTTATACTTTATATAACTTTTTTAGATCTTGTAAAGATATTTTAGTATTATTTCTATATTATTATAGAATGTAATTGTACAAATTAGCATTTTTATATTTTAACTTTGTTTATTTTATATTTTAATCATGTGATTTTGACATTTTAAGCTTTTATTTTATACCAATTTTATTTTTAATAATTTTAGTACTTTGATATAACAATTTTCAATCAGAAATTGCTAGTACATTTCACAAATAATTACAAAGAAACAGCCACATTCAATGGAAGTAAAATTTGAAGTAAAAAGCATTTTGAAAATGTATTTTATTGTCAAACATACTCCAATAATCTTTTTACTTTCAACTTTCATATAAATAATATATTCTCTGATAAACATTTTTTACAGTGTAGCTGCCATGACAACATATATATTTATATTTTTTCCCGCTTTTAAAAGTTTAGAAACTATAAAACTTGCTTTAAAACTACAGAGTTAAACTAGTAATTTAACTGGTTGGGTAACATTTGGTTGAAATTGCATGTATATACTGGTATATATATATGTATTTTTTTATTTATTTTTTTACATTAAACAAGTAAAAATTTTAAAACATATTTATAGTTTTTGTGGTAGGGCCAATAAAAATGTTGGCAAGACAAGTAAAAATCTAAAATAAAATGGCCCACAAAAACAATCCTTACTGTTGAGCCCTGGTGTAAGAGAGAAATTCTGTTGGAATTTTGCCAAAACTGAGGGTCCGTACTAACAGCATTGTGGGATTCAATTTGAGGCCCCTGGTCAGGCTCCGACAGCTTTTTCTGCATGAGGTGGTCTGGTAATGATTAGAATGGTTAAGCCACTATGACATAGAGATATCCACCTAACAAAATGAGGCGTTAGAGGATCATTTCTCAATCAGAGCTCAAAGTGACTTCACATGACTGAGGCACCTGTGGAATGCAACTTGTAATCTGTATCCATTTCTGATTGTCCCTTTGGAATCCCATCACAGGCCTGTAGGTTCCACATCGAGAAAGAAATATTTAAGGACATCAATGAGCAACTAAAATAAGTCACATTTGTATATAATAACGCTATTCAACAATGTGCACCAAAGCAATGGAGGAAATGTACTATCGCATTTCTCAGAACTGTTAATCTCGGTTTGAAAAGAACTGAACACCAAGAGAAAGAATGAAAGAAAATTAAGCAGAGTTTGGTAATTCATTCCAGGCCTAATGCAAAAAGTAAGAAGATACAGTAGCAACAATGAGACAGCAACAAAAGGATCTCCAATTATTCCTTGAGCCAATTAGTCAACTTTTTTAAGTGTTTTCAGCAATTGATGAAATGTAGGTCAGACACATCACATGAAGCAAGATAGAAAACCACAAAACAAAGAAGGAGGAGGAGAAATGGGTTCAGTTTTAATCACATACTTTGGCCAAGGTTTTTAGACCCCATAATAAAGCACAACTGCAGTAAATGGAGGGGGCTGTGAACTCCAGCCCATCCAGGCAATAAAAGCCCACTGTGCTGAATTACCCTGTTATTAACAGTAATGTAGTCCTCCATTCCTGCTCTCCGCATCCCACTCAGACACTCTGCATGGGTCTAATAATGCACACTCTTGATAGCCTCTTGGGAAGTGGTGGGGGGGGGTCATGAAGACTGACAGAAGAGCGGAACAGCATGCCAGTTGGCTCTACCATTCATTTCGCAGAGACCTAAAGAAGTGTCCCTTCAGCCTCTCACTCATCCAAAAGACATCCATTCACTACTATGTCTTCAACTGTAGTTAAGATTTGAGCCCAATCCAGTGGAAATAAAATGGCACTAGACCTGCCTCCACATTGACACAATTACACCCCTAAATATTTGTGGCCTTGTCCAATAATGGCCTCAAATGCCAAAATCTAGCATTCAATCATTGGTGTTTGGCAGATTCAGGAAGCTATGTCAACTCAGTGGCTAGAAAAGATAGCAGTGTTGTATAATAAAACTGTGAGTCAGAAGCCATTAATTGGGGTCAAAGAAAAACATGTTTGTTTTATATGGTATGTCTAAAGGGTTTGCACCAGTTTCTGATCCATTTGATGTGAGAGTCCATGTCCACTGTGAGCACTAATTTATGGATGCTTACTCTTGCATCAGATTGAAAAATAAAAAGGCAATTGTGGGATAAAGTTTGAAATAAGAAAAGTCATACTGTGATAAATATACAAAATCTCAAGAAAAAAATCTAAATTAAAAGAAATAAAGTTATAAATTGTTTATAAATCATATAAAAATATAAATCAAGTTATAAATTGTGACTTATGACACTTTGTATGATATAATATTGCATTTATGCATTGAGAGATTTATAACCACAATTATAAGGAGCCAAGCTGCAATAAATAATAATAAATTCGCAATTGCAACAAAGTCACAATTGTTAGATCTGAAGTCACATTGTGAAATATAAAGTGACAATTATGAGAAAAAGTCAAAATTTTGAGATATAAAGTCACTTTGTGAGTGATAAAATTGCAAAATAAATTAATAATTTAGTTATTAAGTCATAACCACAATACAAAGTCACATTGCAAGGGATAAAGTTGCAAGTATGGGAAATAAAGTCAACCGTGAGATATAAAAGTAACACTGAGAGTTGCAAAGTAAAAATGAAAAGAAACAGAATTGCAATTGCAATTGCAAAGAAAAAAAACGGTCGGAAACAGGCTTTCAGACAAATGTGATGCATATTAAACTGCAAACTCAACAGATTTTGTGGGTTAAATTAGTATTTTATACTTTAATTAATTTTAAAAGAATCATCTACTCCTAGAATTTGCTCAACAAGACAATTAACACTGAATCTTGCCAGCTTTCTTAAGACCAGAGGCTGACATCATCTGTGCCCTTGCCAACCAGTCAGGTATTTTGAGGGCTGGCTGAATAGACGCCTGTCATAGAACGTCTGAGATATGTGCTGAAGATAAAAGAACATGTGCTGCGAGATTTTAAGGTCTTTCTGGTAGCTTTAGATGGAATGTTTTATGGAATGCACGTGAAAGGATTGGGTTTATAGTTGCTTCCAATGTAACATGTGAATACAGACCAAAATGTAGGTATTAAGAAAATAGTCACCCAGAGGCTATTGAGAATCAAGCCAACACCTTTAACCTTTTACCTTCTAACATTCTAACATCTTCCAAGACAATAAAGGTTTTTAAGGAGATGTGAGTAATTTCTTCATATATTGGCCCTCTGATCTGCAAGCAAAGCAAGAATTTTCTCAATGTGAATGGAAGGAGACCAGGAGAAATGACCACTCCAACTGATGTGTAATCTAGACTAATAATTACAAAATGAAATTAAACCATACAAGACGACAAAAAAATAAAACACCACAACAGTATATTACATATAAACAGGATCATCATGAGATATTTTATCTTTAGAAGTGATTTGTGATTGAGGCTTAGTGATTAAAACTGGCAAAGCAACTATTAGATTACAGGTAATATGTATCTGTGTATTGTAATATTAAACTTTACACACACATGCTAAAAGGGTGAGGCTTAAATTATTTTAAGGTTTTTCTTTTTCTTTTGATAGTTTGAAATAAGAACATGGAAATAATTAAAGGAATAATTTAGCCAAAAATTTAAATCTGTAATTATTTATTTATCTTCATGTCGTTCCACACCAGAATGCTGTAATTATTTTTTTCATTGAACATAAAACAAAAATCTTCAGGCAGCTCTAAAGCTCCAAAAATGAAGAAAAAAAATAAAATAATAATAATAATACCATAAACAGACTGAACTTTAAGAGAGCCAACGCAACTGGATTAGTGAATAAATCATACTTTTGAGCAGTTTCTTTTTAAAGGGGTTATGAACTTTTAAATAAAAATTCCCTTCATCTTCAGCGTACTATAAAACATGCCATAAGTTTCAGAACTCAAATCTTTCTCTTGAGTTCAAAAACACCTTTTATTGAAACTAAGCTGAAAAATGACATTTTGGAATTTGTCACATTATGACATCATAGTGTGACAAAAGATCACCTTTGCAGAACAAAATCAATGCCTACTTCTATATTATTACATTTTTAGCCCCCACTACTGACTCATGCATGTAGTAGAAGGAGAGGAAATACTAGAGAGATGCAAACACAAGATTACTCCATCAACGTAACCACAGAGATCCTCTGAGAATTACAAGTAAGTTGTGAAAAAACAAGGTCTTTGAATTGCCTTCCTTGCCATTCTAACACTGTATCTACATCGGCTGTTGCATCGTGAATCCACTTCTCTTTTCGTTTCAGAAAAGCATGGAGTACATATGAAATAGAACATATATCACTTTACTCTTGGGGATTTGTCATGTCAATCTGCACCACAGACAAAATCGCTTATTATAATGGGTTCTGTTGTCTTTAATGGCGGCGTGCCACACATGTATGGTGTAGACACTGGGTAACATTACAAAAGAGCTCCAGATCTTGTCATTGAAACACTGTTTATTTACTTTACTTTACTCCAGATTCATTTGTAAACAGTTCAACTGAAGCTTTTCAGAGAGACTGAAGGTAAAAGATAAGTCTTACTATATTGACTGCAACAGTCACAATACATAAGTGTGAGTAGCCATGTTTTACCACTATTGTATTGTCTGTTCCAGATAGTTTGATATATAATGAGTATTTACGAGGCAAGCATGTGCTGGTCTAAACATACAACTGTTTGTGTCACAACTTGCCTGCTACCTCCTCCTGGAGTCAGAAGGTTCTGAGGTCACTTCATGCTGTTCACATTCTGGGCCTGCTCAACCATACAGCTGACGAGCTGTCTCGAGCAATACTCCCGGGAGAATGGTGACTCCATCCCCAGACAGTCCAGCTAACTTTAAGACGTTTCAGCGCTTCGGCGAGAGCACCGTTTATGAGACACGCTTATGCCTTGAAGTGAAACCTGTTTGTCGAGTGGTGTTCTTCTTGCCGAGAAGACCCCCGGAGATGCCGATTGTAGTCATGCTTTCCTTTCTGCAGCAAGGGCTGGAGCGAAGGCTGTATCCCTCCACCCTCAAAGTCCAGGTTGCTGCTATTGCTGAGTACCATGACCCCATGTTTCCTTAGAGGGTCCAGGAGGTTAAATCCTTCCAGGCCCCTCTCTATACCCTCTTTGGGCCTTGTCTCTAGTGCCCATTGCATTCAGTTGAGCTAAAGTTTCTTTTATTGAAAACTCTGCTCCTGCTTGCGCTGTGCTCCATTAAGAGGGTAAGGGACCTGCACGCATTTTCGGTCGACGATACATGCCTAGAGTTTGGGCCGGTTGACTCCCAGGTAATCCTGAGGCCCTGGCCAAGCTACAAGCCCAAGTTTCGCACTACTCCCTTCAAAGACGAAGTGGTGAACCTTCAAGCGCTGCCCTCAGATGAGGCAGACCCAGCCCTGGCTTTGCTCTGTCCTGTCCGAGCATTAAGATGCTACGTAAACCGGACACAAAGCTTCAGGACCTTAGATCAGCTCTTTGTCTGTTACGGAGGCCAGCAGAAGGGGAATGCTGTCTCTAAGCAGAGAATGGCCCAATGGATTGTGGATGCCATCTACCTGATTTATCAGGCTCAGGATGTACCCTGCCCGTTCAGGTTGCGAGCTCACTCAACTAGGAGTAGTGCATCTTCCTGGGCGCTGCCTCGTGGTGCCTCGCTGACAGATATCTGTAGAGCTGCGGGCTGGGCGACCCCTGACATGTCCGCTAGATTCTATATCTTTTGTGTAGAGCCGGTATCCTCTTGTGTTCTAACCTCAAACGGTGGCATCGAGAGACCCCAGTTAGTGTCGGCTTGCTAAAACTGCTCCAGAGTGTCCTTACTGTAGACCTGTACTGTGGACTATGTGTATAGTCCATGGTATAGCCTTAGAGCCTGTGTTTCCCCGGCAGACTTCTGCCTTCCAAAAGGGTTACAATCACATCCAATTTCTCCATATACACCTAAATATCTATATATGTATTTGCTTCTGAAAACTCCTTCAGGAAGAATGGGGCTTCTGCAGCATCCCTGTTCCCAGTGGAATGGGTAAGTTTTCCTAGTGTTATCCAATCTCACTCAGTGTGATAGTGCTTTGACAATGGTGAGTGGAACTACTTGTTCTGAGCCCTGGCCTACACTTAAATAGGGGCGCAGGTGGCTCACACAGGGTACTCGAAGAGGCAGCACACATGACGCTCTGGTAGGGATCCCAATTCACTGGTCACCATCCAATGTTGTTTTTAAAGTATATCACAGCAGTGTCCATCTACTATTTTAATATGCAAAACCGTTAGCCAATCATAGCAGAGGTTGTTTACTTCAGAGCCTAAAAAAATTACTTTTATGGTGCTTTTTGTTGTTTTTTTTGTCTCATTTCTGGAGATGAACAGTTATTGTATAGAAAATAGTTGTGTGAAGATTCTTTAAATAGAATATAAAAGAAGAAAGTCTACTGGATGTGGAACTACGTGAAGGTGAATGTTTTTATTTTTTTGCTGTTGCTTACCCTCCATCTTCCTGAAAGCCTTCAAGTTCATCTCTCTGCTCAGCCAAGGTGGATTCCAAGTCCAGATAACTGCCATTATGAGACAACTGTAAAGCACAGTCATCGAGCTAAGAAAGGGACAAAAAAAAAATAAAAAAAACAGATTACAAAAAAAAAATCATATGCAACGAGTTTCAAAATAACTTCTTAAAACAAATAAATTATTATGGAACATTACATCTTAAATACATGAATATATAATCAGGTAAACCATCAGTAATGCCAGTACACTGGATATGCATGACATCATGCTGAGCCTTGACATGTCAGCTATGTGCTTTACAGGAATGCACCATAATTATTATTTTTTTATTCACAACATCACACAGCTCCATAATCAGTGACATACCACACTTAAGCGGTCCTTTCATGCTCGAATTAATATTTCACTTCAATATCAACTCATTGACATAGATACTGTATAAAAAACTAGGTGTTACTAAAACTTAAATGTTCTTAAAGTCATTATGTTGTCATGTTTCTACACTACCTTCATTGATAGCCACATTTTGCCAGAACATTATTTCAAAACATGTCAGAATCATATCAATATCGCAACTGAGGAGTCAAACAACTTTTTCAAAGTATTCAGACTGATTTATAGAAGTGTTGTGAGAAGCCCATCCACACCATTTGGAGATATGCAGCAGTCTTTAGAGGTCGGCTCTGTTGGAGGCCTGCCTGTTTGTTGACACTCAATTACAGCCCAGTGATGGGATTTGAAACCTCCCAGGGGGCCATTGCCGGGCAGCAGCGTGAACTGTCAATCAACGCGTGAGCAGGGTCACCAGCGACTCTAAACAAGCTAATTACACGCACTGTTCCCATTTGACTCCCCCAGAACCAGATCAGGCCTTTAAGCCCCTGCCTGGCTTACCGAGCCACATCCAGCCCCTGGGACAGGTAAGAATATCCTTCATGCGTGGACACCAAGAGGAGTTTACTTTTGCCAGCATGTCTAGAATACCAAAGGGGTCTTTGCTGAAAGTCTCTGTCCTCACCTGTAAGATCTTTGGAATCCTAGTAGTTTTGATTTGCATCGTTATGAAAACACATACTTAGAGAACTGATTAAGCTACAATTACCATGAAGCTACCTCAGGAGTACTATGTGCGAGAGTTAGAGGTACAAGTCTTAAATATCAAAGTTAAATATGGGGCATGAGATACCATTTGGGCCAAATATATTTGGGTTAACAAAAACATAGAGTATATATGACAAAGAAAACACAAAATACTCTGTTGTACTGTTGTACAATTTTCATATGAAATACCATTATTTAGACAGTTTACGATCCATGCCTTAAATACCTCTGTGGTGTAACTATTTAATAAAAAAAACATTATTCCCAAACAGGTTTTCTTTATTTATTTATTTATTTATTTTTTAAGATAAAAAGCAGAAAAATATATATATATATATATATATATTATAAATGAAAATGTGTTACTAAAAATACTTTTTGGGAGAGTCACACTATATGAAATTACCTTGATATTAAAGAGTCAAAAGTTCCAATATTTTAGGATTTTTTTTTTTCAAGATTAAAGGCACTTTTAAAAAAGAATATACATTTAAATGTTACTTATGTTACTTTTTGTGAGAGTGGCACCACATGACATTGCCATGCAATTAAAAAATGTCAATCCAATATTTGGGATTTTTGTTAAAGACATTTTATTTTCTTTATTTATTTATCTTTTTCAGATTTTATTTTTATTTTTGACATTTTTTTCAGGTAAAAAGCTATTTCTTCACATATTATAAATTAAAATGTGTTACTAAAATGTATTTCTGGAAGAGTCACACCACATGAAATTACCTTGTTATTTTTCTTTGTTTCTTTCTTTTAGATTTTCTAGATTTTTTAGATTTAGGTAAAAAGTACTTTTTTCTAATATAATAAATTAAAATGTGTAACCAACATTATTTTTTGGGAGAGTCACACCACATGACATTGCCTTGCTAATCGAATCGCCTTGGATTCATTGCCTAATGGTAAGAGTGTACCACATGACATTGCGTTCTTATTAAAAAGTAAAAAGATATGATATTTTAGGAGACTTATTGACCTTGACTCAAAGTCATGAGGGGGCAGTTCCTTTGTTTTTGTTTTCTCTTTTCTGCTCCACATGACTTGTTGAAAAAAGTTTTTCAAATATAATGTTTTCCTTGCGTACCATGACCCCATGAATGGGAAGTCTTTGGGTAAGCATGACCTCGTCATCAGGTTCCTTAGAGGGAACTTGCTACACTGAATGGAACACCTTGACCAAATCTGACTCTGTCGGGGAAATAACTACAACTTCTGAGCATGATTAATCCAGTCTAGAGTTTTGGCCTGTGTTTACCATAAAGCCACTGCCTCTATTTCTTCCTCTATCTTGGGCAGCACTGAGATAAAGACGACAGACTTTCGAGCAGATCGCAAGAGGTCTGGTAACAGGATTACCACTCTTCTCCACCAACCAGCACCTTTGACTGCCTGTCTGCTGCGAATTACACACCAGTCAACACCATTAGGTGTGGCAGCTAGAAACCTTAAGCCTCTTCCCACAGAAATTCTGGAAAAGTAGCTCAGCCAACTGTTCCGATAGGATTCGTTCATTCACACTGTCAGAGCTTCCGCGTTTTCTGTACTTGCAAATTTGACAGGAATAAATGTCAAACATACCTAACAATAAAAGTAATTGGAGAAAAATCTGTATAGAAAACTGCAAAAAAGAAGACAACACTAGCTGCAAACTAGAGTGATTTTCTGCTAAAATGTCTGGAGTCAAATCTCAGTTTTAGATTTCAGTTGTCCAGGGATGGAGTCAAGTAAACTACAACTGATTATTTAAGTGTTTTTTTTTTTTACAGAATTTCTGAGCAATTTTAACCTGATTTGAACATTACTTAGCGCTTTATGTGAATATTAGAGATGTTCATAATACCATACTTTTTAAAGTGACTGTTCACTGAGTTTGTATATCTAACCCTCTAATCATATTATGGAAGCTTCATATTATTATGCTATATTCAGGTTTATCTCAACCTGATTGAATGTGTTTCTTATAGAAGCGTTTACATCTAGACATCTTGACGAAGCAAAATAGAATGCAACTGAATGTTCAAGGCTTGTTTTTAAAACTCAAACTATTTTTAACTTGACAACACGTGGAAAGACGCTCGAAAAACATGCAATGTTATGCAAAGGCATCTAAACTTGTACGGCTATATCAACAGTGCTTTGTAGAGAAATTAAAGAGCTTTACTTTTCCAAAAGGGTTTTATCATGAAAACTGACTAACAAGTAAACCATCAGCGCACTAATTATCAAAGGTAATATCAAACTTAAAAATATAAAAGGAAACAAAGTTGTAATTGCTTACTAAGTAGATGCTGTGTGCAGGTTTGTCATTGAAATTCTATGTAGAGTAGAGATTTTAACAGTAGAGACCATTTGAGAAAACATTGCATCATAACATGTCCTAATATTATTCATTAACAGGCTCTGTCATTCAATTTCCTGCCACAAGTTACAGTAATTGAATTAAAGGTTTACAAAAAGATTGAACGGAACAGACAGAATGAGTAAGGATGCTACTGTAACTGGTAAAGGCATTAAGGCCAGAAAAGCTTTGATCCCATGGCTATTCTATTTCTTTCAAAGAGCTAGTGGCGCCCAAACACCATGTCACGTCAGAGAAAAAAACACACAACGTGTTGAGCCATTGCAACGATGACTGCACCATTTCATTTTTCAAGGGTCTACATTTCTCATCAATCCGTAAAATCCAACAACAAGTTCAGTGAAGCATGATGTAGGACAGGGGACTAGAAGGAAAATGATAAGGGCGATTACAAATAGAGAGAGTTTAATCTAACATGTCCTTAATATAGAAAGAGTGCTACACAAGATTACAGCCCAGATCCGAAGCTGACAGGAAATCCAGACACGAAAGCCAAAGTCGGACTATATTTAGGGCACATGGACCTGGTTGAGGCATGTCTGCTAGAGGTACAGGATCGGTTTGATGTGAAAGAAATCATGAAAAAAAAAGAAAAAAGAAAAACAAGGAAGTTCTACTCATTCTCATTCCATTTACCAGCTTAAAAGCCTTGTACAATACAGTGTAAATTCAGCTCATAACAGTCCTGGTAGGTCAAGGAAGAAAAAAATACTAACATCTTTAAAAGAAAATGAATTACATTGAATTATTAACAAACATTTAAAGTAAAATGATGATTAAAAGGAATAGATTTTCAAGGATATTTAAAGGATATTTATTTTTATAAGGATTTTTATTTTTATTTAATTTATTTTTATCTTGATGGCTACAGGAGGACAAATTTGTCAATAAATTAAAAAATGTTATACTGTTACCTTTTTCAACTAGGCACATGTAGGTGTCATGGTACTTTGGTGCATGGCGGCGGATTGACCCAGAAAAGAAGAAATCATTAAAACAAAGTTGTTATTTATGTATTCTTTATTGACAGTCAGGGAACTACAGTAGCACATTCAAAGCCCAGAAAGGTAGTATGGACATCTTTAAAATTGTCCAAGTGACATCAGTGGTTCAAACTGTATTTTATGAAGCTACGAGAATAGTTTATGGAGGGTCAGAAAGCTCTCGGATTTCATCAAAAATATCTTAATTTGTGTTCTGACTATTTAGCTTCTTATTCATTGGGCAAATTTTTTTTTTTTATCAGGGTCAATAAAAACATATGTTATGTTCAATACACAGTTAAGTGGAACAGGATTTGGGGCCAATGAGATTTCAGTGTGGACGGGGATATTTATGGAAAGATGATAAATTCTAAAAAAGTTTCTAAAAGAATGTTCTATTGCACAATACTACTGTTTGTCATGGCAAGTTGGGAAAAACTAAGATTAACAGAACAGATATCACAGGTTTATTACTTCCAGCTTATCCTGACCTGAATGTTTTGTCACAGGAAATACCAAGAATGCAGTTCAGATTGGATCATAGAGGGATTATCACCCAAAAATGAAAATTGTGTCATTATTTACTCATCCTTATATTAATTTACTCACCCACAAGCCATTCAATTAGGTGACTTTTATCCACATCATTGTTTGGTGCTTTGATAATATAATTGTGTAAATGTGACCGAAAGACCTCAATATATCATCAGAAGACATGGGAATTAATTTTGTTTTTCTTGTGTTTGCTTTTTTTGATGCTCAAAGTTCTGGTAGCAGTTGACTTGAATTTTATAAATCATCAAAGACCACAGCTATAACTAAAAAAATCTCCTTTACTGCACTAATGAAGAAAAAAAGTCACCTATTTGGGGTGAACTATCTCCTTACAATAACAAGAACTTATCCTGAATCATTTCATAACTTCAGGCTCTGTTAGCCTAAAATAACTCAGACTTAGATCTAAGACTAAACTCTTCCTTTTAAAACATCGCAAACATTAAAGTGCCTGATACCGCGGGATATAAATCTTCAGGCAAACATTATATATAGCCCATTATGTTGTTATAAGACCCTTATGTTAGACCCTTAAACTAAAGTGTTGCACTTCGTTCACGAGCCAGAACTCCCTTGTCTTGGCTCGAGAGTTGTAATGTATTTACAACTTCAAGAGGCAGAACGTAGATTGCTTCCTAAAAACTTGGCAGGGCAATTGAGTGGGGGAAAACATTTTTGGTTCATTTTTTCCTCCTTCTTGCCGTCTCCAGCTGTGCTCCATCTTTCTCAGATTGACCCAGATATCTCACTGCAAGAGACCCCGTGCAGATACTTCAGATTAGTCACCTGGCCGGGAGCGAGGCAGGGACTCTGATAAGCATCAGACGGATGCTCGCTTCGGTCGGTGCTGGAGTTCCAGCGGTGGGCTCCGTTCCATGTGCTTTCATGTCAGCTGTACCGTAGGATCAATCAGACTGCAGTAGTGAACAGCATTCTGCTACATAACTATCAACAGACGGTGAAAAGGTGAGGGGTGGTTTCAACCAAAATGTGCTGGGTTTTGGTGGGAAAGAGTGCCCTTTCAATGGTCTTCATCATGTAAATTCTACAACCTCAGTCTCTCTGTGTTCTTCATCAAATTCTAAATAAGGAAAGTGTTTCATAAGGCTCTCAGGGATGGTGTGAGATTCACCATCCTCTTCTGAGAATGACATCAGCCTCTTTAATGGTCAGGTGACTGTATATCGAATCTAATTTTCACTTGTTTACCACCCTTGTGGCAAGGCATAGGCAAGCCATAAAAAATAAAAAACAAATAATGCATGAATTGTTATTTTAAAAAGTATATCTAGCATTATGATTAGTATACGGAAGTTCTAAGCAGCCATGCATTATCATTTTTTTTCCTTCTTGTTTTCTCGTTTTAACGACTTAATTTTCTCGTTATCTCGACATAACAAAAGCTGTTTTCTTATTATAAAGACTTAATTTACTCGTTATCTCGACATAACGAAAGTTGTTTTCTCGTTATAAAGACTTAATTTACTCGTTATCTCGACATAACGAAAGTTGTTTTCTCGTTATAAAGACTTAATTTACTCGTTATCTTGGCATAACGAAAGTTCTTTTCTAATTATAACAACTTAATTTTCTCGTTATCTCGAAATAACAAAAGTCATTTTCTCGTTATAAAATTAAGTCGTTATAATGTGAAAACAAGAAGAAAATAAATAAAATGTCAAGAAAATGTAAATACTGTACTGTTTACATGTATTAAGAAATATTTTGGAATATTTACAAATGTATTATTATACTTTTTACATTTTAGAAGATTTTTCTTTAAAAAAATAAATGCATAGTATTTTATTAACAATATGTAATGGTGACTTTTTACATGGAACAACAACAACGTAAATACATAAAACAATTTTTTTAAAGTTATTAATCTCTTCTTAAAATAAATAGCACCGATCATGACTCATCTCATAACTTCATGCTCTGTTACATTCCCCTATTTACATGTATTATTCAAAAATCTTTTTTTTTAAATCATTTAAAAGACATTATTAAATATGTATTATAAATAAATAGTAGTATTAAATTGTCAAAGTTGATTCTTTTAAATAAATAAATAAATGTATGCTATTTCATTAACAAGACTTTTTTTTGTTTTAATATTGAATTTGTATATATATATATATATATATATATATATATATATATATATATATATATAATTATTATTATTATTATTACTAATTATTATTTGCCTTTCTTTTTCATTAAATGTAAATTTTTATATAAAGTTATAATTGGAATTATACCGCCAGTTGCACAGATATATATTTATAAATAATTTTTGGAGTAAAATTAAGACATAAATGGCAAAAAAAAAAAAAAAAGACTTAAAAATGTGTAATTTTCAAAACATTCAGTCAATAAAAAAACTTATGTTATAATTTACTTTTATCTGCAAATTTAGCTAATTTTAACTAAGCTGACAAACAAAAATTCCACATAAATGAAATCAAGAATGTAAAATGTAGCGACTGTTCTGTCATTTGTCCAATCACATTGCATACATACCAACACTTACAAAATGCAGAAGTGAACTCTACTACATGGAACCAAAGAAAAAAGTCAAAACATACAGGTAGGACTAATAGACAAGCTCCAGAATCAACAGTAGTGCAAAAGATAAGTGTGTTAGCAAAGGCTGCAGGTCCAGGAGAGCTGCTAATCTGAGATTAACTGTATAACTGACGGTTCCCCACCCAGCCACTGACCCCATGACCCTGTGGTCATGGGGATGGAAAGCCAGGCCTGGACTTCCTCGTCCAACCACAGAATACAGCACTGGCAAGCGAGTACAGATATGGGGATGGCCTAAAAATAAGAGCACACTGGGAACTAGCCTCGCACTCCAAATCCCATTTCATTCAACTCCAAGCTCAGTTTTAAGGGAAGAAACTTTTCTCATTCAGAAAAGTTGCTCTGTTTCAGTCGCCATAGACACCCTGGACTCCTCAGGTCATGGCTGATAAAATATAAAACAACATTCTGCTAACCGCAGTGTAGCATATTAACCACTGCTTTTATTAAATCTGTGAACTGTGAAACTGACAGCAGTTTGTGAGTTCTAAAAAGTCTAGTTCTACATCAAAGGCGTGATTTAATGACATAACAATATGCAGCGGCTGAATGAATCACTCGTTGACACGCTTCAGCCACTTGAAGTGTAAGCAATAAGTATTTCTGTGTTTGTTTCCATTATATAAATATAACATTGTCTGTGGTTGCTCTCTAAATATGCAGCGCGCAATTAGCAAACATGTTAAAAAGGGTTTGTTGCATGTATTCTGACCACAACAGCAATCATTTGCGTTTCAAAGGCGTGTGAAGCCAACGATAAACGTGGAGCTTTTTTCTGCAGACGGTGCCGAAAAATACAGAGGAAAAGTCACTGGGCTGCAAAAACCTCAACTCTGCATAACAATGTGTAAGGCTAATCCAGAATTCAGCCGCAAATGTGAAGGGCTAACCTATATTTTACAGCATTTAGCATAACTTCTCATTACCAGACTCTGTAATTTCGGCAAAATTCATGCGCAAACAGAAAAGGCTTCCCGAAAAAAGTAACTCAGTGAAGGGCCGCATCCATCAAGAGTAAAAGTGAGAGATGCGTGCGTGTGCAAGTGTGTGTTTGTGCATGTGTGTGTGTGTGTGTGTGTGTGTGAGAGAGAGAGAGAGAGAGAGAGAGAGAGAAACAGAAAGCAAAAAAAAAATGTCTCTTTACCAGATTAATGAAAAATAAAGATGGAAATAAATCAAGTTTCTATACTTTTATAGTGTGAAAAGGCACAAATCTCCGTCGCTTTCTCTGACACACACACAGAGAGAGAGAGAGAGAGAGAGAGAGAGAGAAAGAGAGCGAGAGAATTGACGTGGTACATTTAAACTATATTCTTTTGTTGTATTTTCCTGTCAAAATAACAGCATTCCTATGGAAGTTTTCAGCTTATAAGAACAGCTGGGTTTTCCCATTGGCTGGCGCTCACCTATTATTGTCCCTGTTTTGATTTCAGCAAATCAGTTCGAGCGAACGCACAAAACCTGATTAATATTCATGAATCCAGCAGCTCATTAATCCTTAGTTATCCTTGGTGTGTTTTATAGTTCTTATTATTCGAATTCGTATCATTATTATCTCGATCAGTCTGGCGAATAAACTAAAATATTTACTAGTCAATGGCGTTTCAATTGCCAAGGTGTCCGTAGAGGGTTGCAAAGATTTAAATGACAGTTTATGTAGTGACCCTCTGATGTCCTACAGAAACATTACTTGTTCTTCTCAGTTTAGCAATAATGGCTCACCCAAGTGACTCCAACTAATCAAAACCAATACCATATGGTTCATGTTTCTCAGCCAAGATGAATTTCACTAACCCCTGCATCCTGGATAAACAATGTATAATGCTGCTAAACATGTCTGTGTATCTTACATATAAATATTAGAATTCCTCTTCATTTTATTCAAGTACGAACAGACAAATAGGTCCCAGGCATTTTATGACCAAGTTCCAAACTCCTGATGGAATTGTTTGACAGTATTAAAATACTCTACTAATGCACTTTTTGATTAATGACATAAAAGTTACGACATCCGTGTATGACACCCTGGACACATAATAAAGCATGTCACATCTGTTAGTCTTGCTGTAAATGAAAATAACAATCAAGACTAAGATGGACTGTGTTCAACTGAATGAATCCAACTGGCCCATTTGCAGGCTGATGTTAAATAACATGCCAGCTCATCACATCCCCTTTCCTCACTTTCTTTCTCTTTCTCTCTGTATCAATGGTCACCATATACCGCTCTTTACTTCACTGACACTCTCTGTGTTTCCTTATACTAACTGCTTCATTGTGAAATCGGGAAAAACAAACTGTTGGCTCAAAGAGAATTTGAATCATATCTCATGTTGCTAAGCTGCCAACAACTGATTGTTTTAAACTGTGAATTGTGTGGAGGAAGTCGAAAGCTTTGCTGGGAACTCCTGATGCACTGGAGAAATGATGCCCTTGAGGATTCATCCCAAGCTGGATAAAAGCAACTCAGAAATCAAAATAAAGGATTTATAATGGTGCTCACTAGTTCCAATGGATGCTGTTTACTGGAAGAATCCTTCAGATCTGGTGCCTTCAGAAGTGAACCAGATCTTACATGATAGGACATGTTTGCATGAAAGTCATTTCAAAATACAGCTATCAACTCCAATTTTGATTATGCATGTTTAGATCTGTAGTTCAGAGACATAATTGAATGCTAAATGAAGCAAATTGTATACAGAAGTGACTTTCATATCAAGTTACCTTCTATTGGTCAATACTGCAAAACCATGTGACCAACCTGAACAAAGATCTTTCGTCCCCAGTCTTTCCTATTAAAATGAATGGAATCTGTCCATGAAAAGTATTTCATACATCATTTCTCTCAAACTCTTGATGATTGGCATAGGCGTACATACATGGCACAAAGACAAAGACAAAGACATTCCATTTTGGTGTCCACAAAAGTAATTTTTTATACATATAAAGTAATGGAAAATTTGGGTGAAATAATGTTCCATCATCATTCACCGTAACAGACATATTTATCTAAAAATGAAACAACAAACTTATTCTGACTTGTACCTATTACAATATATAAAAGGAATAATAATTCCTTTTGATAATACTGAAATTTTTAAAATTAATAATAAAATTTAAAATTAAGTTAAGTTAAGTGTTATAAAAACTTCCTTACAAATGGGTAAAACCTAGCGTATGAAGGATAGTGTTAAGGATTGATAAAGATTTAAAATGACTTTTTGATTTAAAGTCTTTTAATGACATCTGATTATATCTATACTTCTAAATATGCCTGAATATTTGGTTGCATGGAATGACACTTTAGTGGGCATTTTCTGTAATCGTGGTAAAAATGTTAGACATTATTTTTTGTTCAGAATCCTTGAATTGAGCTTAGAAAGATCAAATTATATCATTCTTTAAAAATGTTGAACCGTTTTTGGACTACAGTGTTAACAGATGTGTTTCACAGAAAATATGTCATTAGGGTCATCGGAGAGTATAAAGTCATACACAATTCTAATTCTAAAACAAAAATCAAATAACTAATGAGCATCTGGACTTATTTATCCATCTGCTGAAAATGTTTCATCACTCATTCAAATGATTTAAGGAACCATCTTAATGATGGGGACTGAGTCGCAGAAATACTTCCATGCATGTTTTTTTTGGAAAGGTTAGTACTTTTCAAATCACAGTAATGATCCACTCATAATGAAGCAGCTGTAATGCACTAAAAGTTACATCGATGACTGTTAGTGCATGAGTCATGTTAACTTTTACCTAGCGAACAATTGCAAGCCAACTAATGGTAACACAGAGTTGACATGTTTGGAAACTACCTCTGAGAACACAAGAATACAGTACTGTTCCTATACAAACAATACATAAGCTATACACAAAACAGGGCAGTTTTGCCCCTTGGAGGACCCTTTTATGTTGACGGTCATCACTGACAGTCCCAATGACAGCTGTAGAATCCTGAGTATTTGAATATGGCATGTTCAAGCATTCAGTCCACCCAAGTATGGCACTCAGCTGCTGTGCATTCCTCTAAGACCACAATAACAGCACTCCTAAAACCTTACTTAAAGGATAACACTGTTTATGTGGTGGAAATGAACCAAGTTTAAGACAACAATTATATCTTACGCAGTTGGAGAAGAACCTCAGTTGTTTTGGGTCATGCCTGTAATGAAGGAGAGCTGGGTAATTTAGACGTGAGGTTTATTACAGTCTCAAGAAGAGACAGGATGTGAATATCTACACTATCAACACCAGTTACCTGTCATTCCTATTATGATATCAGAAAATTGATTGCTTACAAACAATGCCGCTATAATAGTTTATCGGCTGTATTTAAATAGGAGCAGCATTAGCTAAATATCTGAATCTGAAAGCAATGACAATAACAAGCAACCCCCTGTGTGCACAGGACAGTGCAGACTTTGGTGCAGTGCAGCCCACGATGCACTGAAGTATCCTGACATCATATCACTTCTCTACAGCAGCATTGGTACTGCATAGATGCTATGGCAAGCCAATTTAACATTAATTATTTTACACTCTTACTTGTGCATATTTCTAATTATACTGAAAACTGTAACCTTACAATGTCATCATCTGGTTTTAATCAAGTCAAAATTATTTTATATCACTAAATACATACATTCATATATATATATATATATATATATATATATATATATATATATATATATATATATATATATATATATATATATATATATATATATATATACCGACCAAAACTGATTATAAGGGCTCTTTGGAATAATGCAGGTTGCCACTTTTTTTTTTTCTTCTTTTTTTTTTTTTTTTTTTACAGTGCATTATTTATTACAAAAGTGACCAGTATATTTTTTCAGGTTCACTAGTGATTATTCATTAGTACTGATTGCCAGCAGCAACCAGTCTATTTCAGTTAGTCACTAGTACGTTTCCTTGTGTTTCTAGTCGCTATCCCAGTACTGAAAAGAATTAACTATACTTATACATGTGTCCATTCCAAGTACTTATTAAACAGATTACTTTATTATATTACTTATTATATTAGTACCTATATATTTCAATTCTTTCTTTCCAAACTGCTGTTAGAAAAATGTCCTTTGTTAAAATTTGTTAGAATTGGCATTTACAAATAATTATTATTCAGAACAGCTACTTTAAATTATACTAGTTTGCTCGACTGGTATAGAACTGTCAAACATATACCAGTGTCTAATCAATTAGATAACTAATGAAAAAGAATTAGTATCTAATGACACTGTAGCACTTCGTTTTTACAGTCGTGTTCCACATATACATACTTATTATAGTTACTCTAAACCTAAGCTTAACAAATTTACATTATATTACCAGTACTTCTTTAAGTAAGTACACTGTAAGTGTGCAACCAATGAAACATTAACCTACTAGTCACTTTTTGAGCATTTAATAGTAAACTGAAAATAAGAACTAATGGTATAAATATAAATGCTAGATCTAAGTTTTAGGCAATAACTGTTAAAATGGCTTGCCATATAACTGCATGATGCCCTCCAGAATTACTGCAATAACAAAACATTTGTGCCACTGCAGCAGATATAGATGTAAATAGCTCTAATAAACACAGTCATTAACAGAGAGTGGATAAAACGATGTCTGCGTTAGAGGTGTCTGTCATACCTTGTGTGGGGCTTTCAGAAGTCTGTGAACTCCAGCGATCTGATTGATGAGCGGAATATCCTCTCTGAATGTGAAATGTGGGGGTCTGGTCGGCTCGGGAAAATTTGTGCTATTAAATGGATCAGTATCATCTAAGAACTGCACCCTGCATGCAAACGTAGCCATGATACATCCATACACGTCGATTTGGGAAAAGTCGGTACAACAACAAAAAAGTAGAGACCGACTAAAAAATCCTTTAGATCAGACGCAGTGTAAAAGTGTCAAGAACCCAGGTAACGTTACTCTCCGTCCTACTGCGATGTCCTCTGTTAGTGTTTAGTGGTTTCTATAGTTCTACAGTAGTTTGTAGCAGAAGGAGGGCCGGTAATATCCAAGGGCATGTCGGGCAGGCAAGGTGCTGAGGCAGACTGCTGCAGACGGGACGGGACGGGACATCTACAGTCTGTCTGATGACTAGCGATGCAGTACGTGAGCGGGATTGGGGGACTCCCTCCAGTCACAACAGTGAGGGTATGAGGACAAGAGCCGGAGCTCTGGCGACACCCAGTGGTCAAATTTATACCGGTC
This sequence comes from Carassius gibelio, assembly GCF_023724105.1. Classification (NCBI taxonomy): domain Eukaryota; kingdom Metazoa; phylum Chordata; class Actinopteri; order Cypriniformes; family Cyprinidae; genus Carassius; species Carassius gibelio. The sequence continues at coordinate 13,562,527 of NC_068411.1, read as the reverse complement.
ATATCCTAGCATAACATTTTTTATAAGTAGCCTACATAGGAAAATAACAGGCTTAAAAACAAACTTAAGGACAAACTAAATGTAGCCTAATGTTTCTAGATAAATGCATATAATTATCAAAATAAATAAATCAATGTATTATAGCTTACATTTAAACTTTTTGCTATATTATCTGAAATCATGCCTACATTTTCCTTTTTTTTTACTTGTAGATAATTACAAGTGCACATCAAATATGATTAACAACAACAACAACAATTTCACGACAAACTGCAAAGTTAATATGCTAGCTGTAGTATGTCGATATGCATTTTCCATCACACATAAATATGATGTCTCTGCAAGACATACGCAAATATAACGGAGTTCAACCCTATGATGACCCTAATAACAGGCAACGAGATGTTTCCAACCCAGTGAGTGCTCTTTTCTTCCCATATTTTATTCATTGTTTGACATTAACAGCACACTTTAATGTTTATTTGAAAGTCGAGTTTTTCTTTGCAAAGCAGATTGTGTTTATTTACCAAACGCTGGATTTGTTTGATGAATATTGGCACAAAATGCGCTTCATAACCTGCTTATCAGTTTTAAAGTGGTTACTTTGTTACCGCTAGTTATCGCTAGGTGGCAGTGTGAACGAATAGAAATATTGAAAACGGCTATACTGACAGAAGAATAGAACAGCCCTCGATTAACACTCAAAAGTCGTACTACACGACATCTTATCTAAATTAACTGCATGTACTGTAGCTTACAGTTTTTGCACATTCACCTAAATTGAGAGTGAGAGGATGTTTCTTTATATAGGCCTATCTTAACAGCTCATTTATACAGTAGGCTATATATATACATATATGTAGCTGGTTTATGGTTAATCTTTCTGTATTTCTTTGCCATTTTATCTAATTGGTAACTTATCTACAGCAGATAATTGATTATTTGCAATATACTAATGCTTAATCTTTACTCAAACAATGTCTTTAGCAAATATTTGATAAGAGCTCCTTAAAAAAACACCTTTGGTCTTAACGGATTTGCAGAAGGTTCAGTAAACTTTCTATAAATGTCATTTGTCTTCAACTGTGTAAAACAATAAAAAATTCAGATCAAGTCACCACAGCAATTCCAAAACTTCCAGAAAATGGTTTAAAAAATAAGGAACTTTAAGATTAGTTAATTATTATTTACACTGTCTGGGGCTGAAAAAAAATATAGAAAAAAGGTTTATGGTTATTTTCTGGCATAAGTTTTCGGGAATTTAGCTTAACCTTAACATACAACACAATGCAAAAACAGGTAAAACATCTGTGAAAACGCTATATGGAAAATTCCTTTATATTTATACAGTACTTTGGACCCCAATTTAAAGACTTTTCTTAGAGTCAATTTTTTTTTTGTGTGTGTGTGTTATTTGTCCTTCACTCTTTATCTTTGCAGTAAAACCTTGCACTTGCCCAATATTTGCACTGAATACCTTGATGCAAATCGGTAAAAACATTTTACCATTTGTCTTTCTTAGCTTTTTTTTTTTTTTTTTTTTACCAAACTCACCACAATCTTAAGAAACAGAAGTTGTCATCCCTCCTTCATTTCTATATATCTGACTAAGAAAATACATGATTTGAAAGTGGCTGATGAACACAGAATGTAAGTGTTTTGATAAAATAATCAGTCATTACACATGAATTACAGGAAATAGTCACAAAAACATCATCCCTTATCAAGTGAACTGCTTCAAAATGACTCAACTTGACTATTCTGCGCGCTGAATAAATATATTATCTGTCAAGTGACTTTTTTCTGTGCTGATGGGACTGTTAAGGATCTTTGACTTACCTCCAAAGTGCTGTAAAGATCATTATCTTTAGTTATTAACCCCAAGAATGGGTACACAGAGACATGTACATGTAATCAGATTCTCAATCTCTGATAAGACATTAATTATTGCCATGCACAGAGTCTCAGTCACAACCCTTTTTTTCACATTCAGCTGACAGGACATTTTCCCCATCTTCAGGACACTCCGTGACTCACTGGCCTGGTGGGACGATACCAAAGTTTACTACATATACTAACTGCATCCACTCAGACAGTCCTCATCTCCCACAGCTCCCTGCTGTCGACACCATCAGAGACTCCCCTACAGATACCCACCGCAGGGAGCCCAAGAGATCATGAAGCTGCAGCTGCCGAACCCAGGCCTGGAGGACAGGATCCTGAGCCATGATGAACTGGAACGGCTGGAGGTGGAGGAGGCTGGAGATAGACCCAAGTGGGACAACAAAGCCCAGTACATGCTGACCTGCGTGGGATTCTGTGTGGGTTTGGGCAACGTCTGGCGCTTCCCCTACCTGTGCCAGAGCCATGGAGGAGGTGAGTGCTTGCTTGGGCTTCGGAGGGGCTGAATTGTGGTGGATCTGTGCTCAAACTGTTGAGAGGCTTTCATTCCTATCAGTTCAGAAAAGAGGTGGACCATTATAACAGATCTACACTCCACAAAAACATCCGTGAAAAAAGGGCATTGTATTTTCTATATTCATTTACAGGTGTTTTACAGCATTTTTTATTTTCTACTGCATTGCGTTGTGTTTTATAGTTAACAGAAATGTCTGTAAAATGAATGGATAATGTACTGCCAATAATTTTTCTGTCATTTTAATGATTTATCTTTGACAGTGTACATACAAAAAATAATTACATTGTTAAATTAAATGTATAATAACTGGTTTGAATTAAATGTATACTAAATATGAGGTTGCTATTTTGCTAGTTTGTATCTGTGTATTTTTTCCTTGCTGTTTTTTTTTTCTTTTCCTTTTTTTTCCATAAGTGGTATGCAGTAACTTTCACATATATTTCTTTATTTTAATATATATATATATATATATATATATATATATATATATATATATATATATATATATATATACATTTATTTTTTATTTTTTTAGTTAGTGTACCAAGAGACATTTATGAAAAATATGAGACATTTGATGTGTCAAGTAAGCAAAGCAAACAGGTCTTTATTTATTTTTATTTTTTTTTATAAAATATTTTCAATGCTATTAATTTGTTTAGGAAACAAATTTGCCTTAGCAGAAAATATTTTTAAATATATGTCTTACAGAATATGATTCATATGAACATTAACACAGTTATATATTTAAATCAGAAACTGTATTTGTTGAGTTAAACAATGGATTAGAAAACTTCTAATACTTCTATTATCCAATAAAATGAACTAATGAGAATAAGTTGTTTTTCTTTCCAGCTGAATAAATGATTCAATAATTCATCAATTCACTTATTTATATAAAAAATATTATATATATTTATATTACTTCTATGAATTACTTCAACGATGCAATTATTTAAAACAGCACAAAATTTACACCTTGTAAAAGTTTACAAGAGCTTTCAAAATACTAAAATACTCTTGCTTTAATCTATTATGGTTTTACAGTAGAAAGAAAAACTATAGTGACTATGTAGCTATATTCATTAATATGGTTATAGACTTTGATTACTATGGTATCAATTTGTGTAAGGGTTTTTCTTTTATGAGATGCTATCAAAAAGCTTTGGCTCTTAAAGCTTTCCGGTAAGTGCAATAAATGTATGCAACTTTTTTACCACTGACCTCAGCTCAAGGTTAACTAGACAGCGTGGCAAGATCACTTCAAGTGAGAACTCCTCAAGGGTCACAGCGTGCCAGCCAACCATTAACTCAACTGCTGCAAAAAATGACTGACAATGGCATCTGTTCCAGAAATGACTTTGCTCCTTTTAAGTAGCCAAAAAAAAAAAAAAAAAAAACCCTACATGGAATTGTACATGTAAATTATTTTACAGCTCAGTAACTGTATATTGTTAATATAGCCTAGTATTTTATACAATCTATTAAAGGCATAGTTCGGCCATAAATGAACATATTTGAGATTATGACACATCTGTGGTGCAAAACACAAACCAGTTGATGTGACAAGCATCAGTGACATTATACATGCTAATGAAAATCATATTTCTTTTCTTTCAGGGGCCTTCATGATTCCCTTCCTAATCCTGCTGGTTTTTGAGGGAATCCCTCTTCTCCACCTGGAGTTTGCCATCGGCCAGCGGCTAAGGAAAGGAAGTGTTGGGGTGTGGAGAACTATTAACCCCTACATGCTTGGAGTTGGTGAGCTCAGTATTAAATATCGTATTAAATATAGAACCAATAACAGAAATTGTAGGCAAAGAGATGGGGTTAGTGGTTTATTTTTTATGATTATTATTTTATGTTTCTTCTTAGTAATACATTGAGTAAAGACATTTCTAATTTGAATGGATGAATGAATGAATGATTGATTTGTAATGTGTCCATGTTGAGTATGGGATCTAAGCAGGTTACTTCCTGTTCTGTTGCAGGTATTGCATCTATGTGTGTGTCGTTTCTGGTCAGTCTGTACTATAACACCATCATAGCCTGGGTCATGTGGTACTTCTTTAACTCCTTCCAGGAGCCTCTGCCTTGGAGCCAGTGTCCCATCAATGCCAACAGGACAGGTACAGTATATGTGCACTGTGATGAGGAACTCAATTCTGAATGTGCTAATGCTACCATGGACATTGATTATGGGCAGGACTGGTTTCGGAGTGTGAGAGGAGCTCACCGGTGGACTATTTCTGGTATCGTGAGACTCTGAACACCTCAGCGGCTATAGATGAGACGGGAGGTCTGCAGTGGTGGATGATCCTCTGTCTGATCTCGGCCTGGGGAGTGCTGTACGTCTGCTGCATCCGCGGAATAGAGACAACTGGAAAGGTAGAGCTGCTCTAATAACAGCACTGATGGAAAACAAGAATATTTTAGAATCTGAAACAGATTTACAGTATATTAAGTGTGTGTGTGTGTGTGTGTGTGTGTAGAGTATGTATTCTGTATACTGTGTAAAAGTCTTAGACCACTAGTATTTCCACCAAAAAAAAAAAGGTTTTAAGTCAGTTATGTCTATCTTTTGCTGTAGTGTGTCAGTAGTAAATATCAGTTTACATTTCCAAACATTATTTTTGCCAATAATTGTAATAATCCAGTGAGATTTTTGTCTGCACAAGGAGTCTGACAACATCCAGTGCTCCACACAGAGATCTGATCTCACCATCATCCGTCTGTCTGGAATAACATGAAGAAACAGAACAAACTGAGACAGACTCAATCCAAGAACTGTGGCAATGTCTCCAAGACACTTCAAGAAACCTACCTGCAAAGCTACATGAATAACAATGAAAAAGTGCACCTAGGACAGAATCTTTTTTTTTAACGCATAGAGTGGTCACACCAAATGTTGATTTAATTTAGTTAAGTTAAAAGAAGTTTATTTACAAAATTTTTTATTTATGCCACTAATTTTGATGTCATCCTCACTTTACAGCATTTTTACACCAGTGCCTAAAGCTTTGCACAGTACTGTAGCTTTGCAGGATTCTTGAAGCAATTGTGGAGACATAGCCACGGTTCTTCTAGATTTAGTCTGTCTCAGTTTGTTCTGTGTCTTCTTTGCATATATATATATATATATATATATATATATATATATATATATATATATATATATATATTCATTTATTTATTTATAACAATATTAGGAAAGATACTGTAAAATAAAATGCAATATATGAACAATACATTTCCAAAAATGTATTTCCAAACATTTCCAAAAGTATTGCTTATGTTTTACACACAGACACACACACACATACAGTACACATACATATTTAAGTTACTATATATAATGAAATTGTCTATATATATATATATATATATATATATATATATATAGACAATTTGGTCTTTTCTTAAAGGGGCGGGTTTTCCAATACAACAGGGTGGACAACCATTCAAGGGACGTGGATAAACCCTTCTTTTTAATTAAAGAAAAACATGGTTTTTATTACCAAATGATCAAAACAATTTTATTGTTAAACAAAACATTTAAAAGTTATTATTTGACTACAGTGTATTCTACTTTCATTAAAATTTTATGAGCAGTGCATGGGACATAGCAAAATAACATGCATCCACTAACACAAAACTAATAATAATTTCTATAATTTCTATTAAACATTTTCTATAAATACCTTTAAAATCAAAATAATCAAACTAAAAGTCATAGAAAAAAAATGGGGATGTTAAATTAAATTATTGAAATATTACCTTAAAATCTCAAGGGGTATTTCAAATAAATATTTTACGTTAAGGAGTTCAACTAACGAAAATGTTGGGAAGCCCTTTGCTCATCTGTTATCATTAATGGTCAAGTAAGACTTTACCTGTGAAACAGTACTCAATACAGTTGTCAAAGGTTATACCTTTTTTATATCATGAGAATGCTATAAATGAATGTTGAAATAAAGAAGAAAGATTGCAGTGACGTACTGTAAGGACATATGCTTGTAAAAATGTTCAGCACAGAACACCTTTACAGCTTTACAGCTCTTGTGAACAATTAAGCAGACAGTTTTGCTTTAACTGTTGCAATAAAAAGGATTATAATTCCAGAATGTTAAAGTGTGTATTGCTAAATCAAGAGCCACAAAACATAACGTTTGAACTCACTGTACCATACCTAAAGTGTCAGTCATCAGATCATGATATTCACACTCACATTAATGTTGGTTTTCTCTCCTCTTTTCTCTTTAAAGGCTGTTTATGTGACGTCTACGTTGCCATATGTAGTTCTTACAATCTTCCTGATCAGAGGACTGACTCTGAAAGGATCCTTTGATGGCATTAAGTTCCTCTTCACTCCAGATGTGAGAGTCAAAATCAAACAAATTCAACTTTCATAAGTTATAACACAACTCTTCATAAAATGCTAAACTGTGTATCTGTTTGCAGCTAAACGAGTTAGCAAACCCATCCACATGGTTAGATGCAGGTGCACAAGTGTTTTATTCTTTTTCTCTGGCTTTTGGAGGTCTCATCTCCTTCTCCAGCTACAATTCTGTGCAGTAAGTTCATGGTTTAAGTGTTTTTGTGTATTGAGGCTGCTGTTACACTATATACATATACACACATATAATGGTTTGATTGCTTGTTTAAAATAAAAACCTTTTATTGTGGTGAAAAATAAGATTTTTTTTTTCTGTAAGAGGTTTATTCTTATGATCAGTTGAAAATCTCACCCAACGTTTAATGCAGACACCTCAGTGATTAACAGATTAATTATTCTTTCTCTTTCCATCAGCAATAATTGTGAGCAAGATGCAGTGATCATCTCCATCATTAACGCCTTTACCTCGATCTACGCTGCCACTGTCATCTACAGCATCATTGGTTTCCGAGCTACAGAGAGATTTGATGACTGTTTGAGTGGGTGAGTGATTCTGTCACAACAATATCATTTGACCTTCTGTTTTGGGAAAAGGTGATTCATGACAATTCCACAGATAAGTATGAAGACATTCACTTGACTGACTCAGTTGTTGATATTTTGAAAACCCTTTTTCATCAAAAGACTGTATTGATGGATTATGTGACCACATTTACTGCAAAAGTTAACTATGCACAATATTTTTACAGTATTTATTCAACTTGAGTAATGTTATTTCTACATAAACTAATATTTGACATTTAACATAAGTTATAAAACATTTATACATTTATAAAATATAAATTAACCAATTTTAATACAAATTATTTATGTTTGATACCGAACACATTAACTATTACAATAGTGTTATTTAAACTCCATTCTGAAGCACTTATCTTAACTTTGTCCTGCAGGAACATCTTGACTCTTCTGAACACATTTGATCTGCCAGAAGGAAATATTACTGAGAGCAACTATCAAGAGGTTCTCCACAGCCTTAATAGTACAAACCCTGATATCATCAGCAGCCTCAATCTTAAGACCTGCGATCTAAACAGCTTCCTCAGTGAGGTACAGTATACAAATGGTTGATGCCACTGTTTTATTCCAATACCAGGTTCCTCCATGACCAACATATATTTATGACTCTAAAAATGAAATTACTTAGTTTTTTTCTGGTGATAAAATGTGTAATTATTGCCATTTATATTCACTTTTTTTAAATTCAACATTAACATTAAATAAACAAACTACTAGTTTATATCAAGTACTATATAGGTTCTGCAATGTAAGATGATTATTATTGCTATCACTATTTTTATTAATTATTATTATTAATCACTATTATTATTAATAGTGAATAAGGAATAAAGTTACAGCATTACTTAAGTTAAAGTTTAGGCATATGCTCTGAAAATATTTTTACATGGTATGACTAAAAAGAATACATTTTGAAATTTCATTTTTACTATTTCCTATCTGAATATATTTTAAAATGTAATTTATTCATTTTCAGAATATTCTTCATTCTGAAAATATTTTTCATTTTTCATTTCATTCATACAGAATTTAAATAAATATTTTTAAAGTGTTTATTTATTTATTTTTACAAGTTTACAAGTATTTTTACTATTTCTACAATTGTCACTTCCCTGATGATAAAAACATCATATGCAGGTTAGGTATGTTTTGAAGCATGGTAGTTGGTTAGCTGGTTTAAGCTGGTCTTTAGTTGGTCATGAGCTGGTTTAAGCTTGTCCTGAGCAACTAGCCAGCAACTAGGACCAATCTAAACCAGTTCTTTACCAACTAAGGCCAGCTTAAACCAGCTCAAACCAGCTTGCATGCTTCAAAACATTTCAGGTTACTTGCATAAACCCATGTTCTCTAAGCAGTGAATGAAATGCTGCGTAGCTTTATACAATGAGAAAACCTCTCAGGTGTGACGATTGTCTGAAGCCTGTATAGAATTACGCCAAATGGTGCGAGATACCACCCCTACTTCACACGTAATTGACATAGACCCGCCATCTTACCCCTCAGATTTTCGAAGAAGCAGGATGAAAGCATGGAGAACATGGGTTGTGTAAGTAACTCGAGAAATTCTCTTTCATAGGTTCACTTAACGCTGCGTAGCTTTACGCAATGGGAACGATATAATACACACTGCTAGGTCTGGCCCATTATAGACCAGAACACCAAAACACAGCTGATTTGAACAGAAGAACCTGGGAGCCAGGAACTGTGTTCACATCAGAGTATGTAAGCGGAGAGAAGCGTCAATAATTTCCCCTCCGCACTTCGAGCATTTAATAATCACTCCGCTCCAGGTTCACCACTTCCTGGTCCCGCTCCAATCCATGCTCACTTATCTCAGAAACACCTCTTCACCTTCACCCTTCACTCCACGGCTAAAGTATTTCAGTATGCTTGAAATATCACAGTTCTGTTCATAACACATAAAAAATGTAAATAACAGGAGAGTTTAAAAGTGGTATAGTTGCGGTGTAAATTTTGTTTGTGATGAAAATAACAGTGTGTTTTCATCAGTTATTGTACCTATGGATCGATCCATTTCCTACAGATTTCTGCTCATTCGAAATCGGATACAGGTGAAATAGTACTGTAAGATTAAATTTTTTTGAATGTATTATTGAGAAAGCGATTGCATGTTATAGTACTTGTTTAAATCATGCTTTCAGCTGAAAATATTTAGTATCTAGAAGAACAAACAAATTCCTTGAGAACTATAACATCTTGCTCATGTCCATTGCCGTCATCATAGCCTTCACATTCTTTCTGATATGAGTAATCCATCTCTATCAAGCTAGCTAAATATGTTAAACTTGTGAATTCTTGCTTTATATGCAGTCATACTGTATGATGGGCCGTTGGCAAGAATTGCACTTGTGATGGAGCAATTTTGGAGTGAGTGAAAACCAAGATGCTCCTACTTAAAAAATAATCCACTCCAGTCAAAATCACACTGCTCCATTCCACACTCCGCTCCCACTCCGCTCCACTCACATACTCTGGTTCACATCAAGGCTATAGAACCACACAAAAGTATGGGGAGAGGACCAACCTGCCTCCATACAAATATCTTCCAGGAGAACCCCTCTAAACAAAGCTAAGGTGGAAGCCACCCCTGGTGTCATAAGCCAATTCATTGGCGTGATTCCATATGGGCTTCAGAAGATCGTCACACCTGGGAGATGTTCACGTTGTGTAAAGCTACACAGCATTGAGTAAACCTATGAAAGAGAACATACCTAACCAGCATAATCTGTTTTATTTTCAACAGGTTTTTTAATCAATTGAAAGTATAATTTTTTAATAAATGTAATATTTTATTTCTTTATTTTAAAAATAATAACCCAAATGTTTTAAGCAGCATTAAGGAACTGAAATAATCCAGTAACTTCAAACTTTCACAGGGTGTAGAAGGAACCGGGCTGGCCTTTATTGTGTTCACTGAAGCAATCACCAAGATGCCACTGTCCCCGCTCTGGTCCGTTCTGTTCTTCATCATGCTCTTCTGTCTTGGCCTGTCCTCCATGTTTGGCAACATTGAGGGTGTTCTGGTTCCCCTGCAGGACCTGAAGGTCTTTCCCAAAAGCTGGCCCAAAGAGGTCATTTCAGGTATATATGGTAGACATACTTTGTGACCATCACTATACGAAGAATTTATTGCAGATTTTACATACCTCCATCCAAGTGATAATATGGTTTCAGAAGTAGTTAATTTTCTCTCTTCATTGTTCACAACAGGGGTAACGTGCTTGGTGTGCTGCCTGGTTGGGTTGATATTTGTGCAGGGCTCAGGGAACTATTGGCTAGCCCTGTTTGACAGCTTTGCCGGATCGATTCCTCTCCTCATCATTGCTTTCTGTGAGATGATTGGAGTTGTGTATGTTTATGGAATAGACAGGTAGGTTGGAGCCTAAGCAGGTAAATTGTATTTAAAAGAAAATTAAAATTTCCTGAAAATTTACTAACTTCAGGCCATCCAAGATATAGATTAATTTGTTTCTTCAACAAAACAGATTTGGAGACATGCTCACCAATGGATACTCTGCAGTGAATGGGTGCCGTCAGAATGAGAGCCCAAATATCTGATAAAGGCATCATAATAGGGGCTTTACAAGACATTAATTGATGAACTGGAGTCATGTTGATTACTTGTGGATTATTGTGATGTTTTTGGCAGCTGTTTGGACTCTTGTTCATATTATACATTCATCTTCTTATATTATATTTAAGCCATCTTCAAGAAACGGCTAAAAACACATCTGTTCCATCTTTACTTGACCCTCTAATACTAGCATTCTCTATTCTTTTTCTATTCTCTCTACACGCACTCTTTACAATACCACTTGCACACATACAATACCACTTTAACACTTGCACTTTTTACAATACTTGCTTTCTTTTATTTTAAAAAGAGCCTCTAACACTAGTATTCTCTATTCTTTTTCTATTCTTTCAACTTTTTTGTAAAAAAGACACCCTCAAACACCAATGTTCTCTATTGTCTTTCTATCTACTTGTTTTCATTTTATTTTATATATATATATATAATAAAATAAAAAACTTGCTACGTGTACTGTGTTAGGCTAACCAAGACTTGTAAGTCGCTTTGGATAAAAGCGTCTGCTAAATGAATGCAAATGTTATTCTGACAGCACCCATTCACTGCAGAGGGTCCATTAGTGAACAAGTGATGTAATGCTAAACCAAATGCTTTCCAAATCTGTTCTGATGGACAAAAAAAAATAATAATAATGTTTTCCTACATATTGGATGGGCTGAGTATACACTTTCAGCAGATCTTCATATTTGGGTAAACTCTTACAAAACAATATGATTAGAATTGGTTATAAAACATAGATGAGTTACATCTTAGTAATGCCCTTAGAACAGTTTAACCACTTATCAGCAGTTCATGGATGTTTTCACAGTGACTAGACAATGCATTTATGACTTTATTGTTCAGATAAAGCTCACTGAAATCAGCCAAAAGTGATGTTATCTTCTGTTTATGAACAGGTTCAATGAAGACCTGATATTCATGATTGGACATAAGCCTAACATTTTTTGGCAAGCCACATGGAGAGTCATTAGTCCCCTCATCATGTTAGCCATCTTCATCTTCTACTTCTCCACCACCGTCACCAAGGAAATCTTCTACATCGCCTGGGATCCAGAATCGGTGATTTACAAGTTTAATCAATTGTTAAACATAAACTGATTATTGTTACAAAATAATAATAATAATTTGGAAAGCATTCATTTGGAGTTAATTAAATGATCTTGTTCTCATATAGGAAAACTTTCCAACCCTAGAGAAGAAGCCATATCCATCATGGATCTATATAATAATCTTTCTCCTGGCTGGGATCCCTAGTTTGTCTGTACCCGGCACTGCTGTTTTCAGAGCCATACGAGAATACTGCTGCAAGAAACATTCCAGTGCCCCAGTTCAAGAAATTGATTCTGTAACGTATAAAGTTCATATAGAGGATGTGGACCTGAAGTCACAAAAGTCACAGAAATCTGACCCAAACTTCTACACATGAGGCCCAATTCAAAGTTCAGTAGTTTTATACATTCATAGATTATAAAAATGCCTTTTTCAGAACTGATGGAATAATGCATTTATAAAAATGCCTTTTTCAGAACTGATGAAATAATGATTTTTTTTTTATATAGAATTTTTTTTTTTTTGTCCCCTTAAAAATATTTTGTCCAATTATTTGTCCCAAATGTCACTAGAACGTTTATTAGAATTGTTTGGTTAAAGTAAGATATTAATTAGGGCCTGCTGAAAAAAAATTAAAATAAAAAATAATAATAATTATATTGCTCATTATATTAAAAATATGTAATTAAAAGGATATGCAAATTTAACATGATAAGGAAAATAATAAGATAATTTTGTGCCATATTTATTAGTTGACTTTTTTTTTAAATATAGATATTTATTTTTTCTAACAAATAATGGCAACTAATTTAGAACTTTTTTGTGACTCATTTTATTTGACCCAAACATCTTTTTTTTGCCCCCAATACAAAAGTTTCACTGATTTTGAGAGGAATATAAGGCAATGTTTCTTGCAAGTGCAATAAATATTTATCTGTAATAAAACATAAATGCATTTGTCTCATTGCATTATTTTCTCATAATGTGATTATTATTCATACTTTTTGGATTCAGCCATTAGGACAGTACTGTACATTTCTTTTCATTGATATTAAATGAAACCCTGCAAACATCAGGCTCTGAGACACCATTAAAGTGCCTGAGGTTGTTATTAAGAGCCGTTATAATATCAGGCATGTGTATTTATTTAGAGTACCGAAGAACTGTTCTCATATCAATAGGTTGAAATGCAAAAAACAGAACAATTTTAACATATTGCTTCCTGGTGAAATTTAACACCAGGCAAACATACTGTAAATAGATGAATAATAAAAGAGTAATCCATTAACAAGACTCTCCTCCTCTAAAAAAAAGAAAAGAAAAATGTGTTGTCAGACTCAGCATTTACATTAAAAAGAGCAGGAAAGTGTTTACATCAAATTGTGTAAATTATAAGTGGTCCATTTGAGATATTTTGCTTTTCTAAGTACTATACGCATGTTTTCTGAGCAACATAGTAAAGCACATCTGTTTATGGTGGGTAAGATAATAGACATGCAGCAGCCTTTTAATAACGTGCAGATATATTCAGATTTTTTATGAAACATCTGGGTCACTTAATCCACTGTAATTTTAAGATGAATTATGTTCTTCTTTGCTCTAACAGTAATTGGTAGACTATAACATACATACAAATAAAAAACAACAATACAATTACTGAAGAATTTGTAGGTCAAAATTAATAGATATATAGCAACATGAAAACTGATTCATTTGATAAAGTATGCCAGTTTTGGACTTTTGTTATCTATTGTTGAGATAAACAGCATTCATTATACTTTATTATATATAAGTTAATTTGATGGGTTCAATGTGCAACATCCAAATATCTTGTTCAGATATTGTTCAGATTTCCATAATATCCATATTATTTCATAATATTTTTAAGAATATTCATTGTTTAAACAGCATTTTGTGAATTACGGCCATAAAACCTGGTTTGACTGTTTATTAATTGATTAAATATGTAATCATATCAGGGCATGGCAATAAAAATGAACATATCTAAATGTAAACATCAATGTTGATGTGTTGAATGAGCATGTCGAGTGTTTTATTACTATATGATTTGAGTGACAGGGTGTTTTTTTTTTTTTTTTTTGTGGTGTGGGGGGTGAACGGTAACATTGTCCCCCTTCGCTGTCACGTGCTGTGGAATATGCTGGCTGCCTTTGTCAGCCTGTGACTCGTTCTGCTTTTCTGGCAGTTTCATACAATGGTGCCCTCACGCACTATGATGTTATCAAGCCCCTCACAGTACGACTGCTGGAACTCAGGCCTGCATGCAAGCATCCTTACCTGGGACACATGGATAGCACAACCTTGAGACACAGCAAGCGCTCATAGCAGGGAGGACTCAAAGGAGGAGTCAAATATCAGGTGATTTGTTTTCTCTAGTTGTCTTTTTTTAGCGTTAGTATTTTAATGTTATGTGTAATGTGGGGTCTTATAAGCTTGAGGTCACACTGAAAGTCTGGGAATCACATTCTGATTAAAAAAAAAAGGTTATGATGCAAAATGATGAAGGAATCTTTCATAGTTTGTACAGTTTTAAAGGTCAATCAAATTTGTAATACGTATCATGTGACAGTCTTTGGTTCTGTTGAAGCTCTGGTTCATTTTCAAATCATGGTCATCAGGTTCAAAATTCATGTTCATTTTCTAAATCAAATTCTCACTCAAACCATGATTATATATTCCTCAAAAAAATCCTGAAGTATCACAGTGTCTACAAGAATAATAATTTTCAAATCAAGTTTTCAACATTAATAATAATTAGAGATGTTTCATGTGCAACTAATTTGCATATTAGAATGATTTCTGAAAGATCATGTGACACTGAAGACTGGAGTAATAATGCTGAAAATTCAGCTTTGCTATCACAAGAATGCATATATGTTTTTTTACATTTATTAAAATTGAAAACTGTTATATTAAATTGTAATAATATTTCTCAATATTACTGTTTTCACAGTATTTATAATCAAATAAATGCAACCATGGTGAGCATAAGAGACTTCTTTCGAAAAAAAAAAAAAAAAATTACAAATTTGACTCTAAACTTTTGAACGGTAGTGTATAATAACTGAAATCAATTCATGGCCATGGATTATGCTAAATAATTTATTTATATTTAGTATTTTACCGGTATTTATTAAATGTGATAGAAAACAATACACATATTTAATAAGTGACACATGATTAACTAAGCATTAATTATTATTGACTAATGATTGCATATAATTTAGGATGCTTATAATTATTTTAAATATTTTTGTATTTTTTTTATGTAACATTGCATGAAAATGTACAATTGCATGTATATTAAGCCTCATTGTAGTTCATGACAACCATGTCAAATTTTGTTTAAGCATTTATTTTAAGCAATTTATGCATTTACAGTCTTTTACCCTGATTCTAATACAGTCATGCTGTTCACACAGGATGTCTCTCAGAACAGAGGGGGCCCAGTGTGCTGGTGTTGCTGTGGAGTTTGACGATGATAATGACAGAGATTCACCTGTGATCAAAGCCAGGAATATACCACGTATGTTTCTTTACTTGAACCAAACTATTTATATTGGGCAGGTTTAAATACTTCAAACAAGTCAACTATCTGTGATATTTCCATATAACTACACACTCAGTTTCTTGACAGAATATGCAAGGAACAGTTCACACAAATTTTGAGTCAATATTTAGTGAACATTCTGAGTCTTTTTAAACCAGCTTTCGTGAAACAAAAGAGGAAGGTCGTGCTTTTCCATAACACCAAAAAGAAGGTACAAAAAGCTTGATCTATTCAAGTGTGATATTACAGTTATACTGTACTGTATATACTGTACGTTTACTGTTTTGGGCTACAAACTGATTAAAACTGAATTACTGTAAATCCAGCCAAGCTTTTTCTGTTTTTGACAGTTTATGAGGAAAATATGTGAATGTCTGATTCACTTTAACTCGTTCACAAAATGGTTTTCATGAATCAGAGTGATCCGGCTCTTGAGTTTATGGTTTATGAGACTAATATAAAATCCTATGTCCCCATTTATCACAATTATATGGAACGCCTGACGTAAATCTTCATATTTTTTTACTTTTGTGCTCCACTGATACAAAACACAAAACAAAACACAAAAAAACAAAACACAAAACAAAGCAAAACACAAACAAAACAAAACACAAAAAAACAAAACACAAAAGACAAAACAAAGCAAAACACAATAAACAAAACAAAACACAAAATACAAAACAAAACCCCAAATAAGTTTAGAAAGTAAACAATCCTTTTGAAATTTCAAGGAAATGTTTATTATAGTGTGATTAAAACAGAGAAACAATAATCTGCTGTTTTATATTAGAAGATGCTTGTTGTCTGGCTTTAAACAGTATATTATTCAACAACCAATGCACATACAAGTAATAAATCTTTCAAAACTCTTTATCTCATAGAATCAGCCCTCATCTACCTCAAGGGCCCCAAGTTCCTCATCTATGTGAGCGGAGCATTATCTATGTGGGTAAGGAGCTGTTTTCGTATCTGCAATGCTGGCACTCGGTAAACAGGGCATGAGCTCTGGCACACTATCACAGGTTTTTTCATGATACTTTTGAGGACCACACAAAAGATGTGAATTGTGATATCTCAGGTATGATATCTTGAGCTGATCATGTGTTTTTGCGTGCCAGGGTGATCGCATGTGGCATTTCGCCATCTCTGTCTTCCTGATTGAGCTGTATGGGCATAACCTGCTGTTAACTGGCATCTTTGGACTGGTGGTGGCCGGATCGGTGCTCTTATTAGGGGCTTTGATTGGAGACTGGGTTGACCGCAACCCGAGAAACAAAGGTCAAAATCCATTATGTACTGTATTTATATATAAAAAAGAGATCATATCTGATTTATTTATTTATTTTGTAATATTATAATTTTTTGCATTTATATATCATAACTTTTCATGACAGTCATGTACCTTCCATATTCTCAAGATTAAATATTTCCCCATTTTAATTATTATTTAAATTGTCAAAAAATGTCATTAATGAAACAAAAAATAGAAGAAGAAAAAACAAATAACTAATGCACTTATTATTATATTATTATAATTTATAACTAAATTATTATAATATAAAATATAAAAAATATAAATAATAATAATAACATCAGGTCCTTGAACAGGCTATAAAATCATAATAAAAATATATTGAAATATATATTATTTTGAGAAGAAATATGAAAGATTTTTTTTTTCAATGGATGAAAGTATTTATTTTTTTATTTTATTTTAAGTATCATAATTCCTCTATCCATCTCAACAGTGGCCCACGCATCCCTATTCATTCAGAATATCTCAGTGACCATCTGCAGCATTGTGCTCATGTTGGTGTTCTCATACAAAAAGTGGATTGAGGAAATCTGGGATGGGTGGCTAACTGTAAGTCCCTCGTACACTGTTTGTTCCCTAAAAATGTGTCATAATTATGCCCATTCAGAATGCAATTATGTGTTCAGATTGGCTCTGTGTGCCTACTGTCTCTGGCTAGTCATTGCTGAACATAAGCATTCCTGCTGTTATGACATAGCATAGTAACTTATTGCATCACACAACTCACACAAGGTGGTTTGTTATACGGTGGTGATCGTCCTGGCAGATGTGGCGAACCTCGCCAGCACAGCTCTCACCATTGCCATCCAGAGAGATTGGATAGTGGTGATCACAGGCTACAACCGTGGTCATCTCGCAGGTATGGCCTATGCTTCTGTTAGCGTCATGCTAATCTGTGAATTGGAAATCATAAGTGTTTTAAAATTTACCAATAAAATGAAGTAGAAACTGTATATTACTTGCAAATAAACATGTACTGTATCTTCTCTACATAGGTAGCAATTCCACATGGTGCACAAAAACACTGCACACAAGAGAAAAAACTCAAATGATTTCAGCAGAGTTTGATGCTAGCATGTTGCTAAGCTAACCGTGCAATGCTCTTATAAGAGTACAACTACCATGCACACACAAATATACTGTAGAAAAAAAAACAAAACCTTTTGTATTTTGATTACCTCCTGATACAGGAATGAATGCTACAATGAGGCGGATCGATCAGGTGACCAACATCCTGGCTCCACTGGCGGTGGGTCAGGTAATGACCCTGGCCTCTAATGTGGTTGGCTGTGGCTTCATCTTAGGATGGAATCTGGTGTCCCTCATTGTAGAGTTCATCTTCCTCTCCAGAGTCTACCGGATTGTGCCAGCGCTGTCCGCCAAACCACCAGCTATGGAACATCAAAGCTATTTAGAGAAGAAAAGAGAAAGAAAACGCTCACAAGGTAATACAAGATTCAAACCCATGAAATATGATCTATATTTAAAGTTCCACTCAGTAGTTTGGTGTGCATTTTAGTCAATATTGCAGATGTTGCCTCATACTGACACCTGATGGTGTGCATATAGCAAATTACAGAAAGTTTTCATTTAAACCGATTCCTTTGTAGAAATGTGTTATTCACTTTTCAAAACTCTGATTTCATTTGGAAATTCCAATTTAGTTTCTGAATGTGAAATTCAATGCAGTTTGAATTTAAATGGAAAGGAAGAAGAATTCCCATATGACACATTTTTAGCAAAAAAGGAAAAGACATACGCTAAATTTGGGATTAATAAACTCCTGTTTGAAAGTTATGAAGAATTATTTAAAAGCTTAAAATTTTAATTTGAGGGTTTATAGGCCCTATGGACATAATGAACAGCAAAACAACAGAAATAATGATAGAATGATAGACGGAATGATAGACCAATAGATAGATAGATAGATAGATAGATAGATAGATAGATAGATAGATAGATAGATAGATAGATAGATAGATAGATAGTCAACATTTGAAGTGGAACAAAAAAAGTTCTTAAAAGCTGTCCTGTTCATAAAAGTCAAGTGCGCATTTTGGTTTTAGGACAACTTTGATGAAATTTTTTGTATGTTTTCAAATGTTGACTAGTGCAGACGGACAGACAGACAGATTGAATAACTGATATATAATTCAAATCTACAATCCATCTTGGTTTGTTCAGGCAGGACCTCAGCGTGTCCAGCTGCTGTATTCTCAGAGGAAAGCACCAGCTTGCATTTACAAGAAATAAGCCGAATCCCAGTGTGCTTCCATCGGCTGCGTGGGCTCCTCAGCACCTGCCGGGAAGGATGGAGGGCGTATTACAGACAGCCTGTTTTCTTCGCCGGCCTGGGCCTGGCCTTCCTTTACACCACAGTGCTGGGCTTTGACTGCATCACCACCGGCTACGCCTACACCCAGGGCATCAGTGGCTCGCTGCTCAGCCTTCTGATGGGTGTGTCGGCTGTGGCGGGGCTTCTGGGTACTGTGCTTTTCACAAAGCTGCGCAAAGCATGTGGCCTGGTCAACACAGGGGTCATTTCCAGCGCTCTGCACCTAGTTTGCCTGTTGCTTTGTTTGTGGTCCGTGTTTGCCCCCGGTAGCCCCATGGACCTCAGCATACTAAATCTGGGGAATGCATCAGATGTGGGAGGGATGACCGGAGGTCACCAGAGGCACGGATACCCACTGCGTGGAGGCAGCAACCAGCCTCTGCTGCCAGACCGTTCCTCCATTCACTGGACCAATAACACTGTGCTGTTTGAGAACGCACCAGCAGGGACTGAACCAGAGTCTTACGTCTCTATCATCCTGCTGTTCCTTGGAGTCATTACAGCTCGAGTTGGTGAGTAGATGCCTGCTTTGTCCTAAAATATAAAAATAGATAAATAAAGTAACAAATAAAAATGTTTTCACCATTGTTTACATTTTTTTTTTTTTTTTTAAAGTCTCTTATGCTCACTAAAAGTTTTTTTTTTTATTTTTTATTTGAATATATTTTTTAAATGCAATTCATTCTTGTGATGGTACTGTACATTAAAGCATTTCAGCATCAATATTCCAGTCTTCAGTGTCACATGATCCTTCAGATAACATTCTAATATGCTGATTTTTTCCTCAAGAAACATTTCTGATTATTATCTATGTTGGAAACAGATATGCTGCTTTTTGTGCATGTGTGTTTGTATGGAAATTATAATAAAACATTTTTCAGCATTCTTTGGTGAATAGAATAAAAATAGAAATGAACAGAAATAGAAATAAAATAGAATACAAATAGAAATCTTTCTAACATTTTTTACTGTGACATTTAATACATTTAATGTTTTATCTTTTTCATTAAAACAATTCATTATTTAAAACTAAATTAGCAAATTATTTGATTATTTCTAAGGAAAAATCTTTTAACAAAATTGTTACATTGCTTAATTAAAAAATGTTTGTCTGCAAAACAAAGTCGCGCTTCTGGAAGCGTATATTTTGATCTCAAAATTCTGACATTTTTCTTAAAATTCTGAAGAATGTGAGATATAAATGCAATATACTTGCAAGAAAAAAAGTGGTATGCAAGTTTGTTTGTAATTGCAAGATACAAACTCACAATGTTAAAAAGAAAAGTCCAAATTGTGAGAAATAAACTTGGGTTCGCAAGAAACAAAAAGTCAGAATGGTGTGATAAAAATTCGCAATTAGCTTTTTCCTTTTTTTCAATTCGAAATTAATGTCCGACAAATCTCCCAATTCTGACTTTTTTCCTCATAAAAAAGGGAAATGTGATTATAGAGATGACAACAAGTCAGAATGAGTAAAGTAAGATTATTTCTGGTTCTAAAATGTCACTCACTCAAAAGAATCGTACGCTAACTGATTATAACTATATTACTTGTTATATCACCATGACGTGTAACCTTAAATAATATCTGTTGTGGTGTTAATATGGTGTTGGTGTTTTCCAGGTCTCTGGTCCTTTGACCTGACAGTGACTCAGCTCTTGCAGGAGACCATTAGTGAATCAGAGCGTGGGGTGGTGAATGGAGTCCAGAGCTCCATGAACTACCTGATGGACCTGCTGCACTTCATCATGGTCATCTCTGCACCCCAGCCACAACACTTCGGCATCCTTGTCATCATCTCCATCCTGTTCATTTTCACGGGACACACCATGTACTTCCTGTATGCCAGGAAAATCAAGAGGAAACCACGTACAAACACATAAGCAACACAAATCTCTCTTGTGAGTGTGTCTCAATCCCTGCGCTGCGCCATGTGTTAAGATTCACTTACACAAAACGCACTGTATCCAGCTCAGTGCATTGAAAAAAGCTGTCGCCGTGATCTCTTCGGAAGAAAGAAAGGGTGGCAGCGGCGTAGTACTCAGGTGAACATAATCAGGAAACAGCGCCTCCTGTTGACAGTCAAAAGAAACACCATCATAATAAACTTCGTACAGCCAAGCTTTCCTGGTTGTTAATAAGTGTCTTAAAATGCACACTATTACAACAAGTACATGACTGAACATAGCTGACACAACATGTTCTCATGGATTATTAGCTAAGTAAACACCTTTTTTGTAAATCTTCTCACATTTGTCAGCTAAACAGAAACCGGTTTTTGATAAAACGCCAGTAAATGTCTTCTTTTTTCCAAGATTACTTTTGAAAAATTGGTACTTAGCACACAAACTACAAATCTCGTCCAACAGACAAAAGCTGCTTTTAACAGCATGTTAAGGGGAATAGCTCTTTTTATTATTTGTGCTTTTGACTGACTGATTAATCTTTTAGTTTTATCCCTAACTTTTCAAGTGAAAAATTAGTGAGTTTTAACAAGACCGTGGACTGTATCTGTTCACCATTTATATAAGTATTATGTCAAGGTCTTTTAATTGACTACTTTAACTGAGTGTTACTTTTGAGTTCAAAGTGGATGAAGACCGAATCTTATACCTCAGCACTTAACTGTTACGTTCTGAACTCTAGCTTGAACTTATTTGTGGATAGTAACTACAGAAGTAATGGTTAACATATATGTACAGTACTCAGACCGCATTGCATCTGTTTCAATTGTGCTAATAATCTAGTTTATGGATTATGAAGCACATTTTATTTCTCAGATTATTTTTACTGCTGATGTGTTATGTTAAATGTTGTTTGAGGATCATTTAAGTGTCAAACAGTGTAGTGACAACCAATAAAACCACTTTCAGAAGGAATGCCTGTTGAAATAAATACTAAATGTGGCTTACGGTTCTGTGTATTTTGTTGAAATATATATTCCATCGAAAATACTTAATTAAAAATGATACTGTACATACAGTTGTCATGGCCTTATATGTGACCCTGGACCAGAGAACCAGTCTTAAGTCTACATTTTTTGGAGATTTATACATCATCTGAAAGCTGAATAATTAAGCTTTCCATCTATGTATGGTTTATTAGGATTGGACAATATTTGAATAATATTATTAGACAATCTGGAATCTGAGGGTGCAAAAAAATCTAAATACTGAGAAAATCACCTTTGAAGTTGTCCAAATGAGTTTTTAGTAATGCATATTACTAATCAAAAATATTTTTTAGATATATTTATGGTAGGAAATTTACAAAATATCTTCATGGAACATGATATTTACTTAATGTACTAATTATTTTTGGCATAAAAGTAAAATCAATAATTTTGACCAATAGAATGTTGTTTTGGCTATTGCTAAAAATATACCCTAGCGACTTAAAACTGGTTTTGTGGTCCAGGGCTACAGTACATATTACATATAATTAGTTAGGAGCTGCAAAAAAAGAATTAAAAGAAAATTTCAGTAATTAATATTTGTCCCAATCTATACATTCACTCAAAAGTACATAAAAAAAAAAAAAAGTACATTACATTATAGTGAATCTTCTATAATGAACATGATTTCACTGTCTATATTTTTATGAAACTGCTCTGTTTTTTGTTTTTTAGGGACCAAATGGGCAGGTTTGTAATTCTGTCCTTTGTCCACCAGATGTTCCTAAAGACTACTACTACTGCTACTACAAAAAAAAAGAAGAAAAAAAAGACTTGTTTTTGTGACTTTTCCATATTGTCAACAAACATCCTCATTTGAATTGTAGGGAAATAATGGAATGAGAAAAGTGTGGTATGTTTATGTGATGCAGAACTTGAAGTTCAATGGCAGTGAACATGGATTATAAACCAATGAACAAGTATTAGACTGTATGACTCTTAATGCTTACTTAATTCTTCAGCAGATTATGAATAATAGTGTCACTGTGAACAAAGCCAGTTTAATTAATGCATATTATGACATTTATTGTTAACTTTGAATGGAGATTGGTGCAGGACCAGGGCAGCTGAAGACAGTTTATCTTTGACTGCTGGCTATGAAGATGGCAGTGACAGGACAGGGAAGGTCTTGGGCTCTGGTAGGGTCCATGACAGGAACGTATGGACACTCACAGTGACCTATGGCACTGTGACTGTGGTGGCCTGAGAGAGAGATATCTGAAACTGGAATGAGAGGCACAGCAGGCAGCAACAGGACGATCTGAGGCAGTCCTAACACTAGTATCTGAGTGGAATGGAACACTTGGACTAGAGCAGCCTGAGACAACAAGAAACAGGGAGCTCTGAAACCAAGGGAATGGCTTTGGCAAGGCTCATAACAAGAACCTATGGGGCACTTGTGACAGGAACATCACTGGAAAGGAGCTCTAAAATTGGACAGACTAAGAAAGGGAGCTCTAGAACTAGGCTAGGCTAGCCTAGCCATAGAAGGGAGCAAAGAAAGTTACTTTCACATGAAGATTTCACTAAAGACTACAAACCTGACACACTGACACAAACCACTCTGACCCAGGATGCCCAAGACAGGGAGCTGTGGTACCAGGGCACCAACTTTGGAAGAGGTGTGATCTCTGCCACTCTGCCACTGCTATCTTTAGGGCAAACATATGCCCTTGGAAGACAGCAGCCTTGGGAATCCGCTATGACTAGGGCCAGACAGATTGGAACATCTTGGGATGTGGAAGGAGACAGGCACTAGCTCTGAAGAAGCTCAACCTCAGGGACAACATTGACAGGAACATGTTGGGGGCTAGGACATGGAGCTCTGGGGTGAAGTCGCCTTGCTTGTTGATTTGACCAGAACCTCTGGGGCCATGATAGGGGTCTTGGGGGCTGAAGCCACAACTGCAGAGCCACTCCATTGGTTCCTGTCCTTTTCTTTACACTGTTTTTAGTTTCTCCACGTCTGTGACCTAAAACAAAACACATGTTCAGAAGTGAATCAAGTATTATTGAAGCAAGTGTAATTTTAACTGATCTTAGGCTTAGTACCTTGAACCAGTCGTGGAGAAGAATCTCGCTTAATCGAAGCCGCTGCTCTGGCTCTTGTCGGAGACAAGAACTAATCAACTGGCAGCATTCTATGGAGAACAATGTAATAAAATGTCTGATTATTACTTTGAACTTTACGCTTTCTTTAGGATCATGTTGTTCTTAAATATCTGTATTCAGTTTGCTTCATGAAAAGCTCACCTTCGGACATGCCAGCTTTGGAGAAGTTGTTTGCATTGATCTTGTTCAAGTCATCAACATTGGGAAAATCCCCACACACCAGCGCGAACAAGAGAACACCGAGGGACCAGACTGTTGCTGGCTTCGCATTGTACTCCCCCTTCTCCTTAAACTCTGGCGGGCAGTACTGATCAGTGCCTGGAGAAAAGTGATTTTGAAACATCTGTAAGTTTGCAATATCACAATTTTTCTAAAAATCCATTAGCATTTGGTGCTACAGGTACATGATTCACAACAATGGTTCCAATTATATGGCTTGAGGTATAATACACACCAGCGAATATCTTGTAGGCCGATTTCTTAAGGAGGTCGCCACACCCAAAATCAATTAGCTTGACTTCATGGGTATCCGTATTAATGAGCAGATTTTCAAGTTTGATATCGCCATGTAGAACCCCACGGCGGCAGCACATGTGAGCGGCCTGTGTTGCCTGCCGCATGACGACACAAGCTAAGCCTTCATCAATGCTGCCTCCGTGGCCTTCTGCAAATTCAAACAGGTCTTCGCAGGGTGAGGGGCGCTCCATCACCATAACATAATAGTCATGCTGGTCCTGCCAGTCCAGCAGCTGGATTATTTCTGGAATGCTGGGGCCTCTGTTGGCGAGGATGTGCAGTGCAACCTCAAGTGGAAGGGGCTTGGAATGACCCGGCTAGAGGAAATACATTTTTCATGATGGTTAGATGGATGTGGGTTCCCAAATTAGGATTCAGACCAGTTTTTCACAAAATGACCACAATGGCAGCTTGTCAATTGAAAAATCAGCTATAGTAATACGAGATGTTTTACAGTAAATTGAATAGACAGAGGAAAAAGTAGAGAACAAAGCCTACTTACGATACTGATGTATTCCACATTCTCCGTCTTTGCCACATATTTCACTGCCACCTAATAAATAAAAGAATAAACAGATTGTTACAAAATTATTTACAATTAACATAATTGCAGAGAGCAAATTAATCCAAGTTAGATTATTAATCTGCTAGCTAGATATTGCAAACAAAAATGAAACCTCAAAGCCATCCTGCAGACGACTCCCTTCATACACGGCTCCAAAGGTTCCTTCACCCAGCATATCGCCGATCACATAGTCGCAGGAATTTATGACTATTAAAGGAAAAACAGGGTTAGTTGAAATATCAAGCATTGACTGCAGTGTTGTGCAGTTCTTGTTAAATTAATAAACAAGTGACAATAAAATGGCCTGATATTGTATCAAGTGTGTGTTGTGCTATTGCAGCAGTAAACTTACCTTCAATTTTCATCCTTCCATTTTTCTCCAGCTGCCATGTCAGAGGTGATTCAGAGACCTCTGTGGAACTAACTGAAGTTTGGATGACATTGATACTCCAGTTTGATGTGGCATAGATTGGAGTCTGGGCAATGTCGTTGCTCCAGTTGGAAGGGGTGTGCCGGACTGGAGTCTGAGCGATATCATTACTCCAATCAGAAGCGATGCGGACTGGAGTTTGGGTGATGTCAATGCTCCAGTCTGACGCTGTGTGTACTGGAGTTTGGGTGACGTCAGCTCTCCAGTTTAATGCAGTGCGTGCTGGAGTCTGTGTGACGTCAGTGCTCAAGTCTGACAGTGACATGGTGCATGCTGAAGTCAGGCCCACATAAATGTTCCAGTCAGATGACGTCCGTGCAAAATCACCATTCCAGTTCGATGCCCTAAAGACTGGAGTCAGGCCGGCATTAATGCTCCAGGCAGATGCAGTATGAAGGACTGGAGCCTGGGCAATGTCAGCGCTCCAGTCTGATGCAGTATCAACTGGCAATACTGGTGATTGGAGGACATCTGCATCAGGATGAACAGCAAGATGTTCTTCTCCTCCAGGAGAGATTTCAGTGTCACTGCCTGAAGGTTCCTGATGATTGTGGTTGTCTATAGTACAGACAAACTGGTGTAGTGAATTCTGATCTAATGAGGGGATATAAACCAAAACATTGTGTTAATCAAACAATATGACTTATTAATTGCATATTGCAGGATAGGCCTACTCATTTTACTGCATCTAAGCCGTTATTTAGAATGTAACTTTTTGGATCCTTGTTCACATTCTTAAAACATGGCATTTACCATCAGGACTTCTTCTAGGTGATACTGCTTCTACATCAGTAGGCCTACCCTGACTCTCATCTTCACCCTGAACTGAGCTGGCCTTCCTGCTGTTTTTTTTACCAGCTCTCCAACAAGAGCTCCACCCCCACAACCTGAACCTCTTTTTCTTTTTCTTAGAGGTGTCCTCCTTCCTCACTTTCTTCTTTTCCCCATCCACATCCTCCACTCCATCACCATCTGGATGTGGGTGGGCTTCCATCAAACTAGTGAAAGACTGTGGCGGTGTACCATGCAAATTGTACACACGGCCAAAATCTTTTTCTGCCTCTTCGCAACGAGAGCTACGTTGACCCATCGCTGTCGTGATTTAGCAGCAGAATGCGCAAAAACGAGCGTTGCAGAATTTTTGACCTTTATAGTTTTTATGATGTCACAATCTACATTTAGAACTTCCTTATCCTATGCAGCCTCTCACCTTCACGCGGAAAAACATGACGTTTCTCGTGCAGCGCCAAGCTCCAGTTTTAATGAAATGCGCAAGCCCACAATTATTAATTAAGCGTATATTATACGCTTTGTAATTTATCTATTTTTGCCTCTCAAGTAGAAATGATGTAGTAGAATTTACTGAGGATCATATAAAAACATGCGTCGCTTTATTATTAATTAGTACATGGTTGTTACACCGTACTACTGCATTTAATGTCATTCTGGAGCATGGATTTTAAGTAGTATCATAATGAAACATTCCAAAAATATCCGTTTACCACAGAGCCATATTATGCAGTTACAAAAAATATTTTAAATCATTGGCAACAGCTATCAGTGATCTCATAGGTACCACCCACTCAGGTCACGTGACATGTAACCTTTTTCAACCCCACACCTATGTTTACTCACGTGTCTGCCATTGTCACGGTGTCTGCTGTGTGTAAACGAGCCCTGTACTGGTTATACAGTAGTAGAGGACTATCGGTTTCATGTGCACACCTGTTGGTCAACATTTGTCACTGATTTCTATGTGGGAATCCGAGCTTTTCACTTCCAACCTGTGCTGAACTTGTCCTGGACTTGGATATGGTGGACGAGAGTCCAACTGTTTCTTTTAAGGGTCTCATAAGTAAAGTCCTTGAAGATAACAGGAGCAGAACTGCTCCTCCTCTCTTACTGAAGAATGGCTCTCAGTTTAAGAAGAACCTGGAAGTTGTAAGTGTTTTAAAGCTTATTTCGCTTGCGTTGTGGAACATTTAAGTGTAGTATTTGTTTAAAGTTCGTTTTGGAAATGACTCCCAACAGTGACTTTGAGAACAGCTGAACTAATTCATCTCATTGGACAGGTTGTAATATGAGATTGGTTAAAGGGAAACCAGTTGGGTGGGATTTTAAACCTTGAATGAGATTTCTTCAACACAAAGAGACTATGCCAGTGCAAGAAGATAATTCAGATATTTTATATGTTGATAGGGTCTGTAAGATTATTTTAAAATATGTATTTTATGTTCACAAGGCTACATCTATTTGATCATGAATAGTGTTCAATAGTAATATTTATATTCAGTGTCTAGAATATAAATATCTCAGTTCAAAAGTACTATTACAATGGTACAATTTCTTTTTTTTAATATATATATATATTGGCTTTTGTAGTATAGCTGTTTTCTAAATTTACTTAACTATAAGTTATTAATTAATTATATATATATATATATATATATATATATATATATATATATATATATATATATATATATATATATACACACAAACATACATATACACATACACACACCCAGACACACACATTCTGTTTTGATTTGTTGATGAATTAAAATAGGGACATAAAACTAATTATAGTCATAATAATAAAGAAATTTGGAAGAAATATATAATACTAATCATACTAATTATATATATATATATATATATATATATATATATATATATATATATATATATTGTGACGAGTCAGCTGCCTCCTCCCTGATTATCACCGGCACCCCGTCCTAAATCGCCGCCCTTCACCAGGCTCCCGACTGGAGTGGGTGTGTGAGAGGAGGGGCGCTGGACGAGTCAGGGCTGGCGGCGTGTGATGGGGCACACCTGAAGGAAGTGGAGCCTCATTACCGCCGCTGTTTAAAAGCCCAACGCGCCTCTCCTCAGGAGACCGGTCTCTTCCCCGTGCATGCACACTGGTGTCCTCGTGGGTCCAGGAAGGGTGCGTTGAGGGACTCCCGCGCCACCAAGACGTGAGCTGCCGGACCCGCGATCCGGATGGGAACCGCACCCGTATACACGGCCGACGGGCCAGGATGCCGGGCCGTCCATCCCCTACCAGCGCCGCGGCCAACGAGCGAGACGCGGCCGCTAGGAGAAGCCGCCGCCCCTCGCGCCCCGGACCAAGGAGGGGAGCGCGTGCGGCCGCCGGACTCCGCCCCTTGCCTGGACCCTTCCTTGATGAACACTGCCCGACCTACACAAATCCCGCAGCACGACGAGGACACCAGATTCCCTGTTATTTTGGACACTTTCCCCCTTTGGCCACTTTTATCCCCTTTGTTTTATGATTTCTGTTAATAAAAGCCTCTCCGAGGCCTGACGCCACGCCCACTGTGTCTGTCTTGTGCTCCTCCCGTGACACTGGTGGAGAATGCGGGCAGGCGGAGCCTAGACAGCGCAGTTGGGAAACGTCTGGTGACGTCACTCCCTCTCGCTTGCAAACGTTCGTGAGAACCCAGACTGGGACGGAGGAAAACTGGGGACAGCCTCCCAGCCACACAAGGGGTAAGTGACTTTTCCATTGTCATTTTACCCTGTGGTTGGTTGAGGCTGTCACTAAAACCCGGTTTCTCTGTCCCTGCTCTGGTGCGCTGCGAGAGGGAGGACCGCCCGGAGAGGAAGCCCCGCCCACTCCGACCGTTTGGAGCCTGGTTGAGGATGGTAGCACTCCCGTGTGGGCGGCGCCCTGATGACGGGGATGTCGCTTGGGAGGGGGAATGTGACGAGTCAGCTGCCTCCTCCCTGATTATCACCGGCACCCCGTCCTAAATCGCCGCCCTTCACCAGGCTCCCGACTGGAGTGGGTGTGTGAGAGGAGGGGCGCTGGACGAGTCAGGGCTGGCGGCGTGTGATGGGGCACACCTGAAGGAAGTGGAGCCTCATTACCGCCGCTGTTTAAAAGCCCAACGCGCCTCTCCTCAGGAGACCGGTCTCTTCCCCGTGCATGCACACTGGTGTCCTCGTGGGTCCAGGAAGGGTGCGTTGAGGGACTCCCGCGCCACCAAGACGTGAGCTGCCGGACCCGCGATCCGGATGGGAACCGCACCCGTATACACGGCCGACGGGCCAGGATGCCGGGCCGTCCATCCCCTACCAGCGCCGCGGCCGACGAGAGAGATGCGGCCGCTAGGAGAAGCCGCCGCCCCTCGCGCCCCGGACCAAGGAGGGGAGCGCGTGCGGCCGCCGGACTCCGCCCCTTACCTGGACCCTTCCTCCATGAACACTGCCTGACCCACACGAACCCCGCAGCACAACGAGGACACCAGATCCCCTGTTATTTTGGACACTTTCCCCCTTTGGCCACTTTTATTCCCTTTGTTTTATGATTTCTGTTAATAAAAGCCTCTCCGAGGCCTGACGCCACGCCCACTGTGTCTGTCTTGTGCTCCTCCCGTGACAATATATATATATATATATATATATATATATATATATATATATACAGTGTGTGCTCCAAACGATTAATTGTGATTAATCACATCCAAAATAAAAGTTTTTGTTTCATAAATATATATATATATATATATATATATATATATATATATATATATATATATATATATATATATATATATATATATATACATATACATATATATATATATAATATATCTATCAGTGATGCGCGGGTTAATCCAGAATGAGCGGGTGCCAGCGGTCACCCGCGGTTAAACGTACAACATCCAAACATACAAGTCATCCAAAAATATTTTTTATGATATTCGAGTCGCGGGTGGTCAGGTCGTTCAAAATAAAGATGCCAATTAAACATTTGTAATTTATATAGTACGAGACACAATTTTGAAATACGCAGGCCTACACCTTATTGGCTGAATAACTGGCGCGACTATAGAGTGACCACCTGTTCCGCTTTACGTTGTCTTGTACAGCAATTTTACAGCAAATCTCTGATGTATTTTGAATAAAAAACTCATTTTATAAAATATAATACAAATACTCCTGGGATTAAATGTTTTTCAAACTATGTATGTACAAACTAAACCACCTGGGTCTTATAACTGGTGGTGGTGGTGGTGGTGGCGCAGTGGATAAGTCATGCCTTTGGTGTGAGAGACCCGGGTTCGAATCCACTGTGAGACACCTGAGCAAGACACTTAACCCCTAGTTGCTCCAGAGGCGTGCGGCCTCTGACATATATAGCAATTGTAAGTCGCTTTGGATAAAAGCATCAGCTAAATTAATAAATGTAAATGTAACTGCGGTCCTGAAACTGCAACCATTGCTATATCATCCAGTTTGGTAGATGGTGCTGTCACAAAAGACTATGGTCCTATAACCGGGGTCCTAAAACTGAAGCCTCAAGCTGTGCAGGAACATAATATTGGCAGGTTAGGGCCGTTCACAACTTCACATATCGTGTCTTTTGCACGCTCAAGATCATTATTTCAAATGTAGGCGCGTGCTATGTGCGCTCATAATGGAAGCGACGCAGTCAACATTGAAAGCTCAGCCAAGATGAAGGAACAGCTGATCATAGCTGTATATGGATATAGATGTATAATTTAACGTTAGTAGCAGAGCGACTGCAAGCATTTTTTAGTGCTGCAAATCCATTTATCCATTGCTGAAATTTCCGTGTCTTCGTGGAGAGAGCAGGTCATGGTTACTTAGCAACGGTAGATGCCTCAGGAGCGCAAGTGCCGAAGGCTTTTGGAAAAAATCAGAAAGCAGCGCGCCTAGCGTTTTCCACGCGTTTTTAGGTGCGATATGTGAACGGCGCCTTCAGCCATGGCCAGTGTGGCCACGAAAAAGAGAAGATGCACTTTTAATAGTGAATGGACCACAACATACTCTTGGTTAAGACCTGTAGATGGTGAAGCAGAGAGAGCTTTTTGCATTTTATGCAAAAGCAGTTTTTCTGTGGGACACGGTGGAGAATACGGCATGAAGCGACATGGTGCATGTGAGTACCACAGAAAAAAGCAAATCATCAAGAAACATGCAAATCAGTGCTATCGTTTTTCAATAAACCAAATGACCCACAGACTGACAAAGTTTCGGCAGCAGAAGTGACGAGTATTTATCAAGCCGTACATCACACACATTCATATCCTGACTGCATTAACAAGTTTGCCCCAGTAATTTTTCCAGATTCTGAAATAGAAAACAAAAAAGCTGTAGAAACTTTGGGTGATATTTTATTATTATATAGATATATATTTAATTATATTTATGTTTTAGAAATACATGTAATTTCAGCTACCTGAAAATTAATAATAATCAATAATATAATTCCAGTATTACATTTAGCACGTTTTGAATTTGCAAACACTTTTTTTTCCACACAGCACTATACTTTTCCTAAAGTAAAGTCAAATTTAACATCTTTGACATCTGTTTATGCAAATATAAAAAGTCTAAAAATAATTATAATGTCTGACAGAATAATAATTAGAACTAGAGCAGCTTTCAGTTCATCACGTGTTGCTGATCTCTTCATGATGTAATAGTATTAATAAATGGCCCTGTTGTTTCAACAAATTCTAGACGTGGGGGTTAGAGCTGCTGTTTACACTGACAACAAAAATGACTTCACCGTGTGTTTCCCCAACAACCCACACGAGTCAATTAGCCGAAGTCCACAATGAGCTTTCACTACAGGCTGCCTCGCTTTTTTTTATTTATTTTTATTTATAATTTTTTTAATGTGCTTTCTTTGGAGACACAATTCTGTCAGCTACCTGTATATTACACAATTCTGTTGCCTGTGTTTTGATAATATAACATAGCTTTTATTGTTCATATGGTCATATTGTTGTGCAATCTGTACGTTCTCGCAGGTCTTATCACTGCATGTTTCAACCAATCTGATCTTTCAGCAAACTGACATTTTGTGAAAAAAAAAAAAGTGGTTGAATCGGAAAACCTAGACATGATGTTGACATGAATGAATGTTTTATGTAATCGTCATCGCTGCTGTTTTAAGATAAGAAACAGAAGACTAAGTGTATTGTCTCGGGACAAAGAGCTGTATTGTTTTTTAGATGTTTAACCTTTTTTGCTCTCTGTTAGATTATATCCCAGAAGCAGCCACCTGAGTCCATCTGCTGTTCAAATGCAGGACAGACTAGACACAAGGTATATCAGGCATTTACCTCCTGTCATTGCTCTCAGCCGTTCAGTGACCTGAAAATCTGGTTGTTTCATTGTGTAATTCATTTAATTGATAGAATGGAGTTATTGTCATCACTTGTTTTAGGTTATATAACTGTTAAGATACAGCTTCCTAACCAAATGGGAGATTGAGATTATTAAACACACATCCTGGTAAATGAATAAAAATGAAGACTATTTACACAGCTTATGTTCTCTATATATTTGAGTAAATGGTGTTTAATAATTTGTTCTTGTTTAATTCTGACCATCTGTTTTATGTTTCTGTCCTGACAGCGTTATCTAATTTTATTGTCAAAATCTTTCTGCTGTATCATGACTTAAGAATGCTCCCTATGTGTTGTGAAGGTTTGCGTGAATAATGTACCTTGTGCTGGCCGAGCACTGAGGAATGATTTCTTATCCAATGGCCAGGAGAACTGGAAAGCACATATTAAACTGGCAAGAATCATCAGGTAGGCTTCACTGCAATAATGTATTTGTGGTTATAAAATATGGCCTTTCACACCAAAGGCTGATAACTATAGCTATAAAGTTTAACCTTTGTACACTGTTGGGTTTTTCAGAACCATAAATGCTTAAACTACATAATCATTCACAAAATTCTGGCACACTTTTCATGTTATCATCATAAATTAAATTAAGAAATGTAGATGTAAATGGGCCTTTAATTTGAAGGATCACATATAGTTGGGCCCAAAATCTTGACACTGAAAATTTTTAAATTCATACATTTTCAATGTAATTTACAATCTTAACCAAATAAAAGATTTTGGGATTACAAATAATCATAAAAAGATATGTTATGATATAAAATAAGATACATTTCAGATTCAAAACTTGATTTTACAAAATACCACACATCTTTCGTCAGAAAAAACTATTTGGATATACAGCACATCACCCCATCTTGAAATATTTAACTTAAGACTGAGCAACTGAATGGATTTTACAAGTTTATTTACCAAGCAACATTAACAAATCTTTTATGAATCTATATATTTCAAAATGTACAAAAATGTAAAAGTGGTTTATAAATCTTTTTTTAAGCAATCAGCCAAATATTAGCCAGTGTTTATTTGCTGAAAGCATTATTATAATAGTTTTATTTTGTTTGGTAAAATGTTTTCCTGTTCTCATCTGGCATATTCTCAGGAGGACATATATTGGTCTAGAGCTTGTGGAATGGCTGATGGATCGTTGTGATTTTATCCAGAACCGGACGATAGCTTCCAAAATCTGGAACATTCTCCTAGACTTGGGCATTCTACTTTCAGGTGCATAGACAAACTGTTACTGTGAATGATTGGATCAGATGCACAAGCATTTGCTGTTGAATTTGTATGATTAATTGATTATATAAAAGCACTACTTTATGTGCATATTGAATCTGCAAAACAGCTTGGCTCCCTATGAGGTGCCTGAGCAGAAAAGAAAGTCTAAACTGCTTTGTGTCAGATGTTTAACCCTGTTGTTCCCCTGTTGTGTCCAGTGGAGCAGAACAATGTATTTGAGGACTCCAGGTCTTTGTACCAGTTCACCTTTGAGGAATGTGAGGCCCAGAGCTGTGATTTCAGAAATCAGGTCAACTGGACGAATGCAGTACATCTGCTGCTGCAGCTGGTCCCATACGCACAGCTCCGCGGTGGGACCCAGAAGCGGTGAGCACATGTTTACACATAAAGCTTAATGATAGTGTGTTTTCTTAGGTCGAAGGTCATTAAGTATCTTGTCCCACAGGCCTGTAAAACTTAATAGCTTTTAATTTACCATCCATCGCTAACAGAACGTGCCTAGACCTGACAACAACCTTTACTGATTACTTTAGCAGAGCTAAACATATACAAAGAATCAGCGCCTTTCCCAGTGGACCTCAAGGTTTTTTTTTTTTTGGTTTTTTTTTTAGTTGGAACTTTTACGACTTTCTTTGAATTAATTTCTACTTTCCTAAATTCAAATTAGAATTGTAATTCTAGTCCCTGTTTCCTACCCTTTTTCAGATTTAATACAAGTCCTGAAAGTCCTGAAACCCGGACACAAGTTAGCATTTTAGTATTTCCGGTTTAATCATCATTTTCATATTTTAATCTACAACACAATATCCATGAATAATACCACATTTCTTTGTGAACTCTCCATGACACTGTGACTCATTTACTAAACAAAATACTCAAACAATCCCTTGTCATGACCTGGGATGTCATTAAAAATAAACTATGCAGTTGTTGCTTATGCTGGGATCCTTCTGATATCTATACAAAGATGGGAACAAGCTGTTTAAACCAAACGCATCAAAGCGAACATTCTTTCACTCCATTTGTCCTACTGATGAGAGACTCAAGCACGTGGACTGTGTCAGAAAGTGAACGCGCATCTGTATACTGCATCCAGTGTAGACAAGATACCGGCAGTGATTGTAATTTCTATTAGCATTTGACGCGATTTGACACACGTGTTCAGCGTTAAAGGGTTAGTTCACCCAAAAATGAAAATTCTGTCATTAATTATTCACCCTCATGTTGTTCCAAACCCGTAAGACCTTTGTTCACACAAATCGATGTATTTTTTAATGGAATCAGAGAGCTCTCTTACCCTCCGATAGACAGCAAGGATATTACTGCGATCAACGCACAGAAAAATGTAGCAAGGACATCGTTAAAATATTTCATGTAACATCAGGGGTTCATCCATAAGTTTTTGAAGCTACGAGAATACTTTTAGTGCGTAAAGAAACAAGATAATATAATTTACTGACTAAGTGAAGTGACATTCAGCCAAATATGGTGACCCATACTCAGAATTTGTGCTCTGCATTTAACCCATCCGAAATGCACACACACAGAGCAGTGAACACACACACACACACACACTGTGAGCACACACCCGGAGCAGTGGGCAGCCATTTATGCTGCTGCGTCTGGGGAGCAGTTGGGGGTTCAATGCCTTGCTCAAGGGCAACTAAGTCATGGTATTGAAGGTGGAGAGAGAGCTGTTCATGCACTCCCCCCACCCACAATTCCGTCCGGCCCGAGACTAGAACCCACAACCCTTCGATTGGGAGTCCAACCCTCTAACCATTAGGCCACGACTTCCACATAAACCCCCTAAAAGTATTCTCGTAGCTTCGAAAACTTACGGTTTTAATTTATTTAGCAATTCTGCTCCTAGAGTTACCGTCTTCCACCATTTTGGAAAGTACCACAGAACATAATCAACAAAGCATGCTTACACTGAATGCAATCACCGATGTGTACATTTAGTAGAGCACGCATGGATGGCAAACGTAAACTACGCTCATTTCGTTTACAATCAATGTCTTAATTTGTGTTCCGATGATGGTGTTCTTACGGGTTTGGAACAACATGAGGGCGAGTAATTAATGACAGATTTTTCATTTTTGGGTGAACTTTCCCTTTAAGTAACTTAACACCAGTGGGTGGGGCCTATGGTGAGAAGAAGGCTATTCGTTGATGTGTTGCTTTGGAGGCGGTGTTTATGCAAATGTTTGTGCCTGGGTGATGTCATTTTACACCCCAGATCCAAAACCAGCCATATTTGGAGCTTGATTAAATAAATGCGTTGTTTATAATGAGGAGGATATTTTAAGCTACACAACTTGCAAGATGTTGTAATGGTATAAATACCTCTTATATGCCAAAAGATCAAGGCAAATTTGTTTCTTATGTCATTACCCCTTTAAGCTTCAAAATTCATAAAAGTTGTGTTCACTCGTGAAGACTCCTAAGAATCAAACTTTTTCTTATTTTCTGTAATAATCTAAAAGTCAATGGCTTTCTTTCAAGGCATCAGTTAATACACATCTCTTTATTGGTTAAAATGATTAGGAATTAGAAACATAAATTTTTTTAACATCTGCAGTTGCATGGATGAACTGTGTCTTTAAGACATAAAATTACAGTAGACAAATGGGGCTTGTCATAATCTGCAAACTATCTTTTACAAAACCAATGACCTGTAATATGGACAGTGCTTGTAGATGATTGTAGGGCTTGTAGAAAATGTAATGTAGTGTTATCATTCAGGATTTCTCCATAAGCATACTAATGTAGTAACGTCAGCTGCAGTGCCAGCCTTCACCAGCAGATCTCGTTGTGAGAATACGGGACAGATGAATGATTTCGCTCCAGGCTCTGTCTGTCTCACTTTCAGATATTCAGACAGACCCAACCTGTTCAAAGTGACGCCCCACTGCACAGCGCTCTCCTTTTGACCTTCCACTGTCTGTCAAAGCATATCTCATCACTTCTCAGACATGTCAGTATAAGATGCAGCCTATCCGTCTGTTTCTTACTGCCTCTGCACACTGCCTCTGTGATGTTATGCTTTGTTGACTTTTCATAACATCTTTTAAAAGTTTTGAAACATTACTGATAGCTCCTAAAGGAGGTTTAAAAGTTCTTAAGTTTTATAAATATATATAATATATAATTTATTTTTCAAAGATAATACACAACTTATTTTAAATACACAAATCTGTTCATATGTTAATAATATGACATAATAAAATATTTTACATAACATTAAAATAAATATTAAATGTAACCAAATTATAAAAGATTTTACCTTTAAAAATAAAATGTGAACATTTGTAAAACAAACCTTTTGTCAAAAATATATATACTGTAATATATTAAAAAAGTAAATTATTAAATGTAAAAATTATATGTAAAAAAATTAAAATGTAATATGTATACATGTAAATATATAATGAACAACATTTAATTAATCTACCCTTTAATAAAATAAATAGATACTTAAAACTGTCAAATTTATTTTAGATAATAAATATAGCTGTAGAAACGATACTAACATGACAAATGTAAAATTTCACACACAAAATTCTATTCTTTATAAATTAAATGTAACATTTTATTTAAAAAACATTTAATTCATATATTTTTTTTAATTAAATGGAACATTGCAACTTAAAAAACGATTTATATATCAAAATGTATTATAAGAATAAATGTTTTACATAATATTAAAATAATATATATATATATATATATATATATATATATATAAATATATATATAAAAAAAAATATATATATATATATATATATATATATATATATATATATATATATATATATATATATATATATATATATATATAAACTGGGTCCAGTTAAAATATTGGCAGGACAAGTAGAACTCTGGAAAATAACTCAGTGTTAAGTCTTGTTGACCTCCAATGAGCCGTGCAGCTCTGGTCTCACTCAGCCAGATCAATGACGTTTAGCACTTTGCTAAACACGTAATCAGGAGGTCAGGGGACATAAAGGGAAGTTGAGCTATAGGTCGTGTCCCTCTGCATCATTTCCTGTCTGCTGGGACTGGGAAAGTTGGTCAGATTCTGTCCTAATGGCTTTGTCTAGGCAGGATGTCCATCTTTAGCGAGATCAAACCTGTTTTTAGGTCCCTCTGTCTGCGCCTCCGTATGGCCTGATTAAGCTCAGTAAAGTGATTTTAGGACATTATCTGCTTGTGTTCTAGCCAGCACAGTCACAACTCTCCATTGTGTTGTTTGTGCTTTGCCAACAGTTCAGTGTGACAATAAAATATAGTTTTTTTTGTTTTGTATTAGTATTTGATGTGATTTTGAGAAATGTTTATACCATGCAGTAAAAGCTAGTAACATATTTTCTTTACATCTTGTTAGTGTACACATCTTAATCTGTTTTAAGTACATGATAAATTACTATTTAAAATGGAGGAATAATGTGTGATACTATTAGTTTAAAATATATATATTTTAAATATATTTATATATTTATACTACAGGCTTCATAATCACATTAAATCATGTCGGAATCATTCTAATATGCTGATTTAGTGCTCAATTAACATTTATTATTATTATTAATGCTGAAAATAATGCTTAATAATTTTGTGGAAACCATGATAAAAAAAAAAAAAAACAGTATTGTTTGATTTAAAGAATGTTTAAAAAATCAAAAGAAAAGTCACACTACAAGACACTACCTGAAGTGTGTGTATACCGTATATATATTTAAGGTAAAATTATTGGTTATTTTAAGACTTATTAACACTGTCATAATGGATTCTCCCTTTTTGCGTGTTGGTTACTATCTAGTAGATAAAAGATTTTCAAATAAAAAATAATTATGAAAAACTATACCAAACTACTTGATAAGCATTTCCTTAAAAAAAAAAAAAAAAAAAAAAAAAACTTAAGACTTTTTCTCCTAAAAATATATAAATGAATTGCAATTAAGAAACTAAAAGAAGATCATAATAGAAAAAAAATTATATGTTTAAAATGACATTTTTACACATTAAGTGTTTACAATAAAAACTAATGATCCAGACAGAAGAAAAAAAAAACTATTATTGTTCCATTAATGTAGTACCATGTCCAAG
This sequence comes from Carassius gibelio, assembly GCF_023724105.1. NCBI lineage: Eukaryota > Metazoa > Chordata > Actinopteri > Cypriniformes > Cyprinidae > Carassius > Carassius gibelio. The sequence continues at coordinate 13,523,120 of NC_068411.1, read as the reverse complement.
GAAAAACAAAAAACAAAACTGTTCAGATGACTGATGTTAAAGTGTGTTATAACAGTGTTTTATTTTGTTCTAAAGCTATAAAGAAGATGCCCAGAAAACATCTGATGTTTGTAATCCAGTTCTTCAAATGAGAGCCTTGGAGCATCTCACTTCAACGGTAAGACAGCTTTATCTCTATCTTTGGAGCTTTTTATTATTATTATTATTATTATCATTTATTTATGAAATTGAGGATACACATCCAGTTTCACACCTAAAAATCTTCTATCAGCTATTGAACCTGTCTTTGTCTATGTCTTCTACCCACAACATACAAAAGGTTTAGTACAGAGCCCTTTCAGTTGCACAGAAGCCCTGTCCGCATGAGAGCCAGCAGCTCTGCTGTAATGACTGAATCAGTACATTACTGTGGCCATGTGGCGCGTGCTTAGCTTCCAGCTATTAAGGTAATGTTGCTGAACCTCTCCTCAAGGTGGCCTGTGCACCTGCAGTCACCTTGGCAACAAAAATAGGACACTTCCTGTGATTCAGAGAGGATCGCCATTTGCATCGGACACCCTGGGAAACTGATGATGCTCGCTATAAATTTCACCTGAACCTTTGCATTGCTGTGTTCAGCTGAACAGTTGAGGTGTTCAGTTTGATGGCTTAGTCAGTGAACTGTTTCTTTAGTGTGTGGCTTGTGGAGGTGTTTAGGACACAATGTAGGCATACTCAGTTACTACAGGCAGGGTGCGATTTGTGGAAAAAACAGAGTGTGGAATGTTTTGAAACATTTTAATTCATAAAAATAAATAATGAGAACATGAACTTGTATTGCCTCCCTATGCTCACATACTGCAATTTAATTTAGCCATTTAATTTAATTCTCAATAACACTGTTTTTGTTACAATATTTTAATGTTTCTGTTTTCAGACAACGGAATGAATATTATAATGACTGAAACGCAGTCCATTAAGACTACATAACCAGCTCTCAAACATTAATCTGCACTAATGAAATCAAATACACATACGATAAAGTCAGTGGTTGTGCTGTGACTGATGTCGGCTATACTTGCTTGTAAAATAGAGTTAGAAGCAACATAATATTTTTTTGTTTTGTTTTGTTTTTTTACTGAAAGTGCTGTTCCTCTCTGCACTCGCTGAACAAAGCTGATACAGAGAGAGAGGCTCGCGCTGGGAAGGAGAGACCTCGCGCGACAGCAGAGAGTCTCAGAGACTAAAAAATTATTGTCCAAAAAGTCGCTAGTCGCTTTAAAAAAAAAAAATCGCTAAATCTAGCGACAAAGTGTCCAAGTTGCCAACTCCACTGCCCAGCGGACCGGCTTCAACTGTCTCGCAAGTGTTGATAGGCTATTACTCGTGAGGTGTAACCAATCAGATAGCGCCGTGGGCGGGACATTGAGCAAGTCTGCAGAGTGGTGAATACAGAGAGGACGAGGCTGCGGACAACATAGGAGTCTTAAGTCACTGGGGTATATTTGTAGCAATAGCCAAAAATACATTGTATGAGTTTTTTTATTCAAAAATCATTAGGATATTAAGTAAAGATCATGTAAAGATCATGATTAGTAATATCCATTGCTAAGAATTCATTTGGACAACTTTAGAGGCCATTTTCTCAATATTGTTATTTGTTAGCACCCTCAGATTCCAGATTTTCAAATAGTTGTATCTCGACAAAATATTGTCAGATCCTAATAAACCATACAGGAAAGAAAGGTGGAGACAAAAATCATGTTCCCACCGTAAATGATGTTCATGTACACCGTTCAATTCTTTAGGTTAGTGCAAATGGTTACTTGGTGCCGATCATTTTCATTTGGCCTGTGCAGGGTCACAGTGGCACGGGTCCCAGTCCAGCTCCGTTTCTCTTTGGCCTGAGTCTGGAAACTCAGAACAGGGTCTGTCACATCGGATGGCCCCATAGGACATGTAGATTTTATGGGCCACTAAGCACAGTTAAACACCTCCATTAAACACCTGGTTTACCAACGCACAAACCTCCCCCTGGTCAAACAGCAGATGGACTTCTCCTCATAAGTGACTGATATTTCCTTTCAGATGCTTGATGGATTGGATACATTTGTATTCATAATGTGCCTTGTGCTGTGGGATTTCAATGCAGAGTCTCTGCCTCAGATCACATGGATTTGGGAAGAGTGCAGTCAGATCACGAATAGACCACTTGAAAGTTTTGAGCTAAGTTTTTATGGATTCTCAAAGGAATAATACAGCAGTTGGGAAATCAAAGGCAGGCCTGCTTAAAAGAATAAGTAATGGTGTCTTTTTATCCCCCTGCTAAAGAAAAACTTCCAAGTATGAATCAATTTAGAGAAGTGAATGTTTTCCTCTGTAAAAACAGCACTGAAGTTCAGTGCAGAACATGTTGAATCATAGCTTTAAAGTAGCATGTGTATCTTCAGAAACTGAAAAAGCACAGACCCAGAGAATACAGTTTCCCAAGCAGCAGCATGTTTGTGATAAAAGGCTTCTGTAAGTTTTGAGTCCACTATATCTGAATGTTTGAAAGAAGAACAAATTTATCTTTTAATAGGTGCAGAATGAACTGTTGGCAGCTCTGGCTCGCAAGGCACAGACTAAATCAGGTAAGGATTATTCTGTGTCACTTTTTTTATTTTTATTTGGCTTTTCAGCATTTAGTTTGCATTTGAGCATTAAGTAGCTTTAAGTCAGCTAAATGAATAAATGTAAATGTAAGTATTTGTCTAGATTCTTCGCCTATCAGCTGCATATATATTTTAGTTACCACTCAGTTAAAGCTGGGACTTTTATGTCACCTGTGGTATTTGCCAAGAATACAGTAAATGACTAATGGTCAACAAAGATGTAAAACTTTGCTGTAAAATGTAGTTTGTTATTAAAAATGAAATAGTTAATTGTCATTTGTAGTTCTTGAATCGTAATGTACCAACTGAAGTAAACAAATTGACCTTTACCATAAAGTGTAGCCTATTTTTTTTTTTTGGACAGTTTTTCTTAGGTGTTTCCCCTCATACCAAACTCTTATTAACATGCCTAGTATATGCGTCTAGTATTTTCAGTTATTATTTACATTTCATTGTAACCCAACTTTTCCCAAAGTAACCTTAAGTCAAAATTAATTTTTGTGGTAATAATTAATATAAATAATATATATTATACTTTTTATACACATATTAGTTATATGTACTATGAGTGTGTGTATATATATATATATTTATTTAGTTATTTATTTTTCTTCTGTTAATGTTAATTTTGTTTCAAGTAACACATTTTTATGTTTTATGGTTTTAGTTAACAATAATTATCCTGTATCAAATGGAATCCTGTTTTAGAGATTACTATAGTATAAAATGACCATAAAACGATAGTAATGTTGTTTTTATTAATAGTGCAAGATGGTGTTCCACATGAACTGGAATAAAAATCTATATTGCTCCAAAGGAAAGCACAAAGCCAGACAGTCCATCACACCCCACTGGTTCTCAGCTGTAAATTTCTTGTTTTCCAGTAATGGAGGAGAGCAGTCCACAGCACAATACCAACACCCCAGGATCCTCTCCCAGTCCTGCTGTGCACAAGGTAATGAGAAAACAGATTCCAAGGCAACGGCTTAACATTGACAGTGTGTGTATGTGCTGGTCTGCATGTATGTTTTGCTGAGCTCAACAGCTGTCCAGGTTGTCCAGGGCTGTCCATATGTCCCCTGATTGAGCACTGCTTTCCTGCAGCTCAGTCATCAGTAGAAAGCCCTTGAACCGGCAGAAAGAAAAGGGCTTGTGATTGGAGATAGATGGATACTCTATACTGTGTGTCAGGACAGAGCCTTGTGCCTGACTGTGAGGTTCTCAGCTTTTCCACAGTGCAGTGTAATAGCTGATGGTTCACTGCAGCACATCTGACGGGACTGTGATCAAGACAACAAAATAGCAGAGCTTCACAAGGACAAATAATGTTTCAAAGGCAGCGCCGTACAGATTGTAACATACACCATCTTGTCAGAATACTAGAAGCCGGTGTTTTTCAAACTCTTTGCTTAAAGCGGCAACCCAACACAGAACCAATTGTTTATCGTACAAATGTAAACATAATGTCTTTAAAATCAAACACTGGAATGTAGTAGTATTAACAAAAACTGCTTAGATCCAAAAATATTAAAAATCATTAATATTACATGGGCTAAATGGGAAAACAGCACAGATTTTTGGCAGCTATGAGCAATAATTATTTCTGTTTTTAAGCCCATACTGATATATTAACCCACGGTATATATCAAGACTTGCCTTTTTTTTTTCAGATATCTTGCTTGTTCATGCTTGTAATGACACAAAACATCATGTAGACTGGAAAACTTAATAATTTTAACAAATATTAACCCTCGTTTAGTCTGGTATTTAAAGTGTAATCTGTCCTGTGATTCTTTTGTCCGGTGTCATCCATGCCATTTGATACGTGTGTGTTCCTGCTTGCCCTGTTTTACCCCTGGTTTTGGATTATTAAAGACTGTTATTTGTATTTCTCCTACATCTACACGTTCCTTGACTAGAAAGAACACTGGACCTAAAAAATTATTATTTTTTGTGTTCCCCTCTGTTTGTTTTCTGCATTTTGTTCAGTGTTTTGTTTACTCTTTTATCCCCATGGATCCCTTTGACCCCTTCTCCCGTCCAGGAAATCTCCTCCTCCTCCTGCTGGAGCAGGGCGGAGAGATCACTCGATGGCCAAACCAGACTGTTTCTCTAAATCGCCCATATAACCTGCTATCACAGATGATGCCATTGTCCGAAGATGTCCCTCTAGCAAATTTCACTGCCTTCATGGAGTAGATACTGGTGAGAAACGGAACGCCGTTCACTGTCTGTCCCGAGGATGATCTCACCAGTTCTAATCCAGCACCAGAGCCCAGCTAACCATCACCCCACTGTGCGGATCTCAAGCCCGATCCCACTGTTGATAGAGAGCCTGAGACCGCCAAAAACAACGAGTCATCACCGCATGAAGCGACAGAGCTGAGGATTGCTGCGGTGCCGGAGCTGATTATGATATATCAGTTCAGATGCGAGAACCAGCTACAGTGCCCCCACAAGGGAGAATGCTGTGGACAGTTAGAGCGTGGAGAGAAGCTCCACCCCATGCTCCATGGCTGAGGTTGAGCTAAATGAGGAACTGGGACTAAGGAATGCTGGAGGGGATCAAGAATCAGACTAATATGCTGAACTGCTCCCTCTCCTCCCTCCTTTGTCTGAGCCCTCTGTCAGTCCTGTTACCCTGTCCAGCCGGGTAAGACATTCTGTTCCTGAGTCAACCCCGTTGACTGATTTACTCCCAAGCCCTATGATGACTGCAACTACCTCCTTCACCTCAGCCCAAAAGAGGAGAATGAGGAGGAAAATACTGTTGGCTCTAGCCCCTGGCCAGAGTCGAGAGATGGCTCTAGCCCCTGACCAGATTCGAGAGATGGCTCTAGCCCCTGACCAGAGTCAAGAGAAGGCTCCTGTTCCCACATCTAGCCAAGAGAGGGCTATTGTTCCCACGTCAGGCCCAGGAAGGACCTCAGATCTCAAATCAAGCCCAGGGAGGGCTCCTGGTTCCACGTCCAGCCCAGAGAGAGGTCATTTTTCCACATCCAGCCCAGAGAGGCCTGCGATTTCTGTATATGTCCCAGTGAGGGCCTCAGTTCCTGAGTCTAGTCCAAGGAGTGCTCCTGTTTCCATGTCCGTCCCAGAGAGGGCTCCCATTCCCGAGTCCAGCCCCAGAGAGGGCTCACGTCCCTGAGTTCAACACAAAGAGAGCTTCAGTTCCCAAATTTGGCCCTGGTAGGGGTTTAACGCCTTGAGATCCCAAAGGCATAGAAATGCTCACCTTCCCTCCCGCTTCTGCCTCCTCCACCACTGTTGTCTGGCAGCCCCCTCTGCTCACCCTCAGCAAACCATCTGTTCATTGCAAGCACTGCGGCTCTGCCAGTCTCCATCATTGGTGTGGACGGAGAATCCCTTGTCTCTGCATCAAGCCTCTGAGTTCCACACTCCGCCACAGCCTGTTGACCCAATGGCTCCACCATGGCTCCTAGCTCCCTCCTCTCTGCCATGGCCCGGCAGTCCACTGACTTCACCTGGCTCACTCGTCCCTCCGGCTCCCCCTTGGTCCGTCATCGACCAACCGTCATCTTGTGACTCCACTCCTAGAGCTGGGCTTTGTCCCTCTGTGGCTCGGGCTCTGTCAGGTTCCTTCTTCCCTTTGGCTCCTCCTCGGTCCTCTGTTGCTCATGCTCCATCACGGCCTTACGGATCGCCGCCTCCGCCTCGGTTCCCTTAGTCATCTGCTCTGCCTTGGTCCTCCAGATCCTCCCTGTCGCCCTGGCTCATCAGCTTTTTTTTCACCTGGCTTTTTTCTTTGGAGTGTTACAAGCTTATGAATAAATAAGATCCCTAAAGTTGCAAAGACTTAATTCTCAAACCCAAAGAGATATTCTCTATAACAGTTAAGAGTCGTCCACACCCTCCGCAAATGCCTTGTTCAAACACGCCCCCACATGTCTATGTCTTGACGTGGGAAGATTTGCATAATGCCGCCCAAATGTTTACACAAAGAAGGAAGGCATAACTTTATTGTTGCTGCCACCTCCACCGCCATGTTGGGATGACGCTGTGTGTTTCGTTTGCGAAACTACTTTGTTTGGCCTTGCAAAAGAGGACGCAACTAGAATACACGACTGTATTTATAACACTGTTCCAGAATAGTTTAACCCAAAATTTCAGATGTGTGCAGCACATTTTATGTAACTGTTTACTGATCCTGGGAGAGTGCAATGCCGGCTCTTCTGACTTACAGTCTAGAAGTACGTTTTCATATTTAATAGTGATGCACCAATCATGATTTTGCATGGCTGATTCCAATACTGTTTTTTTTTTAAGCAAACTAGTCAAACCGATACCGATTTCCTTCTTTTTTTTTTTTTTTTTTTTTAAGCAACAAACAAGAAAGACATTTTCTACATAAACAAGATGTTTATTTGGTATTTAACAGGCCAAACTGGCTTTGGCTATTGAAAACAATAACTGTAACCATCTAAAATTAACGGCAGTAACTGCGCAGTAAGTAGCGTACATTCAATACAAACATTGTTCATGCCCATATCATGATGCTTGCACCTCCATGCTTCACTGTCTTCACTGTGTACTGTGGCTTGAATTCAGAGTTTGGGGGTCGTCTCACAAACTGCCTGTGGCCCTTGGACCCAAAAAGAACAATTTTACTCTCATCAGTCCACAAAATGTTCCTCCATTTCTCTTTAGGCCAGTTGATGTGTTCTTTGGCAAATTGTAACCTCTTCTGCACATGCCTTTTTTTTAACAGAGGGACTTTGCGGGGGATTCTTGAAAATAGATTAGCTTCACATAGACGTCTTCTAACTGTCACAGTACTTACAGGTAACTCCAGACTGTCTTTGATCATCCTGGAGGTGATCATTGGCTGAGCCTTTGCCATTCTGGTTATTCTTCTATCCATTTTGATGGTTGTCTTCCGTTTTCTTCCACGTCTCTCTGGTTTTGCTCTCCATTTTAAGGCATTGGAGATCATTTTAGCTGAACAGCCTATCATTTTTTGCACCTCTTTATAGGTTTTCCCCTCTCTTATCAACTTGTTAATCAAAGTACGCTGTTCTTCTGAACAATGTCTTGAACGACCCATTTTCCTCAGCTTTCAAATGCATGTTCAACAAGTGTTGGCTTCATCCTTAAATAGGGGCCACCTGATTCACACCTGTTTCTTCATGAAATTGATGACCTCAGTGATTGAATGCCACACTGCTATTTTTTTGAACACACCCCTTTCAACTAATTCAACTAATTGCCCAATTGCACAGCCTTAAGAGCGTGCATATCATGAATGCTGGGTCTCATTTGTTTTCTGAGAATCTACTGAACCTACTGGTAACTTGTTTGCCACGTAGCAATAAAAAAATATACGAAAAACCTTGATTATTCTGGTTAGTCACATTGTACTGCTATTATTTTGAACAATACTGTAGATGGTAAAGACATCAGTATTTAGTTTTTGTTTTGAAAGGTTGAAAGGTTGAAACTACATAGAACTGGCCTGAAATGAAAACATTAACTGTAACCATGTGAAATTAAAGGCAACAACTGCATAGTTCTACAATCCAAACAACACAGTCAACACACATTCAAAATTCAACCAATCTTTCTTAATCGGCTTTCAGTTTTTTTATTTGTTTTAGTTGTAAAATTTGGTGTATAGAAAAACAAATTGAGACACTAAATAAAGGCTATATAAATTATTCCAAAATGTTAAATCAATTAATGTTTAGTGCGAGTTAAACAAAGATGCTACAGCAGGTGATTTTTAAAACAAGTTAGGTCACTGTAATCTTAAGGGGGGGGGGGGGTGAAATGCTCGTTTTCACTCAATATCCTGTTAATCTTGAGTACCTATAGAGTAGTACTGCACCCTTCATAACTCCAAAAAGTCTTTAGTTTTATTATATTTATAAGAGAAAGATGGTCTGTACCGATTTTTCCCGGAAAAACACGACCGGCTGGAGGCGTGATGTGTGGGCGGAGCTAAAGAATCACGAGCGCCAGTAAGCTTTTGCGTTGAGAGCGTTTGGAAGCTGTGACATTATCGTGAGGAAAAAACCATCACCCCAAACAAACCATGGCTAACAGTCAGATTCAGCGTATATTTATGATCCAGAATCAGATCCAGAGGCTGAAATTGAACAAGAGCAGCATCAGCAACGACGTCTCTATGTGGTATGTACTGAAACTATATATATTTGCTTAGCGGTTTTGGAAAATGACTAAGTTCCACTTTAGGTCGTGTTTTCTTTTTTTTTTAAGCTCTAGCCTACATGTGGAAAGTGCAGTTTGATGACAACATCGCATGTTGTTTACTTGATGTGCTTAGGCGCCGATAGCTAAGTTAACAACACAGAGATATTTGAAGCAGTTTTACTCACCGCCTGTGGTTCCAACACACGATCGTGACTCTTTTTCGTTGGCACTGCATTATCCTTAAGAAATAAACGATGTGCAAATCCGGCATCAAACTAGGCCTTGTTTGTAAAACAAGAATCTTCGAAATGCAGGGAACAAACAAAAACACTTGGACAACTCCGTTGATGCTCTGTAAAACTAAACTCCATCCACTAGTCCCTTAATGCTGTTTTTTTTTTTTTGGTAATCTGTGCAGGGTTGTCTTGCCCTGGCAACCAAAAACACACTTCTTTTGTGACTTTTCGCGATGCTCTCGCTCTGATCAGTGAACGTCTGTTGTGCTCTCAGTGCTCTGCTATACGGGAGTGCGCGCTCTTCCGGCAGACGTGCCCTTAGGACCCATATAAGGAAATTCCGCTCCATCTAACGTCACACAGAGCCATACTCTACAAAAACTTTACGAAACTTGTGACAAACCGGAAGGAGTATTTTTGGAACAAAAATATTCCTTCAAACGTAGAACTTAATTTTTGAAACTTTGTCCATGTTTAGCATGGGAATCCAACTCTTTAACAGTGTAAAAACTGTTAAAAAAACAGTGTAAATAACAGTGTATGCATCACTGCCTACGCTTGTGGAAGTTAGGTCACTGTAATCTTAAGGGGGGGGGGGGGGTGAAATGCTCGTTTTCACTCAATATCCTGTTAATCTTGAGTACCTATAGAGTAGTACTGCACCCTTCATAACTCCAAAAAGTCTTTAGTTTTATTATATTTATAAGAGAAAGATGGTCTGTACCGATTTTTCCCGGAAAAACACGACCGGCTGGAGGCGTGATGTGTGGGCGGAGCTAAAGAATCACGAGCGCCAGTAAGCTTTTGCGTTGAGAGCGTTTGGAAGCTGTGACATTATCGTGAGGAAAAAACCATCACCCCAAACAAACCATGGCTAACAGTCAGATTCAGCGTATATTTATGATCCAGAATCAGATCCAGAGGCTGAAATTTAACAAGAGCAGCATCAGCAACGACGTCTCTATGTGGTATGTACTGAAACTATATATATTTGCTTAGCGGTTTTGGAAAATGACTAAGTTCCACTTTAGGTCGTGTTTTCTTTTTTTTTTAAGCTCTAGCCTACATGTGGAAAGTGCAGTTTGATGACAACATCGCATGTTGTTTACTTGATGTGCTTAGGCGCCGATAGCTAAGTTAACAACACAGAGATATTTGAAGCAGTTTTACTCACCGCCTGTGGTTCCAACACACGATCGTGACTCTTTTTCGTTGGCACTGCATTATCCTTAAGAAATAAACGATGTGCAAATCCGGCATCAAACTAGGCCTTGTTTGTAAAACAAGAATCTTCGAAATGCAGGGAACAAACAAAAACACTTGGACAACTCCGTTGATGCTCTGTAAAACTAAACTCCATCCACTAGTCCCTTAATGCTGTTTTTTTTTTTTTGGTAATCTGTGCAGGGTTGTCTTGCCCTGGCAACCAAAAACACACTTCTTTTGTGACTTTTCACTTTGTGAAAATCAACACATTTAAAAAAGGCGGGGCATGGAGAAACAATAATTTACACTAAGTGGAAAATAATGTGTTTTTTTATCCTTAAACCGCATAAACACATATCATTACACCAAATACACAAAATAACTTTCTTTTTAGCAACATCATATGACTCCTTTAATGCTTGTTAGTAAAATTCAGCGCTGTGTTTGACCCTGTCGGAACATGCCTACAACCAATATTTGTGTCATGAGTCATGACCCACCTTGAAGACTGCTGCTGCAAATTAGTTTTTAACATAAAGTGTGATCTGATTTTCAGTTTTCATGTCTCTAATGAAAGACAATGCTCTATTAGCCTGATTGTATTTGAGAGTTCCCATGACATTTGTTTTGTCATGGTTGGGTCTCATCTTAATAGCTTATCATTTTGCCTTTTTCTGGTAATTCCCACTTATCAGTTTTATGCAATTAGAAAAGTTCAATCTAACCATCCATTGTTTTCTATATTCATTGCTGCACTGCAGTGCTGAAGAATGTCAGGGACATGGTTGTGTCGAATTTGTCCAGGATGAGGTATGATTCCTTATATAGCCAGCTGAGTTGATATGGAAATACTTTAGTGTGTTCAGAACAAATTCCTCTCTCCTTCTCTTACTTCAGAGAATGAGGTCACAGGTTTCTTCTCTGGATGTGTGGTATTTGCCATTGTGTTTAAATCTAAAGAGCAGGAAATCTAAATAGAATGGATCCTCGATTAATGCATTTAGTACTGCATTTTGTGATATACTACTATTTAGTATGTTTTGTAGGTTTTTCCATTTTATGTGCATTTAGCTGATATGTGTTTTATTCTGTAGTTTTGAGGGGACATGAGTTTCTAACTAAAATCACCATATCATGAATTGCAAAAAAAAAAAAAAAAAAGAACGTATTGGGAAATTGGATCATTTGTTTGGAGATGTTGCTTATATATTTGTGGTTCCCTCAACATGCAGCACAAAATAAAACAGGAAATTATATCATAAAGACAGTCTCCAGATTATCATGACTGTGTGTAAAGGTCAGGAAGTTTCTTAAAGTATCAGATGATTTGACCTTTTTATGACCAGGCAAAATTAATTAATATTGTAAAATGTCATGTAGTGTGACTCGTAAAAAAGGTCATTATATTTATGTATTACCAGTTCATAGTATTTTTTTTTTTTAAAGTTTTATTAAAAATATATTTAAAAACTTCTTTTTTTTTATCCAAAATATTATTACTTTACTTGGTCATGTCGCATAACCTTTGTAGCATTACTACATTGAAACTTCTATTGAAAATTTTTTTTTCCTCAAAATCATATTAAACCAACAAACATACGAAGAGTTAATTTCTAAAACTTGTACATGTGTTTTAATATAGACTTTCAGATAATTTTTCAATTTCTTTATTGTGCACACTCTTATTTGTCATTTTCTCATATAACATTTGGATGGCAGTTGACCTTATGAATCACTTGTACCATTTTAGTTCACATGGAGGGTAAAACCATCAGACCCCATGCTGGCCTTTCTCCCATTTTCTGGAGATTGCAATACTTCCTATTCAGGATTGAAGGGACTGCCAGATGTTTCCTGGTCGCCCCCACCCTGGCTATGTGCGTAAGAGCAAGAGAGAGAGAGATAGAGAGAGGCAAAGGAAAGAGGAAAGTCAGGTTCACTCTCCCCCTCAGGCAACACTGTCTCTAAGGCTTGACTTTTTGAAGCTTTCCTCCTGACTGGCCACACGCGTCTGGAGCTCACTAAACCCTCAGGACTAGCGTGACAATCTCAGCTACCTCAGAGTCAAGGGCTCTCAGTCTCACCTGAGTAAAGACACAGCGAGACGGGCTGTCAAACTCTCAGTGACTTTGGAGAGCTCGCTGCTCGCGTGTGTTGCAGTCTCATGGCTTGGGACTGTGGCCTGAGGTATGTGTTTTCTGTGTCCCCTGCACTGCAGCAGGGCCCTGGAGCTGCTACACGCGATAGAGAGGATATCAGTCGATTGGAGATGGTCCAGAGACTGGCCAAGGACGGATGCCGCCTTCTGCACAGCCCGCTCAGAGCTGCCGAAAGGCCTGCTGAGGTGAGGTGCAAAATAACAGTCGATCTACATATACAGCGTTGTTAGTGGTTGTTTCTTCAAACTTCAAAAACAGGGCCTTTTTTTCTGAACCAACAAATGTCATTTCTGACACAGTATGTTTCCAATTTGGGATGTGAAATTGTCTCTGATTATTATTATTTTATGATTATTATTATTATTGTTTGACAACTTTTTGCATAGTAAATATTGAAATGTTTTGCTTATTTGACTCTTTCTATTTATATATATATATATATATATATATATATATATATGTATATATACATATATATATGTATATATATATATATAATTTTTTATAACGAAAATGATTTTTAATGGATTTTAAGATTGAAAATCTAGTCTAATCTGCGACAAGTGGAAAAATTTGCATTCAAAAAGTAGCAAAAATAAATGAAATGAAGTACAATGAAAAAATGTAACCAAATAAAATTAGGATGATCTTGGAATATTTTGGTAAAAGCTTTCTAAAATGTTAATAAAATAAACATAAAAATGAATAGACATTAAAATGCTATATGCATAAAGTTATGTATGTTCGATATCATGCATGCTGGTTTTGTCTTTTGGGCAGCATTTGACTTTGTTTAGAACAATTAGTATTATAATAACCCTATTGTGGTTTATGAAGCAACACCCTTACATGTTGATAATATCTTCATCTCAATGAAACGTCATTGTTTGAAGTCACTTTTTTCAGGGAATCTGTATTCAGATCCGAAGCTATAGTGCAGGAGAAACTTTCTAAAACCAAAAAGGGCACCAATCTCATGCTAGTCTCTGATTGGTTGATCCCACAATAGCCCCGGTTCGCCTCTTCCTGCTAGTGGGCCGCCACTCACAATGACAGGAAGAGTAGACGTGAGCGCCATAAGGTGCCACAGCCAGTCATTCCTCTTGCACTGGGTGGCATATTTCTTTGACCTTTATGAAAACAAAAGTAGAATTGTCTTTAATTTGAATCATAACCATCATAAAGAACTTTAATTTAAGACAAGACACTTCTTGTCGTCATGTATTGTCATATTCAAAATCCTTTGATTCAAATACTTTTTGAGTTTCAGAAAATGTCACAGTATTTAAGGCTGGGCCTTATGAGTTTTCAGCCATCAGGATTGGCTGGGTTCACTCTGTGTTATCAAAAGGATTTGATTGGTGTGACAAGAAGATACAAATAAAGATAAAAAATAATATGTAGTGATAACTTAACATCGTTATTTGTAATGGTATTTGTATTTTTTTGGTATTCTTTAAAAAGAGCTTATTTAAAACCGTTACTTGCTAATGATTTATACCAAATAACAAAATAAATATGTTAATGCTTTGTTTTTGAACATTGTTTACTTAAAAAAAATCACCCTGCATTAAAAAATTAAGTGCTTAAAACAATATTTCCTTCATGTTTTCTAATAAAAAGTACCTAAACATCCTTAAAACAAGAAGAAAAATGCTTTCTGCATTTTAAGAGATTTTAAGATTTGTTTTAAGTGGATCTTAGTAAAGAGATTTCTGCATAGTTTGATATTCATGTAATTATAGATGGTGCGACCCATGAATTAAATGATGCATATCTAAAATGACATCCCATATGATCCATCTTTTCGTTTGTTAGTTTGTTTTATTCTGATTCATGGATAAATTCTGTATATGTTTGTAAGGTGAACAGTTCATTCTAATAGTTGTTTTCAGATTGAAAAAAAAAATCAGCATCAGGCTAATGAAACTGAACTGTGTAGGTGTAAAAAAAAATACATATATATTTTACGTATGCCGTCTAGACTTGTCATGAACATGCCTCAACACAGCAGACAGCTGTGAGACAAAGACGGGATGCGAGTAAAGATGTTGTACAGAGAGAAGAGGTCTGCTGTTTGATAAAGAAGCCCTTTTACAAGTGCATACCACACATTTTGCTTGTGCTCTGCTTTCACTCATGGCCTCAGTGATGCAATCTTCTGTGTTTAATAGTATGTGGAGCCTATTTGCAATGGCAAGGACATGGATAGAGTAAACTAAAGGCTTGAAGTAGAATACACGCTTTCAGTGTTCTGGTCTGTAAGTCAGTTTATGTGGTGGTTTTGTTGGGAACCAAATGCATGAATTTAAGCTAAATATTAATGTTGTTGTTTTTTTTTTTATCAGCAAGATACTGTGGGTCTGATTCCTAGGCACACACATAATGTATTTTTAATGAAGAATAATGCTTGTTATTGTTTTGTCGTTGTATGCTTTAATCTGTTTGTAGTGGGTTTTGTTATAGATCTGTATCCTATATCTATGTAGCCCTTAGCAGCTATAAATGAGATATATGAAAAAGTATGTCTTTTTTGTTTATTCCAGTAGGAATTATGGATGCCATCGCCAAAGCTATGTCAACAGACCAGGACACGATTTAAAATATCACATTGTCTTTTTGTCACTTACGTAAACACAGCACTGTTCCAGAGGCTTCTGCTCCTTGTTTCTGTGACTGAAGCATTTGCAATTTACATAACTGCACTCATGCAAGTTTCCATAATTCTTTGCAGTGTTTTTCATTTCTTTTTTTCTTTTTTTTTCTTTTTGAAAGAGTGTGGCGACCTAGATTTTTCAAAACGTAGTAACAGAAATTTAAGAAATGGATAGATAGAGGTAGAGACATTTTAAGCTCAACCTTTCTCCTCTAGACAAGTTTGTCTGTGTAATATTTAAAATAGCTAATATATTATATAAAAATGTATTACATTGTGCAAAAAGGAGCAGATAGATAGATAGATAGCTATGGCCACAGAATCAATAATTTATTGTATAGACAGACCTCCTTTTGGCACAAGAATCCACAGATGATTGAGAATATGAAGGTATCTGATCTCAGGGGCTTTTGTTGCTTGATGTTACAAAGCAAGAGTCTGAAGTGACAGTATAAAACAAATGCACCGCCGGGGAAATGTCACACACATGTTGTCTTGTGACAGTCTTTGAGCACAGTGGCTTTAATAAATTGCAATATGATCATCTAACCCTCTCATATGCAGTATATCTGTATGAGGTGACTGGTTTTGACTGAAGCTTGAAATAAGAGCGGCCCCTGTATAATCACAGAACTGGTCATCAAGAGCCAATCATGATGCATGCAGTCACTTCAGAAGGGAACGGGGGAAGCAGGAGACCTTTTAGTGTGATTGTAGTGTTTCTCTCAAGTCGAAAAGAACTTTTCTTGTGGAATATGACACTTTTTGCTGTTTGATGGTTCCTGTATCCACCGCTTTCCTTTTTAACCTTCACTGGATTTTAAATTCGACTTCCAAAATTGTTTGCATGTTTGTTGTTGGTGAAGTTTACTGTCCTTATATAATGTGTGCCAATGACAAAAAAGAGTGCCGATGGTAAAGAGATAATTTAGTTTAAAATCGTACTCTTTCTTGTGTACTATGTAGTATTTGTAGTTATGTTGGTTTCTTTTATACTATTCTCAAGAAAAGTTTGATGTAATTTGGTGTAAACATATAGTAATAAATAACAATTGTTCTATAAAGGGTATAATTTTAGTTTACACAAAAATGAAACTGATCCCATGTTTTACTCAGAATGAGCTTCAGAATCAGAATCAGAATCAGAATGAGCTTTATTGCCAGGTATGTTTACACATACGAGGAATTTGTTTTCGTGACAGAAGCTCCGCAGTACAACAGAATGACAGCGACAGAACATAAAACACATAATAAAAGAATAAAAAATACAAATATGTAGACAGTGAATGACAATATACAAATGACAATTGTAGGCAGGTATATTACAAAGTGAAGTTATGTATGTACATATATATTGTGTGCAAGATTTAAGTGTATACTAAGTATGTGTGTTAGATAAATAAAGTGTGTGTGTATATAAATATAAAGTGTAGTGTGTTCGCCATTGTTGTCAGCTGTTCATAAGATGGATTGCCTGAGGGAAGAAACTGGTCCTGTGTCTGGTCGTTCTAGTGCTCAGTGCTCTGTAGCGTCGACCAGATGGCAACAGTTCAAAGAGGGAGTGTGCTGGATGTGAGGGGGTCCAGAGTGATTTTGACAGCCCTTTTTCTCACTCTGGATAAGTACAGTTCTTGAATAGATGGGAGAGTTGAACCGATGATTCGCTCAGCAGTCCGGACTACTCTCTGTAGTCTTCTGAGGTCAGATTTAGAAGCTGAGCAGAACCAGACCGTTACTGAAGTGCAGAGGATGGATTCAATGATGGTGGAGTAGAACTGTTTCAGCAGCTCCTGTGGCAGGTTAAACTTCCTCAGCTGGCGGAGAAAGTACAACCTCTGCTGGGCCTTTTTTACGATGGAGTCAATGTGAATGTCCCACTTCAGGTCCTGAGAGATGGTGGTTCCCAGGAACTTGAATGACTCCACTGCAGTCACAGGGCTGTTCATGATGGTGAGTGGGGGGAGTGCAGGGGGGTTTCTCCTGAAGTCCACGATCATCTCCACTGTTTTGAGGGTGTTAAGCTCCAGGTTGTTGAGACTGCACCAGACAGCCAGCTCTTTTACCTCCTGTCTGTAAGCAGACTCGTCACCGTCCTGAATGAGGCCGATGAGTGTGGTGTCATCTGCAAACTTCAGGAGCTTGACAGAGGGGTCCTTAGATGTGCAATCGTTGGTGTACAGGGAGAAGAGCAGTGGGGAGAGTACACAGCCCTGGGGAGCTCCGGTGCTGATTGTACGGGTGCTGGATGTGTATTTTCCTAGCCTCACTAGCTGCTGCCTGTCTGTCAGGAAGCTGTTGATCCACTGACAGATGGAGGTGGGCACGGAGAGCTGATTTAGTTTGGGCAGGAGGAGGTTTGGGATGATCGTGTTGAAGGCCGAGCTGAAGTCCACAAACAGGATCCTCACATAAGTCCCCGGTCTGTCTAGGTGTTGCAGAACATAATGCAGTCCAATGTTTACTGCATCGTCCACAGACCTGTTTGCTCTGTAGGCAAACTGAAGAGGATCCAGCAAGGGCCCAGTGATGTCCTTCAGGTGGGCCAGCACCAGTTTTTCAAATGACTTCATGACTACAGACGTTAGAGCCACAGGCCTGTAGTCATTTAGTCCTGTAATTTTGGGTTTCTTAGGGATGGGGATGATGGTGGAACGTTTGAGGCATGAAGGGACTTCGCACAGCTCCAGCGATCTGTTGAAGATCTGTGTGAAGATGGGGGCCAGCTGGTCAGCACAGGATTTCAGACAGGCTGGTGTAACACAATCTGGGCCTGGTGCTTTTTTCCTTTTCTGCTTCCGGAAGACCTGGCGCACCGCATCCTCGCTGATCTGAATTGCAGGTGTGGGGGAGAGGGGGGATGCAGGAGGTGAGAATGGTGAGAGTGCTTGATTGGAGAGGTGTTCAGGATGGGTTGCAGGAGCTGTTAATGGTGTGAACGGTAGTTTGGAGAGGCATTCAGGGCTGGTTGCAGGAGTTGTGAAGGGTGTGAATGGTTGTTGGGGGAGGCGTTCAGGGCAGGTGATGGGTGTTCTTTCAAACCTGCAGTAAAACTCGTTCAGATCGTCTGCCAGTCGTTGATTCTCTACGGTGCTGGGGGGTGGTGTCTTGTAATTGGTGATCTTCTTTAGACTTTTCCACACTGATGCGGAGTCGTTGGAAGTGAACTGAGTCCTTATTTTTTCAGAATAATTCCTCTTTGCCACTTTGATCTCCTTTTCCAATGTGTATTTAGCCTGTTTATACAAGACATTGTCCCCCTTCACGTAAGCATCTTCTTTGGCCTGACGGAGCTGTCTGAGTTTTGCAGTGAACCACGGTTTGTCATTATTGTAAATTAGTTGAGTCTTTGTAGGAATACACATATCCTCACAGAAACTGATATATGATGTTACGGTCTCTGTGAGTTCATCCAGATCGGTGGCAGCAGCTTCAAAAACACTCCAATCAGTGAGGTCAAAACAAGATTGTAAATCCTGCTCTGCTTCATTAGTCCATCTTTTTACAGTCCTTGATACAGGTTTAGCTGATTTTAGTTTCTGCCTGTAGGACGGTATAAGATGAACCAGAAGGTGATCAGAACGTCCCAAAGCTGCTCGTGGAACAGAGTGAAATGCATCCTTTATTGTGGTGTAACAGTGATCCAATATATTACTGTCTCTTGTGGGACATGTAACATGCTGTCTGTATTTTGGCAGTTCACGGGACAGATTGGCTTTATTAAAGTCCCCGAGAATGATTAAAACAGAGTCTGGGTGTTGTTGTTCTGTCTCTGTGATCTGATCAGCGAGTTTCTGTAAAGCTGAGCTCACATGCGCTTGAGGATGGATGTAAACACTGACCAGAATGAACGAGTGAAACTCCCGCGGCGAATAGAACGGCTTGCAGTTAATGAAGAGTGTTTCGAGATTTGAGCAGCACGTCTTCTTTAACACAGTTACATCTGTACACCACCGTTCATTGATGTAAAAGCATGTCCCGCCGCCGCGCGATTTCCCCGTGGATTCTGATTCACGATCCGCTCTAAACAGCTGAAATCCCGGCAGATGGAGCGCGCTGTCCGGTATGGTGTCATTCAGCCAGGTTTCCGTGAAACACAGAGCAGCAGAGTGTGTGAAATCCTTATTAGTCCGAGAAAGCAGAAGGAGTTCGTCCGTTTTGTTGGGTAGAGAGCGGAGATTTGCCAGATGGATGCTAGGCAACGGCGTTCAAAATCCGCGCTTCCTGAGTCTGACGAGCGCTCCCGCTCGCTTCCCCCGTCTGCGCGTCCTGAAGCGCTTGATCAGCGCCGCCGCTCCTCCGATAACAACGTTCAGTAAAACATCTGAATAATTGAAATCCGGAAAAACATCTTGTGGTGCGTTCTGCCGAATGTTCAGCAGTTCTTCCCTGGTGAAACTGATGGCAGGAATATAACTAAAGATAGGACAAACTAACAAAAACACAAAAACATATGCGGAGCTCGTCACGGAGGCAGCCATCCTGTATCGGCGCCAGCGATATCCAATGACAAAAAATTCGACTTCCAAAATTGTTTGCATGTTTGTTGTTGGTGAAGTTTACTGTCCTTATATAATGTGTGCCAATGACAAAAAAGAGTGCCGATGGTAAAGAGATAATTTAGTTTAAAATCGTACTCTTTCTTGTGTACTATGTAGTATTTGTAGTTATGTTGGTTTCTTTTATACTATTCTCAAGAAAAGTTTGATGTAATTTGGTGTAAACATATAGTAATAAATAACAATTGTTCTATAAAGGGTATAATTTTAGTTTACACAAAAATGAAACTGATCCCATGTTTTACTCAAGGCATCCTAGGTGTATATCGCTTTCTCCTTTCGGACGAATTCAATTGGAATTATATTTTAAATTCCCCTTGCTCTTCCAAGCTTTACCATGGCACTGGGCGCGTGTTTCTTGGTTTCAACCGTCCAAAAGAAATCAAATAAAGTGCATCCATCCATAATAAAATGTCCCTCACACGGCTCTGTGGGGTAAATAAAGGCCTCCTGTAGTGAATCTATGCATTTTTATAAGAAAAATATCCAGATATAAAATGTTATTATAAACCCTTTTCTCTGATTTCCACTAACTGTTATACGTGAAAGCCGTTCCGGGAGGATGATGTAGGATGATGTAGGATGCATGTGCAGCGCATGCCAGTGAGATATGCTAGTCTTGCAAGTCTGTTTACAGAGTTAAATGAAGCAAAGAAAAAACCTCTTGGCTCAAATCGAAATCCTCTGACATTTTTCTTTACAAATCCTCATTTTGAACTTGTAATTCGTGAAGGGCGTTTTGTTTTGCTGTCTCTCTTCTGCACTTTCGCATCTGTCACTAATCATGGCTGCATGTGGTATGCCTACGTTATCCGCCGGAAAGGCTTCTGTCTACAACAGTTAGCGGAAGTGAAAGAAAAGTGTTTATAACGTTTTAAATATGGATATTTTTCTTACAAAAACACACCCATTCACTACAGGAGGACTGTTGAAAAAAAAATTACAATAAAATAAAATACACCTGCCATTATAAAGCTTGGAAGAGCAAGGACAATGTTTTATATAACTGGCTAAACTAACCCTTTAAAATTTGAAGTGTAAACATCTTAAGTTTAGCGCACCGAAAAAATATTTTTATTGTCATCATTTACTTTTTAAGAAATGACATCATACAGGTTTGAAACGACATTAGGGTCAGTAAATGATGAAAAAAGATACATTTTTGATTGAACTATTCCTTTAATTTTGACATTTATTAGAATGACTTTCAAAATAATATCATTTACTTTTTTTAATTTGACATTTTACGACCTAAACTAATCTTGCCTTGTCATAAAAAGGTACAATTATTTTAAATTTAAGACACTTATTGAGTTTGACACACAGTATTGAGTGTCTGAAGGGGTCGTCTCATTTCCTTTTTAACATTCTTTATTTATTTATTTTGGTCATACCATATGACTGTGATTTGGAGAAAGGTTTTTTAAAATGATATAATTTTCTTCAGGACAGTTGTTTATGAAATGTAAAATGAATTTGGTTTTTGCTAAGTAAAATTGGTATCACAAGACTAAAATGTGCCTTTACATTTACTACTCCTCTGCAATTTTCCACTGGAGAAATACAGTAACTTCAATAGGAATCTATGTAATTTAGATTTTTTGCATGAGGATGAAAGACCTTTCCACACAGATTTTGCAACTGATTCAGTTGATCAGTGAATTTGCCTGCCGCATTGACCAACAGAAAGCTGCTTGGTTTGAAAGTGACTTCTGTGTGATCTGTGCTTCTTACATCTACATTATTAAAAAAAAAAAGATGCAGTTTGACTGCACCTTTATGCTGAAAACACCTACGTTTTTCGTTTTCATTTGGTTTTATCTTATTTTGCCTCTGACATCAAATATGCTGCCACTGGTGCCCATTAAAAAAATGCATGCAAATGGATACTCTGTGGGTAGAGAGAAAAGACGCAAATAGTTGCTTGCATCAAACAGGTGCAGCTCATTCAAGTTTGCCTCCAGCCCGCACTGATGCTATTAAAGCTGAAGAAGGTGGTATTTTAACAGCCCTGAAGTTTTCACTTCACTTCCAGCGAAAGCCTTAGCACATCTTAATGCCACTGAATACCACATTTCAATCCTACGTAATGTTCCTCTGCCACTACTTAAACGTTCAGATTTCCTCCCCTGGAGTCTAGATATATGGGCAGGACTTGTTTATGATACGCTGCCATTAATGGAGCTTTTTGCCAGGCCAAAGCCAAGCAGAAACTTCTGCCTGGGGAGATGAGATTGTGGCTTTTTTAATGTAGTTTGTGCTGATCATCTTGAGTGTGTGTGGGGGTTGCAGTGTGCACATACACGTGTGTGTGTGTGCATGCAAGATTACTGAAGGCCTCTCAGTGCTTCAGTGCAATGGGCAATTAGAGCAGAAAAGTGCTGGTCTTTCCAGCCTGTCTGTCTGCCTAATTACGGCCGCACACGTGCCACATTGACTGATGTTCTGTTTGCTGTGGTCTGGGGACAGAGAGCATCAGCTCATTAAAACACACACACAAACCCTGAATGATCTATCCATTAATTACTGCTAACCTGAAATGCGCTTCTCTTAGTGTATCGTTGTAATGAGGATGTTTTTGTAGAGCGACGGCGGGATCCCGGTCCGTATGTTGTTGGCTGAAGCATTATGGAAGGCGTGAGAGGTTCACACCCATGTTTACACACACCAGTGAGTCACGCCAGCAGTTCACATGCTGGCTAAACTATAGCAAACAGACCATTTATTGGAGTTCAGAGTCCAGAGTGGTTTTTAAGTATTAATATATAATCAAAAGTTCTTCTGGCTTTCCATTGCAGACAGTTTATGAGGGTCTTTCGTATGTTTTAGTCTGCACTAGTACATCGATGTTTGACCTTCTAAATTAGCATTTTGTATACATAATTCTGTACAGCAATGGTTATGTCTGATGTAGTGGATTGTGTTTGTACATGTCTGTTGATTTTTGAAGTATATTATGAATATTGAGTGTGTTCAGAGAGCTGTGTAAGATTGATAACACACAGGGCAAAGTGACAGGGCTTTTACAGGACAGTAACACTAAATGTTGGTTCCCAGAAATTCCCTTCATACACACATGCATTCTTTATACACACATGCACCTACAATATATATGCATTGTCCACTAAAAGTAGGCTATTTGACACTAAAGCCCCGGTTAAAAATGCACGTATCCAACGTATCCATTGTCATTGTGACAATTATAGAATTATTTTTTATTTTTTTATTTATATTTTGCATTTAGTCGTTATGAAGCTCACATCATCAAATGATGAGCCAGTATTTTCCTCTGGTGATTCAGAGTTGTGGATATTATACTTTTAAATCTCTTTCATAATGCATCATTAGTTTTTCTTGAATCATGTATCATGTTGCAGTTCTTTATGAAATTACAAGTTATTGCAAAGGTCTGTGGCATCTGCAAACAAATGTTGCTGGGAAAATGTCATAAGCTTAGTTTTAACAGTATTTTTATTGCTTTATATTTAAAGGGGTCATGAACTGCCTTTTTTATTTTGTACTGTTCTCTGAGGTCCACTTATAATGTTGCCAAGATTTTTACATCAGAAAACATAAAAATTAAAAGAAATAAGCTGTTTTTTGCAATAGTGACCACAATGCAATCAGTTACTCACACTTGTGTTGAAACATTACTGTCAGATCCAATATAGTCGGCACGGCATTGTCTTTTAGTTTCAATCTTTTTGAAATTCCCATAAAATTGTGCCTTTAAACTAATCCGCGGTAAAATTAAGTTTACAAAGGACCAAGCTCTTGCTGACGTGTTCTGGATCTTCATTAAAATAAAGCTAATTCAGTCTTTCCTAATGTTGGAATCAAAAGCAAAGATGTAGACCTGCATTTGCCCTTGTCTATATTTACACTAGATTTGCGAATCAGTGGGCGGAGCCAGACAGGCAGCGATGTAGAAGCAGGCATTGATCATCTTCTGCGGAGGTGGTGCTAATCCACACTATTACATCATTGAGTAGTACAATCCAAAAGCTGTCATTTTGGCAGACTGCCTAAATGCCCTAAAAACTGTAACCAGTTTTTAGGCTAACACAAGAGCTTTGAGTTCTAAAACGTAAATGTTTTTATAGTACAATGACCTTTTAAATATCTGAAAAGGTAAAGAGAATTTTGGTTTCTCAGATCGTGACCCCTTAAATACTTAAAATAATATATTTTTTGTGAAGTGTAAAAAAAAGTCGCTTTGGATAAAAGCATCTTCTGAATGACTAAATGTTAATTTGTTTCTTTCTTCTGCTGAACATGAAAGAACACATTTTAAAGGATGTTACTAACCAAACAGTCCCAGTACCTACTGACTTTCACCCTATTTTTTTCAATACAATGGAATTCAATGAGAACCAAACCTTTTTGATTACCAACATTCTGCAAAATATCATCTCCTGTGCTCCACAAAAGAAAGCAATTAGATTTGAAGCAATGTGAAGGCGAGTAAATAATGACATAATGTTCATTTTTGGGTGGACTGTCCCTGTTCAAATATGTTTTCATTATACATATACAGTCAACAAACCAGCTCACCACCACCAACATTTCAGCATAGTCTGATTGCAATTCATGATTGCGCAATATCAAATAACCAAATTAGTCTAATTAATTCACTTTTTCCATTGAGAAAATCATTAAAATATAATTGCAGCCTTGCGCTTACAGTAGCATTGTGTTGGGTCACGATAAAACGAACCCATTGAAAGGCTCCGTTTGATGTAGGCTGTTTAATTTAAAACTGTATTGTGATGGAAATCAGGGGAGGGAGACAGACAGGGACGGGAAGACAGGGAATCTCCTTGGTGATAATGTAACCCCTCCCTCCCTCCCTCCCTCCCTCCCACAGCCCTCCAGTGACGCAGCAGTCCGTGTGTGTGAGAGAGAGCGGAGCCACGAGGTGCTGCTGCCTCAGAGGACGACGTCACCGAGAGCTCCCCCCTCCTGCTCTTCCTCCTCCTCCTCCTGGACCGGGAGGTAAGCAGTCGCACGCCCGCTCTCACATGCGAGCGGTGCTTGAGAGCACACACACCCTTTCTCTCTCTCGTCTCTTCATTTCTCACTCTTGTCAGTCCGTCTTGCATGTAATCTGTCCAGCCCTGCCTCTTTGTCACTTTATTTTTATCTCTCATCTCCCCGAAGTCATTTTCTCTCGCTCTCAATCACACACACACACACACACACACATACTCGCCTGAGGATGTGCTGCATTGCTGTGCGCTCTTTCCTATGGATCCGTTTGGCTTAAACTAGAAGCTCCAGAGTGCGAAGAGGGGGACGTCAGGCTGTTGCACGAAGTCTCCTCGATTCCTCCAGGTCAATGTGGTAAGTCGGCACTGATGCTGACATGGGAAGCAGGCGTGCAGTGGCCCCCGACCCGCACCTGGACGGCAGGATAATGCCGGCCGCTTTGGTGGAACAGGAGGAAGACGAGGATGAGGACGAGTCCTCTGATACCAGCAGCGCCGAGCGAGCTACCGTGCCCACGTTCGACGTGCCGTATTTCCGTTACATTGATGACGAGGGCACTGAGGAAGAGGGCGAGGAGGAAGGCTGGTGCAGCAGTCGCTCCCTGTCCTCCATCGAAGAGGAAGACTCCAGTGACTCTTCTGTTTCCCACAGGTACACCGCTGTGCCCGCCGCTCCCGAAAAGGTTCTGGAGCATCTGCTGGGCCACCTGAGGCTGGATGAGGAGCAGAAGAGCCCAACGAGCAGAGAGACAGGTAAGCCGTGACCTTTCACCTCAGGGATGAAACGAGTCAGGTGTTATCTGCAGACTTTAGTCTGCACTGGGTTTAAAGCAAAATCTGACAGGTGTTTATGCATTCTACAGACACAGGTTCAGTATTGGCCTGATCAGTGTCAGAGTGTCAGAAATGTTTTTAGTTCTTTATAGAAATCTGAAACCGTGTTATTATTGTTAACCAAATCTAAAACTACTCAAATTTTGTTTGCTGAAATATATATATATATATATATATATATATATATATATATGCATCAGCAATTAAACCATACAATGAAAGTAGGGTTCAATAGAGTCTAATGGGTTTTTGGCTTTAAGTTTAATTAAATGGACAAAACAGTCTGAAATCTTTTCAAAATATCATGTTTTGCAGAAGAAAATCATACAGGGTTGGTATGTCATGAAAGTTCGTAGATGATGACAGAATTTACAATAAAACATTTTTGGTGAACTGTCCCTTTAATTACTCTTATTTTAAGAATATATCTGTAGATCTAAATCTAGTACCTGGACTATTCAAGACCAGCTGGAATCCTACAAAAAATGAAGAAAGTGCAATTTTTCCCCCCAATCAGCGATGCACTTTAAATGTTGTCGCGTGTGCTTCAAACAGCGGTATATTTTCTGGTTTATTTTCTGGATCTACTTTTAGCTGACTGCCCCACTATATTCTATCCTGCTGGTACTGAGTTATTATCTCCTGCTGGCTTCAGTGCCCTGCCGTCATGGATGGCATGCTGCACTCCATGTGTAGCTGCCAACAATTAAACAAGGTGTTTGAAAGGGAGAAAGTAGGACTTCCACCTACTGAGATGTGAATTATATCATATAAATACTGTAAATTCTTAAACGATTATAGTGTAATCATATCTGGGTCATACTGTGTGATGTAAAACTATAGTACCATTGCATGTAATATTCTGCCTGCCAGGCTCAGATTATATATAAGAAACACATTCATTTTTTCAAGATTATTTAAAAGTAGTTTGAATGCACTCTGCTTTGGTATTCTGAATTGCTGAAGTTGTGTGTGTTAGATATGAAGCCATTATGTCTCTCAGACTGGATTAAAGGAATGAGTAAGTGTTCTTCCCCTCAAAAAAAAGCCTCACTCTGCAGAGACTAGTCCCCCTCCGTCTGCATGGCCAGCCAGTCCAGCAGAGTGAATTCTAACCTCATTAAAGACATTGATAGCTAATCGCTATAGTTCAGCTCACTTCTCTGTTGTGTGCACAGTCTGCTGCTGCAGTTCTTCTGTTTGCTTTCAATGCAATTCCAGAACTCTCCTCCACTGCTGAACACAGGAGAAGATGTTGTTTGTACAGTAGAACCAGATCATTAACACTCATACAAATGAACAAAACGACTGTCGTGGAGTGTGAATGTTTTTAAAGAGATAGCTCACCCAAAAATATAATTTGTTGTTTAAATTTTCATTTATTCACGCTCATGTTGTTTCAAACATGTATGACTGATTTTCTGTTATGGAGCACAAAAGGAAACATTCTGAAGGAATTATGTAGTTTTTTTTTTTTTTTTTTTTTTTTTCGGGGTTTCAAGCTCCAAAGAGGACAAAAAGCACCATATGAAAAATACTTTTTTTAATCTTTTTTTAAGTCCCCTGTCACTTTCATTGCATGTAAATGAGCAGCTTGGACATTCTGCTAAACTTCTCCTTTTGCGTTCTACACAAGAAAGCAAGCCTGTACATCTCCCGAAAGATATAAATTAATTTTGTAGTTGAACTATTGCTCTAAAAGCTTTAAGTCACCTCTTATCGTCACCATTCTATTATAAAAAACAAAAACAAAGATTTGTAGGTGTTGTCAGAATTAACAATGACATACTGCTTGTAGAAAAGGCTGCCATGATCTATGAACTGTCAGATGAAGTGGATTCACTCCTAACTGCCTGGTAAGCTTTATTCTGCTGGGAGGGTTTTGTCCACACTATAAAGCTATTATGGTTTAAATGGTGTGACAGATAATAAATGATTTTTCTTTTTTTTTATAATGCAATTTTTGAAATGCACCATCATTGCATTGACTCAGAATGCCTTGTGATCCATGCATAGATTTTCTAAGGCTTTTAGTGTGTCTGTGTGTGTCCATTTTTCTTTGTTTTTTGTGTTCTTGTGAACGGAGAGAGACAAAGAAAGAATCAGACAGACAGAAGGAGAGACGGAGATTCCCAGAGGACAGGTCTCAGGGGAGATGAAGCTTGCCGGTGTGTTATATGGGATTGTCATGCTTGCACTCCCCTCACATGTGTAGGGAGTTTGATAGGGCTCAGTATTGATTTCATACCGCTTCTGATGTATCCATCAGCTGATCCCATATGAATTCCGTGTTTGCATCCTGCAGGACAGGCAGCTTCTGAATACAAAGGGATTTAAATGTTTGTTGTTTAACGTATGACGCCGAAGGGAAGCGTCCAGTAAAAGTATCGATTCGTTTATGGAGAGCAGAGGTTGTTTTATTGTTTTTTTCCAAATGAAAGGTATCCAGCCAGCTGTATCTCCCTACAGAGCTGGAGCTGTTGGCATGTTTCAATGCTAGTAAATACAGAAACAAGACGATGTGAAATGAAAGAAAGAAAGAGAGTGGTAGTGGCTTGGTACTTTTGTGTGGTTCAATGCCTTTGTTTGTAAAAAAAAAAAAAATTATGGTTTTAATAGTACTACAGCGTTTAATTGGGAATAGTGATTTGTTGTCTCTCATCTGTTTTCTGCTTTCAGTCTGCTTTTTGTTTGCATGAGGGTTGAAGGATTCCAGGAGAATGCTGCCCGATAGCAAAGAAACAGAAAGAAATCGGATCAATTTCATTGCTAATTCTTCTTTGATTATTTCGGTGAAAATGTTTATTGATCCTCAAGCAAAGAGGATAGATCGGTTTATTGTATTTTTGGATTCTAGCATGTGTTCGATGAATGAAATGTTTCCTTTGTGTCCAGTATGGACCTTTTTCTCCAATAATTTTCAGTTCCAAGTCAGAACAATGATCTGATGTATCACAATGGTAAAAGTTCCTATATGAAGGAAGGAAGAAATGTTTATAATGTTCATACAGCGATAAAGAGAAACTCATATCACTCAGTGGGGTCTAATAGTCTAAGACCACTTTGAAAATCTGAAGGAAACAATATAAACAGAGCGTATTGGGACATTTGGTTTTAGAACCAAAAATTGGAAATGACAATAAAAAAGATAAAAACACTAAGAAAAAAAAAAAAAAAAAAAAAATATATATATATATATATATATATATATATACACACACACACACACACACACACACACACACACACACACACACACACACACACACACACACACACACACACACATATATATATATATATAATCACATTTTTCCAAATAATTATGAAGCAGCGCAACGGTTTTCAACATTAATAATTACAAGGAATATATCCAATGTCTGCTCAAAATTCAGCTTTATCATCACAGGACTAAATGAAAAGAAATATCATTTATATTCACATTTTAAATATAAAAGTATGCAAAAGTATTTTAAATTGTAACAATATGTCACTATATTACTGTTTTTGCTGCATTTTTGATTAAATAAATGCAGCCTTGATGAGCATAACAACAACTTAAAAATAACTTTTCCTTTAAATTATAATTGTAATAATACAATCTGTAATAAAAATATGAATTTACTTCTCATTCAAAAGTAAAAACGTTTAGATTAACATCTAGATCAGACAATGATATTAGTAAAATGTATTTATTGTTCTTCAACAGTCCGATTGGCGATGTTGAACAGATATGGGAAAGGACGAGCTCATGTCCTTCAGTAAGGGATGTAAATTGGTTTTCTCTGATCCAATATCTTCTACTCTTGTCTTAAATGAAGTCAATCAGCTGAGTAGCGCTCTGGTCGGATCTGTGTTCAAGGCCTGCTGAGGGTAATTGGCGAGCTCTGGTCGATGAGCGATAATCAAACCTTGACCACATGGTTGAGGGAGAGACTTGTGGGAATGGCTTCATTGATGATTATACTGAAGCTGAGCTCACACCAGAATTGCTGAACACTCCCACACGAACCCGGAGCATAATGGGCCCGAAGCTGTCAGAGCTTATTATCCATGCTCTATGAGCATGATTTATGCAAAACGGGAATAATTTGAGAAAAACCCTTCCTCCAGACATCACAAACGAAAGGAGGGGAGTGAGTTTGTACGTGTGCTTTTCAAGAATACTGGTTCATCTGGTGCAAACACTTAATGAAAGGAAGTTGTTTAAAGTCAGTCATCTGTCTCATTTTCTTTTTTCTGCATGAATCTGTCAATAACATAAGCAGCTGACCGGGTCTGTGCCTGCAAAGCCATGAACCGTGCCATCCAACAGCTGTCCATCAAAGCATCAGACAGCAGCTGGTTTGACCTCCAGGGTTTGCCGCTGTCATTGAGGTGGTCATTAACTTCAGCTTTTTTACATCATGTTTTCTAGTCAAGCTGACATAGTCTGTCTGATGTGTGGGTGGAGGAGCTTGAAAGAGCTCAGAAGATGCAAGAGACACCGAGAATGTAGTTAGACCTACTTTCTCACTGTGAGAGGAAACCCAAAATATTGTTTCTGCCATCATTTGGCCAAGGTTTTAGCAACAAAATTGTCTTGCTACACAATTTATCATACAATGAGAGTTTCCAGATGTTTCAGTATTCATAATGATTGCAAATAGCATCTTCTCAGGAACTTTTAGGATGAATCTCATAAATGAATACAACCATTAAATCTTTGGTAATTTGACATTATTGTTATCATGATGGATGGTTTATGTATTGATTTATTTTCATGTTCTTTTTCGAAGAATTCTAGTTCAAATTCGCATGATTACATTTCAAACAGTTTAAATAAATGTCAAATTTGTGTGAAAAGTAAAATCTTTTTAAAGGTTATAAAATAAAGTTAATTTCTTTTTAAACTAAAGCAAATGTTACACTTTTTGTGTTATGGAGACCTGGATATGACCTTTATATACTTAGAAAGACTTTATAGACTTATCTCACTGCAGTCTTTATATCTTATAGACCTTATGCGAGTTTTGTGCTTGAACTTTAGTCTTTGCTATCATCGCTGTTGAAGAGTAATTATCTGGTGAAGTGAAATGTATTATTGTAGAGTTAATGAGTTATAGTAATGTTTGAAGAGGAGGTCATAATGTCAGTAGACTGGGAAGATTTAAAAATGAGCGATTGATTCATAAACTTGTACGACCTTACCTTCATGTTGTGGAAATACAAAGGGAAGACGAGACAATGAAGAAAGATAGTGCTGAAAAGGGGCGGGGCTACACAAGGGCTATAGAAGTCTGATTGTAAGTTCGATCTACACACTTAGTCACGGTCAGTTTATTGGTTTGCTACATGCACAAAAGTGAAAAAAAAAAGGGTTTACTAGAGAAGTCAAGTATGTCTAATCCTTTGCTGGTCTTGCACTTTCTCATGGCAGGAAAAGTGGCATGTTGAGATGTAGAGAAGTCCTTCATTCTTCAGATAATGAAAATGCACCAGGTTTTAGGAAAAGAAAATAAAAGAAAAGAGAAGTGAAGTGCGAGCGAGTTTTATTTGCTGCTGCAGAGTGAGAGTGCTAATGGGAATTTTTGTGAAAAGTGTCTCTGTGAATTAGTGCGTGTACTGTATGCGTGTGCGTTTGCATGCAGCTGCTGATTGGATGATTGGATTTAGTTTAACTAGTTTAGCACCGCTTCCAGATGCACAGCACAACAAAACTCGAGCATAAAGATGCACTCTTGCAGTGTAGACAGTTTCAATGATTACGGTTGGACTGATCACGCTTTGTTTCTTCACTGGTTTGCAGAATAACAAGGTGTGGGTAGGAGTGAATGTCTTTTTCTGTTAAAGGATTTTTTTTGAGGCTATCATTTTGGGTTGTTAATAATTTAAAGCTATCTGACTGCTTCTGAATTCCAGTTCTTTCGTGAAGAATAGACGATACAAACTATGTTTGTGGTTTTTGCTAATATTTTCATACCGACACCAAATCGAATCTGACAGTTTAAGTGGTATTATGGGATAGCTTTGGTTTGCTTTATTCCAATGATTTAGTGATTATTTCACACAGAAATATTCCAAAATGACCAAATTCGTCAAGTCACGTGTGAGCAAAGCGTCCCCTCATTGGTCAGAATATCTAGTTCGCAAGTGCTTTTCTGAATTTCTGAAAATCTAATGTAAATGCCTGTGCCAAGATGAAAAAAAAAGTGCAAAAATTTGATTTTGAACTACTATGATCCCAAAATAAGCAAGAAAACAAACCTCATTTTGAACTAAATGTGAAAATGGCCATAGAATATCATGACTACTGTTTTCTGAAGTCATACTCATTTGACAAACTCTGTTTTGCATTCTGTCGCAGTGTTGGAAAGTATGCATATTCGGACACAGTATCTGTCTGTGTGTGTGCATGTGTGTGTGTGTGTGTGTGTGTGTGTGTGAGCGAGCGAGCACCATTGGCGGCGGTGTGTACAGCTGCTCGCTTTAGATTACCATAATGATGCAAGCAGTTCAGTAGAGCAGAACGCACAAAGCTCAAGGAAGTAAGTGTGAAATTAAGGAAGAATTTACAACTGTGCCAATGCAGCATGCTCACACCACAGCCCACAGGAAGAGTGTCACTAATAGGATTTACAGCTTATGGAGGAATCCCTCTGTCGCTATACACTGCTTTAGAAAACACTCAACTCATTCATTATGCTCTCTTTCTCTCCATTCCACTCTCCTTTCCTGCTACTTCCCTGTCTGGGTTGCATAAGTCTAATTTAGTGGTAATTAGAAGAAACATCAGACTGTCTTAAATCTGACTTTGAGAAATGGCTGCAGTCTGTTAATTTGGCTCTATTTAATTACATTTACCGGGAACTCTTAGAGCTACATTTATGCTAACCTTTTACTTAGTATTTACACACAAAATCACTTACACTTTATATCTCCTCTAATTTTTAATTGCATAATAATTTTACACAGCTTACATATATACATATATGTTCAGTATACAGTGCATCCAGAAAGTATTCACAGCGCTTCACTTCTTCCATATTTTGTAATGTTACAGAATATGTAACATTACAATATAATGAATTTATTCCAATATAATGAATTTAATCTATTTTCCTCGAAATTCTACAAACAATACCCCATAATGACAATGTGAAAGAAGTTTGTTTGCAAATTTATTACAAATAAAAAACGAAAAGAAACACAAAATCACATGTACGTAAGTATTCACACCCTTTGCTCAATACTTGTTGAAGAACATTTGGCACCAATTATAGCCTCAAATCGTTTTGGGTATGATGATGCGACAAGCTTTGCTCATCATTTGCCAATTTTGTTTTTAAACATGAGTGTCTTTTGAAGGCTTAGAAATAATTCATAATAATGGTTTCAGGGACAAATGACCAGTTCAGGGACAAATGACCATATTTGATTTTGGTGATAATGTTTATTGATCCTCTAGCCAAGAGGGTGAATTGGTTTATTGTAATTTTGCTTTCGGGCATGTGAATTTAATGTTTCCTCTGTGTCAAATTATGAGACATTTTCTCCTATAATCATTAGAACTCCAATTTAAAGTGCCAAAGTCACTTTGAAAACCATTGAAGCACAACATCAGGTTTTGCTCAGTGTTTTTACACTTGTTAAAAGGTGTTCGGAAAAGAAGTTTAAAGCATCTGAATTACTCACAAGCCAAAACCAGATTATGATATGATGTGTGTTTCGGAGGCTTAGACGTAGAGATTCTGTCGAATCAGAATCAGAAGGGAATATCGATTGATGTCTGCGAGAGCGAATGGTGAAATTTAGATTCCTGCAGAGCAAATTAAAGTGGATTGAACAGTGAATGCACATCAGTCATTGCGGCCTTATCAGAGTAATAGTGTCATTATGAGAGTAATAGTGTGTTTCAGTGGGATCAGCAAAGAGGTCAGGCATATTAAGGGCCATTTAATGTTCTACTCTCCCTTTCTCTTCTTGCTCATTTTCTCTAGATTTTGTCTCTATGTTACTAGCTGCGGGATATAGTGGGGATGATGTGTAGAACTGGGAAGAGCTCAGTTACCACAAGATGCAAGCAGCATTTTTACCCAATAGCAAGAGAGTTGAGCCTCTGTAATATGTTTGTGACTGGTGTCAAAGTCGTAGAAAGTAGAAAAGTTCTCTTCTTTCTTGAGCTGTATGGAGCAGTGTGCATGTTGCACAAACATAATTCTTAGCTATACTTTAAATAATATCCAGTCTTGCTGGATATTCACAAAAATAGAGTGGCCCCAAAAAGTATTTGGACACTTGTAAATCTAAACTTATTGGATAAGTAACTAAATATTAATATATCAAGTGTCATTTGCAAATTAAATTATGTATTATTATAATAAAAAAACAGTAACATAGAAAACAAAATTGAAAGAAGAAAACAAAATGAAAGAAGTATTTGCTAACCAAGGCTGCATTTGTTTGCCTTTATTTACAGTAATATTGTGAAATAATATTACAATTTAAAATAAATTAAATATTTAACAATTTTATTATAAATAAATGTTTTACTGTCACTTTTGTAAGTAATGTGTACCTGCTGAATAAAAATATTAAGAGATTGTCACGGTTTCCACAAAAACATTAGCTGACAAAATTGTTTTAAATGTATATAAAAATGTATGTATAGCATATATACTGTACAACAAGCATTATTATTATATGCAATACGCAACATATAATTAATCCTAATAAACTTATGTTTATTTGTTTTGTTTTGTTTATGTGTGAATTTTTTTTAAAATTTTTTTTTTTTTTTTTGAATAGAGTGCTGATCAGACCTGTTTGGATTTATAATATGTATTGAATTGTTGTTCTATCAAGAATTATTGCCTGTTGGTGAAATGATGGAAACGGAAGGAATTCCTGCATTTCAAATGGGGTTACACAAAGGTGAATGATGAAGGGTTGTTTGTCGTTTCCAGAATGAAATAAATCTCTTTAACAAAGGTTACACAGCATATGGTTAAATGTGGCCCATTACTTTACACAAAGGAAACGTTCTGTCGTTCTGCGAGGCAGATAAGGATTGCCACCATCGCTCTGCAGTGGGATTGAAAACATTTAGCAGTCTTGCTCAAGGTCAGCACGCACCGAGCGCTCGTTCCTTCAGTCATACTTTCACAGCGAGATGATGCATGAACGCTTCCAGGCAAACACAACTCTAATTAAAGTGGTGCAATAGCAAAGTGTGATAATGTAGGAGAAAGGAGGTCAGGAGGAAAGAGAGAGAACAGAGGAAAACAAACAAGAGCACTTGTAAACTGCCTGTTGGGTTTGAATTTTTTATGACACCACACACACCAGAGCCATAATGTTTAGCGTCTCAATGTAGCTGAAGTGTTTTACTATGTTAAAACAGCAGGTTTTAAGGAATAGATTGGCCCAAAATTTAATTAATCCTCTTCATGTCTTTTTCAAAGTGCATAACAATATTTCTTTCATAGAACATTTTTTGACAGAATGTTCAAGCTGCTCTATTCAAAACAGTGAAAGTGAATGGTGACTACAGAATTTCAGCAAATTGTCTTCAGTGAATTATATTTAGTTATAAACACACACAAAGACATTTGATGACTTGAAGACTTTAATGTTAGCGCTGATGATTCAGGCCTGATCTGAATGAGAAAAGGCTTTTTATAACACTTCAGTCATATGAAATGATCATTTGATGCTTTTATGTTGTGTTTTAGCCTTTTTCAAGTCCCATATCTCTTTATTTGAAAAAGAGCAGCATGAATATTCTTCAAAACATCTCCTTTGTGTTTCACAAGAACACATAAAACTGCAATGACAAGGACCTTTAAAATCCTTAAGACGTTCTTCATTATGATATGCTTCTCCAGAGGTTTTTATGATTTTGTGTTGTTTTCTTACTAAAATGTGTATGACCTGTTCTGTTCATTTTCAGAGAATCTATTGGATGACTTCCTGTTGACGTACCCTGTGTTCATGTCCACCAGTGACCTGTGCCAAGCACTACTCGGTCAATATCCTTCTCATCATATGCGTCATTGCCGATGCTGTTTTTGCTATAATAGCTGTCTGCTGTCATTTGTAAAGGTGAACTGTGTTTTCAATACAATATTAACAACAATTTGAAAAGTTTGGGGTTGGTAATATTAATGACTCTTATGCTAATCAAGATTGCATTTATTTTATCCAAAATACAGTAAAAATTGTTATATTGCAAAATATTAATAATTAATATATATATATATATATATATATATATATATATATATATTAACCATAAGACCTTCAAAATTAGTGTACAGTGATGTGTTGTGTATATAGTCATCATGTATTGTAAATTATTAGATTTTGTGCATTATACATTGTGTGTCCTGGATTCTCTATAAAGTAATGTCAGATGATCTGAGACCCCCACGAAACAATAAGCAATTAATGGAACTGTACTGTGACCATGCGGAACTATGTTATACATCTTCTTTTACACGATCTTAACAACGCAACCTATCTGGTGTTAAACCACTTAACCAATTCCACGCTGTTTAGCCGAGGGCATGCAATTAATTCTCTGTTACTGAACCCCTGTTAATTTAATACAGAGAATCCGGCCGCAGGCGTTTCCTCCTTCCTCTGAACTGTGTATCTGTGCAGTCTAGTGTGCTGGAATAGATTTGATGCCTTAACTGCTCCTGGTCCACCTATTGTTCAAAGAAAGGCCGGATGAAAGAGGAGGGGAGAGACACTCTGCTTAGGAAACGAAAAGTGCTGCACCTGCTGTCCCAGTGGAGCTCGCTGTGCGCAGACCTGCCACGGGACGACGAGCACGCCAAACTATTCCTCAAGGTACGGATGGAGAGAAGGGAGGGAATTATTTTTGGAAATACTAAAATGCCACCACCCCTACTGCTCTTGATTTCTTACTGCTGAATGTGAACGTGAACACCAATCCGGTTTACATTTCCCATTTACAACCTTAAATGTCAATCTTGTGTGTGCTTCACATGTGCAGACTCTGTACAGATATGTTCTGGATGATCTCTATGAGTTTCCCTCGCTGGAGAAGGATCTGAAAGAACTTCAGAAACTTCTACGGATGCAAAGGAGACAGTGAGTCACCTCATGATTGAGTTTCATGTTCAGAACCGATTTCTGGGAAGCTGGTAGATATTTGAAGATTATTTATATCCGCACAAATACGTCCTTTATTCACTCTCCTAAAATCAAACTGAGAGCCAGAAAAAGACAGAGCAGTGCTCTATAAACTCTCATCTACATTTTGAATAAATCAAGCCGGAGAAGTTTTTATCCATGCAGCCATTTTTCCAGCCCAACTTGACATGGTTTTCCTCGACTTCCTCCCTTTGAGTGTTCCCCGGGAGACACTATGAGAAATAGAGTAACAGAGAGATGATAACCGTGCGCAGAAGCTCTGCTGTGTGTGATCCTCATCCCACAGTCTGTTGACAGACGAAACCCTCATCAGTCAGTCCCAGATGACAGATTCTGCTGTGGGTGATAACTGAGCTTTCATTTGTTGAAAACGATTTCAAAGACTTGGGCTACTTTTACATTTCTCTGAACATAGATTAACTGCAACTAGCCGATACATCCAAGAATCTACAAAATGCACATTATTTTACACCAGAAGGTAAAGACACACAATCTTTGACAGCAATAATGACAAAACATAGCACCAAGTACCGCCTTTGCCCCCTTTTTTTATTTAATGCATCTACCATACTTCTAAAATGACTGTATTGTATAGTAAAATTATTATATTATTTGCTTATTTTAGAGTTGCACTTTTACAATACAATGTATGCCAATCATTGGCTGTCAGCTTATTGTAATATTAAAACATACATTTTAAATTCTATTATTGTTATTATATTTTAAAGTGATTCATTAGTTGTGTTGCAATACTGATATAGAGGTGTGTGTCATGAAAGATAATTCTTTAATCACTGTAATCACTTTTCTTTTGAAAAAAAGTAAAATAAGGGAACACTCTTATATTTTACTGTCATTTAATTACTGTAATTGGATTAAATACTGTAAAGACTGTAGAACAATTATATATAAAAAGTAATTAATTAGTAGCCTGGACCGTGTTTTTGCAGTAACTAGAGTAATGGCAGGGTCCTGCTTCTTTAGTGCATAAGCCTTGAACTTTATTAAGAGAGAATTAGGAAAGTGGCTTTGTAATATTCAGATCAGGAGCGAACAGAATGAATAAATTCTGCTTCGCATATGAGCTCTTATCCAATATTTCTGTTTAGTAAGCAGAAGTCCTGGCTTTGACCTCTCGGCTATACATCACACGCCTGCTGGTGCTTGGTAAAAGGCCAATGATTAATTAGAGAGGCATCAGATGGGGAATATGGAGACTATAAAGCTCCCTCCGATTGCCCCGTTTTTATCAGGCTGTAATCAGAATGAGGTGTGCATGGATGAGGACGCTGCACACTTTCATTTAGATGAGGCAATCAGTAAATCACATGGTGTCAGACTTTAATGTTAGCGCTGATGATTCAGGCCTGATCTGAATGAGAAAAGGCTTTTTACGAGCGCTCCTCGCCGCGGGTGGGAGATGCCATCTTGCAGTATTGATATAATGGCACATTTATATTTCAAGCAATCCCTTCGGCTCATTCTTCTCTATTTCTTTCTGTCTCCCTCATCTCCCTACCCCTCTCATCTCTCAGCACGATAGATGAATACTCTCCGCAGAGGAAGGTAAGAGTTAAGACCGGCCGCTGTGTTACCTGCACAGAATCTCAATTGAAACCACCTCAGTGTACTTTGATTGAACTCCTTGTGTTCTAAAGAGGCTATATCACAAAACCTGTTCAGAAAGCACTATATTGACAATCAAGCCGTGGCTTTGCAGCCCTCATTTACAGTATATACAGTAAATGTGAGGAACACTGATAGCTATCAAAAATCAGTGCATTAGAAAAACCTAACAGCAAAAGATAACTGCATTCACATTAGACTTTTCTCCAAAAGAAAAACATTCACAGCACTGTAATACACACACACTGTATAAACTGTATAACAGTCCATCCTAAAGTAACTTGCAGTTGCATGTTTTGACCAAAGATGGCGATAGAGAGCTTATCAAAAATGGACTTCAGAAATATTATAAAAATGTAATATATTGGTCCGGTCGAACCAAGGATGATAACAATAACTATAAAGTTTTAATTCCACACCACAGGTATAACGATAACAACGCAGAAGAACAGTATAGTTGGATTCATTTTCAAAAGCCAATCAGAATCCATCCTTCTTTAAAGAGCTCAAGCATTTCAATGGCTTACAACAAAACTGCAGTGCATGGTTAGAATAAACTGAACGGTATCACATATTGATGTGGATGCTAATATTGTTATTGTTATCTTTTTAGTTATCGTATGTGGTGTGAACAGACCTTGAATCAGAAAATGAATTAGAATTTCCTGCTGTTAGTAATTAACATTTTAGAAATAAAAACATTCCTTGTTTTGTTCAGTTTTAGTCCGTTTGATTTATTTTTGTTAACAAATGTAGTTCAAGTTGTAGTTATTTTATGTGCTATTTCTACCGTATTTTTCGGACTATAAGTCGCACCTGAGTATAAGTTGCATCAGTCCAAAAATACGTCATGATGAGGAAAAAAAACATAAATTAAGTCACACTGGACTATAAGCCGCATTTATTTAGAACCAGGAACCAAGAGAAAATATTACCGTCTACAGCTACAAGAGGGCGCTCTATGTCTTCAGTGTAGACTACAGGAGCACTGAGCAGCATTAGAGCGCCCTCTCATGGCTGTAGATGGTAATGTTTTCTCTTGGTTCATGTCAAATTAATTTTGATAAATAAGTCGCACCTGAGTATAAGTCGCAGGACCAGCCAAACTATGAAAAAAAGTGTGACTTATAGTCCGGAAAATACGGTACTTGGATTTCTTTTTTCCATTTCTAGCAATAGTAATTGTTAGTGATATCTAGAAATATTTGCTTAGTACAGTAATTTGATAGCAATTAAAATATTTTTGTTTCAAAAGTTTGTTTTTATTTTATTTTCACCTTTATTTCAGTTCATGAAAATGTTCTGGTTAAATTTGATTCGTTTTATTTCTAGTTAACAATAACACTACTCACTACTAAGTTATGCAGCATAAGGCTTTCACCATTGTCTTAAGGTGTGTGTGTGTGTGTATGTGTTAGCATGTGTATAACTCCTAAACAACAATATTCTCAAATCCACGTGTTAACTATCTTCCAGAATAAAGCTTTCTTCCACCAGCTGAGTCTGAAGGAGAGCTGGCACCCTGTGAGAGGAGCTCAGAGGGACAGCAAGGACGGTATGCTCATAAAATATTCCCTCATATTTCTCTTCTACACTCTCATAGCGTTCTGACTGCCGACAGAGCTGCAGAATAACACTGTGTGAGAATCTTGTTTTATGGCATTTTTATGTGAATTGGTGGCTGATTGATGCAGCGCTGGGTGTTTGTGTGTGTGTGTGTGTTTCTCCTCAGTGTTGTGTCGTGTGTACATGACCATAGACTCATACGTGAGTGTGAGGACACACAGCGAGGTGTCCGTTCAGGAACTGCTGAACACTGTGGCCGAAAGGCTCGACTGTGCCGAGGACGACATGGTGCTGATGGCCGTAACATATCCTGGAGGTCTGAACAAGTTCATACATCTGTCTATTATCATATTGATTGCTTTGGGTTTGTTCAAAACATGCCTATCTGCAGGGGTGCCATCATGCTTTTAAACAAGTCATTAAGGTACAACAGAGCTAAAAGCATTTCTTGAAGGTGCTGTGTAATTGTTTTGACTGTTCTAAAGCAAAAAAAAAAAAGCATAATATGTTTGTAGATATTTAAGAAATGTTAAGCTCACATATTTGTTTACCCCAAAAAAACAATGATAAAGCCAGTTATTCTTTTTTGAATGTGCATTCTTTGTCGGAATGTCTGTTTTTGTTTTGGTCCGTGTGATTCTACCCACTGCCAGTTCAACCAATAGTATTTTAATACACTGGGTTGCCAGTTGCCAGTATACTGCATTGTTCCTGTTACATGTTCTCAATTTGGCAACCCAGCATTAAGTTTGAGGAGGAGATAGCGGGAAAAACGACTTTCTCCAACATTTTGAATTTGAGCTGCAGTGCCCATTTCAACCGTTAACTTCAAGATTATAAACTTTGTTATTTTTGCTGCTCACAGTGTTTATGATTATTGAAAAGTATGTTTCTGGTTATTTAAAATTATCAAGCAATTTGTCTTACAACAAATGGTAAAGAATGATAAAAATAATTAATTATAATTAAGCCAAAAGGCTCCCAGAGGGACAAAGAACAGACATTGGTGAAAACGTGATACGGCAAAATGTGTCCTCATATGCAAATACATTTGATATAGAAATAGATTTTTGGAGTAACATTTAATAAAAAAAAATAAAAAAAATTCAGCAAAATAATGCACCAATGTTTAGTGGTTCGCCAGTTTGTTTACTCACTTATGGCATATCATGACCTCAAGTATTTTGTAAGAACTCTTTTATTATTTTACTTTTTCCTACTGACCAAAAGGTTCTTGTTTTTTCTAAATACATTTTTTATGTCATGTCTTTTCTGTTGTAGCTCACTGTTTGCCCTTTTGGAATTTGCTGATATTGCTGCTTTCTCTCCATTGTTATTCCTCTCTCTCTCTCTCTCTGCAGAGAAGGTTCTGCTTCAGTCGGATCAGTGTGTGTTCTCGTCTTCACTCGGTGCCGCTGAGCGGCTGCACGTCTGCAGAAGAGACCTGACTGAGATCATGGTGAGAGTCAGAATGCTGTTCTCTGAACCGCTTTTAAAAGAAATCTGCTTTCCACTCCATTAGTTCAAGTCTAACTTTAAAGACACTGCATTCTAAAATTTTCTTGCACCAAAGTTTCTGAGTTATACCAGAAACAAACTCTATGCAAGTACAAAAATAAACTTGAATAGTATACAGAAATAATATGTTTGGTTACAAACCTCACTACTCAGGAGAGCCATTAGTGTTACATTATCATTATCACTGGATCAATTGTCAGATTATAGAATAGGTGTTGTTATGCAGTGGTCTATATGGGTGGTCATATGTTAATATGCTTGTGGTTCTAATGTGTGATTGACCCACTTTATCTTTGTATTCATAAATTGTTTTGTTTCAACTGGGAAAGGACTATGTATACACATTACATTAAACCCAATTTAAAAGAACAAGTAAAATCTTTTGGTCATAATATGGCCCCTTTAAATCAGTCAAAAAAACAATGCACCTGTTAATTATAAGCAGAGTGTGTCTTCTGTTCATCCAGAGTCCCTTCACTGATAACGGGCCGCAGCGCTCAGTAAAGATGCTGAGCATGAACACGTGGGATGTAGCCGTGTCGCTCACCAACTGTGACTGGAGTCTCTTTAGTAATGTCCATGAGGTAAAGTCTTCACATTTCAGAAGAAGGTCTCCTAGAAAGGGTATCTTTGAAATACAAACTAAACTATAGAAACATTTCAATTTAAAATCAGCCAATTAGGTAGTGAGTATTGATACAAAGAGCCAGTTTAAACAACTACAGCATCAAAGGGATACTCCACCCCAAAATGAAAATGTTGTCATTAAT
The DNA here is from genome assembly GCF_023724105.1 of Carassius gibelio. Classification (NCBI taxonomy): domain Eukaryota; kingdom Metazoa; phylum Chordata; class Actinopteri; order Cypriniformes; family Cyprinidae; genus Carassius; species Carassius gibelio. The sequence continues at coordinate 13,481,038 of NC_068411.1, read as the reverse complement.
AACTTAAAGCTTTTATGGGTTTGGAATGACATGATGTGTAAGTGATTAATGACAAAATGTTCTTTTTGGGGTGGAGTATCCCTTTAAATAAATAAATAAATAAAACACTGTTGCTTTATCCCTCTCAAGGCAGGCGTTGCAGATTTGCAACAGTAAAGTAACTAAAAACCTTATTACTCCAGATACTTATTTTATGAATCTGGAGTACTAAAAACTTTACTATAGGTTACTAAATTTACTAAGTTACTAAAACTTAATTTGAGCCTGAGAGGGTTATATAAAATCTGTCTAGAATGAAAGGAAATATTTCCTACAAAACACTTGAGTTACAATTTAGCGATCTAATGATGCATAACCCAGCATTGAAGGGTTAGTTCACTTCAAAATGCTTTATTTTAAGGTTCAAATTTTCACTATTTTTTTATTTACCTATTAGCATGAATATTACTAGCATATTAATAATTTTATAAGTATTTATAAAGCATATATTAAAATAAAAAATTTTGGGGTGAACTTTAGGTGAATTCAACATGACAGTGGTCATTTTAAGAACATAGTTGATTTGAAATCAAACATACGCAGTTGTCTTAATTTAATACTGATTTAAAAAATAAATAAATAATCTAAAATATCCACCAGCCATGTCATTTTTCCTTTCTCTGCAGCAAGAGCTGGTATACTTTACTCTGAGCCGTGACACGAGCACTGGCCACACGGTGGCGCTGGAGCAGATGTTGCAGCGCTGCAATGAGACCCAGCAGTGGGTGATGACCGAAGCGCTCCTGTGCCCGACCCTCTGCAAACGTGTGCAGCTCTTCAAGAAATTCATCAAGATCGCAGCACAGTAAGTATATGCTCATAAACAGAAGATGACCTCACGGACTTGTGCTGAAGCACCACAGCCATAACCAAGCTCAAGAATATCATACACCTTTTCACTTGGGCCGGCAAGGAACCACCGAACAACCCAAAACATCCTAGCAATCTCATAGTAACGTGCTAAAAAATCTAAGAACACCCAGACATTGTGGCAGCATGTTTCTTAAAATGTGAAATTATTTGTTGTTGTATTTCTTTCTACTCAAATGGTTCAGGTGGTGAACATACTCATGTTCTCTTCCTTTCTTTATTTAGCTGTAAAGCACAGAGGAACTTGAACTCATTCTTTGCTATTATTATGGGACTGAACAGTCCCGCTGTCAGTCGACTCACTCAGACATGGGAGGTAGGACAACACCAACTCCAATACACAGAAACATACTCCTAAATATTCAGAAGTGGTAGAGTTGCATAGATTTCTGACATCAGTCTATGTTTCTAGAAGCAGGAAACTAGAGTGTACTGCAAACTCTGTTAAACAGGTACTGCATTGTTGTTTAATCTGTCCTCATTTCAGAAAGTCCCTGGGAAGTTCAGGAAGCTGTTCTCTGAGCTGGAGAGTCTGACGGTAAGTGATTGTCTCACCCCAATCTTAAGTTGCCTCCTGCGAGTTCACCTCCTGCTAAAGAATTTTGTGCCGTTTACGGCTCATTAGGATGTAATATATGAAGCCGTAATCACATCAGAGCCTCTGGTCTCCAGGGAAGAAACAGCAAGTGGTGTTACAGGGGAAGAGATTTGAGACAAACCAGATGGTTTCAGTGTGAAATAAAACAAACGCACAAATATGTACACATGAATGCTTTTTCCATGACCCGCAGGATCCTTCTTTAAATCACAAAGCCTACAGAGATGCCTTCAGGAAGATGAAGTCTCCCAAGATCCCTTTCCTACCTCTGCTCCTGAAAGGTGCAGTAAGCAAATTTATGCTACTTGACATACAGTATTGTTCAAAATAATAGCAGTACAATGTGACTAACCAGAATAATCAAGGTTTTTAGTATATTTTTTTATTGCTACGTGGCAAACAAGTTACCAGTAGGTTCAGTAGATTCTCAGAAAACAAATGAGACCCAGCATTCATGATATGCACACTCTTAAGGCTGTGCAATTGGGCAATTAGTTGAAAGGGGTGTGTTCAAAAAAATAGCAGTGTGGCATTCAATCACTGAGGTCATCAATTTTGTGAAGAAACAGGTGTGAATCAGGTGGCCCCTATTTAAGGATGAAGCCAACACTTGTTGAACATGCATTTGAAAGCTGAGGAAAATGGGTCGTTCAAGACATTGTTCAGAAGAACAGCGTACTTTGATTAAAAAGTTGATTAGAGAGGGGAAAACCTATAAAGAGGTGCAAAAAATGATAGGCTGTTCAGCTAAAATGATCTCCAATGCCTTAAAATGGAGAGCAAAACCAGAGAGACGTGGAAGAAAACGGAAGACAACCATCAAAATGGATAGAAGAATAACCAGAATGGCAAAGGCTCAGCCAATGATCACCTCCAGGATGATCAAAGACAGTCTGGAGTTACCTGTAAGTACTGTGACAGTTAGAAGACATCTGTGTGAAGCTAATCTATTTTCAAGAATCCCCCGCAAAGTCCCTCTGTTAAAAAAAAGGCATGTGCAGAAGAGGTTACAATTTGCCAAAGAACACATCAACTGGCCTAAAGAGAAATGGAGGAACATTTTGTGGACTGATGAGAGTAAAATTGTTCTTTTTGGGTCCAAGGGCCACAGGCAGTTTGTGAGACGACCCCCAAACTCTGAATTCAAGCCACAGTACACAGTGAAGACAGTGAAGCATGGAGGTGCAAGCATCATGATATGGGCATGTTTCTCCTACTATGGTGTTGGGCCTATTTATCGCATACCAGGGATCATGGATCAGTTTGCATATGTTAAAATACTTGAAGAGGTCATGTTGCCCTATGCTGAAGAGGACATGCCCTTGAAATGGTTGTTTCAACAAGACAATGACCCAAAACACACTAGTAAACGGGCAAAGTCTTGGTTCCAAACCAACAAAATTAATGTTATGGAGTGGCCAGCCCAATCTCCAGACCTTAATCCAATTGAGAACTTGTGGGGTGATATCAAAAATGCTGTTTCTGAAGCAAAACCAAGAAATGTGAATGAATTGTGGAATGTTGTTAAAGAATCATGGAGTGGAATAACAGCTGAGAGGTGCCACAAGTTGGTTGACTCCATGCCACACAGATGTCAAGCAGTTTTAAAAAACTGTGGTCATACAACTAAATATTAGTTTAGTGATTCACAGGATTGCTAAATCCCAGAAAAAAAAATGTTTGTACAAAATAGTTTTGAGTTTGTACAGTCAAAGGTAGACACTGCTATTTTTTTGAACACACCCCTTTCAACTAATTGCCCAATTGCACAGCCTTAAGAGCGTGCATATCATGAATGCTGGGTCTTGTTTGTTTTCTGACAATCTACTGAACCTACTGGTAACTTGTTTGCCACGTAGCAATAAAAAATATACCAAAAACCTTGATTATTCTGGTTAGTCACATTGTACTGCTATTATTTTGAACAATACTGTACATATCATCAGCTTATTACAAATTTGCACTTGACTCCATGGGTTTGGATTTATGTGGAAGACATGATTGGAGAAGTCTCGGTAAGTCTTAGAGAGTGCAAGTAATGTGTGTACTAAAGTCAACAACTATTTCTATCTGAACAGATATTACCTTCATTCATGAGGGCAACAAAACATTTCTCGACAACCTAGTCAACTTTGACAAACTAGTAAGTGAACAATTAGACTTTATAAATGTTTTTTTTATTAGTATTATTAATAGAGAGCGTGTTAACCCAAAAATAAGAATTGTCATCATTTGTTAAACCCTCACAAGTTTGGTATGACATGAGCGCGAGGAAACGATGACAGAATTCAAATTTTTGGGCAAACTCTTCCTTTAATATAATTCATGTCCCATCAAATGAGCAAAAAGAGCTAATGTGAATGCATTTTATGTACAGCACATGATTGCAGACACAGTGCGGATTATCAGGCAGTGTCGGACAGATTACATGGGTGAGTGCTCAAATCACACCAATGTATACATTTAAATAGTTCATACCTTGATGAAGTGTGTAATCTCTGCCCAACTGAACCCAAACAGGTTTTCACAACAAAACCTGGCCAGTTGCTACTCAAAACTAGCCCAATGGCATTTCAAGGGGGGTCCCCCAGTAAATACTGCATTCCAGGGAGTAAAATGCATGTTTTTTGGAGAGGTTCCTCTGGTAAAATTCACATCGCAGGGCCTAAATATCATGTTATTGGGGACATGAAAAACAACCCTCATGACGACAGTTTGAAAGTAGCCTAATTCCATCGGAAAACTGCGGACTTGGCAACTATGAACCAAAATGAAGTTGCAAAAAAAAAAAAAAAAAAAAAAAAAAAACAATTGCTACAGGTTTCCCATCCAACCCACAAATTCCTATTGGCCAGATAAACAGATAATCCCGGCACAAACTCATTCCATTGGTTGAGCCAGTGTTGCTATGTCTAGTTGCTGGTCGGACTACTCAAACAACCAAAACATTTTTGATTGTGCCACAATGTTTACATTTCTCAGAGGAATCAGCCTACAAGCGGCCCCTTCAGAACTTCTCTCTTCTGCCTAGATAACAGAAATTGTTAGCTTTTAAAAGAATGACCACTTGCACTTGAATTGAAACAAATAGAACGTATATTACTGCATAACCCAGATCTGTCTCTACACATAAAAAAAATAGTTTTGTCCCAGTTTAGTGCTTTCAAGTACACTGAAAGTCATCCTCACTACTGTTGTGTTGATTTCCATAGGGTGTAATAATTATCTTTGGCTTTTTGTCCATTAGGAAACATGTTGTCCCAGAAGGACAGCGTTGAAGTGAGAACGTACATCAATTACCTGCACATCATCGACAATCAACAGACTCTGTTTGAGCTCTCACACAGACTTGAGCCCAGGACATAAAACAATTCAATATACCCCAAAACCACTACTGAAGACTGGACGGTGTCCTTCCTCTAACGCAAGACTGTGACGAGGACGTCCTCCACTAGGGGGAAACACAATCACGCCAACCACACAGAACAGATGCAGAGTATGGCACAGTGAAAGAAATCTCAGCCAGTTCAACCCACCATATGAAAGGAACGAAGAAGCTGAATCATGCAAGACTGAACAGTTATTCTTTAAGTTACAGTACAGAAAGATCATGTTGAGAATTCCGATATCTCCATAAAGCACATTTTTCACTCAGTAGTATAGGGCAGATTTTAGTTACTTTTAGCCACTGCAAAATATGTAGCTTCACTAATAAATAAGAGCATATACATATATGAGAAGTTAATAGGCACATCTATATTTCTGTGTAGTCCAGTTAGTCTGAATTTTGAGCTAAATGGACAAATAACAAAACAATGTGATGCCTTTTTAGATCAAGGCCATCAAACAATTTGTAGACAATCAGAAAGATATCCCAATCACCTTGTATTTTAGGTGCAGAATTGCTAGCAGAAGTTTAGATTAAAGCGACAATTAGTTGAACTTGCGTAAACTTGTAAGGACATTTTAAAAGTTATGCATATCTTTGAGGGAAAAAAAAACGATATCTGTGTAATTAAGCAGACTGTCATAGAAATAATTGGGTTTTAATGTATTTTCCTATGCATTTTATTGGAAAAGCCCTGCTTAAAATACCTAAGCCATGGTTCTGTAATGCTTATATGAGATAGTGCTTGAAGAAAGCAAATGTATAGATTTCTTGTATAAGTTGTACTTTGCATTGTGAGACAATGAGATATTTATTGAACTACAAACTTGTCCCTGATTCAGAAGGGAAGACAAAACAAGTTTTAAATACAAAGAAAGATGTAATGTACTGCAAATGTGATCAGATGGTCTGAAGGATTTGGCTACGCCATTGATTGACCAGTCTGATAATGCCTGTGACGTTCACATGTGAACTCTGTAAATACGAAGACTTTGTTTTTAAGAAATAATGATAAACAGGCCATAAAGCAATAGCAAGGTGTACATCTCACCTTCAGAAAAAAATTGTTAGCAGTGACTGACTGTAGCTGCTGTTTGCACTAGTTTTCTTCACAAAGAGCCTGACATTAAAAAAACAAACAAATGACACAGTCTTTTTTTCTTTTCTTTTTTTTTTTAGGTGCACGCATGCTGTAAAATCCTTCTTTTGTTTAATATTTTTCTCACTTTTATACAGTATGTTTGAAAATGTTAAACGTAAACTAGACATTTACCGCCACCTAGTGGTTTGTTAACTTTTAAGGATACATTAGTTCATAGAGACTAACAGGAAATGCCACAAAACACTCATTTTGATTCATTTGATTTACAAATCATGACTTCCTACTTAACCCCAGACGTCATTAGTGTGAATATTCTCTGTGACGCTCGATTGGCTTACAGTGCGTCTCCGCTGTCTTGGTGTGGACTGAAGGCGAACTGTCTAAACAGTTACAGATCCATCCTGTTCTGGGCCATTATAACCTGCTGCGAGGCCGCTGCTGGACTCACTGAGAGGGGAGGAACCGCTCCACAGCTCGTGCTAACCTCTCATTTCCCTCTCTGGGACAGATGTATCATTTTCTCATCTCCTGACAAGGTCTGCGTCATAGCAAAGAACCGTACAGACAATCCCAGACCAGCAGATGTTGTGTTTCGTGATTGTGTACTGCGTGGAATTTGATGTTTAATAGTTTACCTTCTGAACACTATTGAAAAAAAAAAAATCACATTTGTTCAGTTCAGTAGTACACTGTATGTAGTTAGTTATTAAATCCCTTGGGGGGGTGGGGGGTGAACTTGACCAAGGATGTCATTCAGAGATGATAACAAATTGGTTTCTGTCCCGACGTGAGATGAATCACACTATCTCTCTGTATTCAACAGGAGAGGAAGGTCAAACACACCTCATTTGAAAATCAGTGTCAGCCTGGTTCATAATCTACTGGGAGTCTCATTGGAGCGGCGCTGGAGGAGATGGAAGTTGTCTAGAACCAGGTTTTAATTGAATTAAGCTAATAACAACATCAATATTGCAAAGTGTTAATACGGTACATACAATACTTATGCCAATAATGGCAACTTTTCTACGGTATACTGATGTTTCTGTAAAACTAGGGCTGCACGATTTGGTAAAAATATAAATGTGATTTTGTATGATAAAAAAAAAAACGTAAAAAAAAAATCCATGGTGGACAATCTGGCCCCATTTTTTATATTCTACTGTACATTTAAAAAAATGACGAAGTAAAATTTATATGTAATGTTTAGTTACTAACTTCTAAAAATCCTAAAATAAGATAAAGTACTATTAAAATATAAAAACAAAAAAATTATATATATATATATATATATATATATATATATACACACATATATATATATATATATATATATATATATATATATATATACACACACACACACACACACAGTTTATAATGTCATTTTTAAACACTGAATTATCAAGCTTTTCTGTCAGAAAACTGCATTTTATTGCAGTATTGCAAATGTGTTTATGATGACAACAGCTTGTTTCTAATCTTTCATTACAATTTTGGGAAGATGGCTGGTGAATGTTGCGTATCTAAATAAATGAACGACATAATGCACAGCAAAATCATTTACTGTGAACTGAACTACTCTGAGACACTAAAAACATGGATAGTGACAGGTTTGTATGTAAAAGATGTGCTTCACCTGAAACTCAGCGTATATCTAAATTTAATTAAATTGCAGCATTTGTGATTTAGGATTTTGGTTTTATTTTGCCTGATCGTGCAGCCCCGCATCAGACAACATTACATCTTACTTGCATTTAATACGAAACAAAAACACATTTTTCAGCTAAAAATGATGCTATGTATACGAGTCAACCTCTGTGAGCAGAATGGAGTCGGTTGTTTGTCTACACGGACAGAAGCAGTGCTGTTCCTGCCAGAACCCACTTCGCAGGCGGCTGCTGTGTTTTGAGACGGAAGCTCCAGATGTAGGTGGAGCCGCGGTGTTTTGTGCGGTAAACTGGGCACTCGTAGGTGTTCCTCACATCCTGCTGGTCGATGGGGATCGCGCGGATGTACAGCACTGGCATAGCTGGAGTCAGCTCCTTCAGAACAGCCTCTGATAACAGACCCGAGGAGCTATCCCAGCGAGCACCTGCAGGAGGAGAGCTGGGTCACATTCATCCACACAAACAGGACATTCACGCTGGAATGGAGATTATGCTCACCCTCAATGAAGAGTCCGTGAATGTACGCTCCCTCTCGAGGGGGATGGCCATAATCATCCTTGGTTTTCTTGGTGACGTCCACACACAGGCTCATCCGATCTAATGGCCACTTGTTTTTTCGAGCTATACTCTGCAGAATTGCTGCAAAGCAGAAGGTTTCAGTACAATGGCAGCAAGTCTTGTTTAGGATGTGTTCATGTGTCTTACCTGTGAGAAATGACTGAGGACTAAAGAGTCCAGAGATCCAGACCACAGCAGGGAACACAAAGTCTTGAGTCCATGTGTCCAACTCTCGACACTGAGCCAGAACGTCACTGAACCTGCAGGATATGATCATATGTAGATCATACAGTGAAACAGTTGAGATTCTTTCTGAAATGTGAAGTTGATGGTTACTGTACCACAGAGCCAGTGTTTTGGTTGAAGGGAAGGCCAGCCTGCTCCAGCTCTCTGGAACGCTGTCATAGAACAGAGCCGTCTGGAGCTGCTCCATGTCTGAGGAGAGACTCCGTTCACCCTGTAATATCATGTTAGAGAACAGTCATACGCTTCACACACAACAAGTGTTGTTTTAAAAACAAAGTTGAGAAATCCATGCAGGTGCAGTATTCAAACAGAGCTGGGTCTGAATGATCACTAATCATCTGTATTGATCGTTTCGTCTCCTACCTTCAGTCCCAGGTCCAGCTCTGTTAATGATCTGTGTATCTCTGCCAGCAGCAGATTCATTCGCTCACACTCCTGCAGGCACACCAGGATGTAGGGGCTCCTCTCGGCTGTTTTAGACATGAGCTCTGCCAGATCATACTCCTCCGGTAACTTCTCCAGCAGCTCATCCAGAGCACTCTTCACCTGCCCAAGGAAAAAGAAAAACTGACTATCAAAAGTGACTACATTCCAAACACAGCTTTCTAAAGGAATCAAAAAGTTTTTTGCAGCTATATAGGAGAAACTGTTGTTATGTATTCACTAGTAGAAAAAATGGTAGAAAACCGTTTAAGGGATAGTTCAGCCAAAAATGACAATTCTGTTTCGTTCTTCTACTGAACACAAAGGATATTTTGAACAATGATGATAATAAGACAGCTGACACTGACTTCCAAAGTATTTTTTATTATCAAAGTACCGTGTTTTCCGGACTATAAGTTGCACTTTTTTTCATAGTTTGGCTGGTCCTGCGACTTATAGTCAGGTGCAACTTATTTATCAAAATTAATTTGACATGAACCGAGAGAAATGAACCAAGAGAAAACATTACCGTCTACAGCCCACAGAGGGCGCTCTACGCTGCTCAGTGCTCCTGTAGTCTACACTGAAAACAGAGAGCGCCCTCTAGCGGCTTTAGACGGTAATGTTTTCTCTTGGTTGTTGGTTCTAAATAAATGTGACGTACAGTCCAGTGCGGCTTTTTTCCTCATCATGACGTATGTTTGGACTGATGCGACTTATACTCAGGTGCGACTTATAGTCTGAAAAATACGGTATTTCCATACTGTACTATGGAAGTCAATGGCTACAACATTCTTCAGAATATTTTCTTTTTTGTTCAGCTTTGACAAAACTCGAGGGTTATTAAATAACTTGGATTTTTCGGTAACAATATACTGAATGAATAGCTTTTATTTGCACTGCATCAGAAATCTTTTGTTATATTATAACAGTCTTTACTTTCACTGAGGGTAAAAAAAAAGCTGCACTTCTGTTTTCAACATTGATAAAGATGATGTTGATTATAATAATAATAATAATAATAATGATACATAGTTTTACCTTCTCCTCTGTGCACTGTGCTGCTCCTTCTCCTGTTGATGAGTCTCTAGGTTGGAGTTCCAGTAAAGTTTTGAAGAGGGCATCAGATGTGGCCGTCATAAACTCAATCTCAGCATTAGGGTGCATGCTGTAGAGACAAGGGCTTTCCGAGGGCAATCTCTCATCCACGTAGCTGTGATACCCAGTTAGGTCCAGATCAGGAGGAGCTAGAAACCCAGGACACAGGAACAGCTCTTCTTCAAACTGCGGAGAGAGATCGTGGAGGAACAGGAAGATGAGAGGACAGTCTTTCGGGATTCATATTGGAGAAGGTGTGAGAATAGTGGTTAAAGATCTTGTCTGGTAACAAAAAGACAGATGATTCAAACAACAAGTCAAGTGACTCAACAGGATTTTATTCTGGAGTAATTCGTTTTTTCTTCTCCACAATATTTTGTCCTGATGAGCATTGTAACATTTTACCACGTTAAACCTTTGAGTATTGTGTGGCAATCGATAGCAGGGCTGGTGCTGGACACGGGGAGAATAACGCAGCTCTGTGGAAAGGCTAAAGACAAGCTCTGTGATTGATGGCTGCTCATCCTGGGGCCTAATGAGACTCAGTGAGGAAACACTGGGCTGCATGCCTGACCACTGCACAAACACCACTCCAGAAAAGATGAAAATATGATGTCAAGGAATACACCCTGGCCTGAACATAACAAACGTATCCTCAGTGCGTGGGAACAGAAATATATTTAATACATTCAGACTCTATTTTGTTATCTAGGCTTATAAACTGCATCACAAGGAAAACTGCGTTATGCAATGTAGATCCTCACCACTAGAGAGCACCACAGAGCTGCAGTATTTATGTGTACAAACCCGAGTTGTGTGAGTTCCACAGACAAACATTTAACATGCTGTCTGCAGAACTTGAATGAAGCACTTGAAGAGGCCAGATAAATCGAGGTCTCTTTGCAGATCTACATAACATAACCTTTAAAAATCTGCAGACTGTTCCAGATTTCACTCATTTGAAAAATAATTCTGACTTGATTTCTCACTATTACTGCTTTATACCTCAACATGACATGAAATTCTGCCCTATCCATGCATCTATTTAAATGCAAAATTACAAATTACAATTTGTAAGATATTTGCAGTAAAAAATCCAAAAACCACTAGGCTAGTGTTATATATTTTGTCCAGCTGATTACTAACAGTATCTCTAATATTTTCAACTACTTGTAAATCATGAGAAAATTCCCATTCTAAACAGTGACAAAGGCCAGTGCGGTCGCCTGTCAATGATGTTAGTTAGCCTTTGTTACCGCCTTTACTGACGTAGAAACCACATGACAACAGTGTCATGGACAAATGTGGAAGTAGTGTCTAGCATCCAGCAAACCACAAGCTTGCTTCAAGCAGTTCCTTATTTACTTCTTCTTGCACGTTTTATGGTGGATTGTGTTACTTATTTATGGAACATAATTACGGTTTACCGTCTGCCGATGGTTTTGTCAACAAGGACAGCTCCCGTAAACGTAAGCGTACGGGCCAACCAAATGACCCAAAAGAGTTTGGGACAAGAGGAGAGAAAGAGCGAGGATTGCATTTTCTAGATGGCGAGAGCTTCGCGACAAACTTCAACTAGAAAGAGATGCCGGTCTCGCTTGTGTTTTACTCGACAGGTGAGTTGTTTTGATTCGTATCTTTACAGAAAACGTATGCTATTACAACGAGCAACAAGATTAGTATTTTGGGCCATACACGCCAAACGCAGGCCATCGCGTCTCTAGACTCGCGCGAGGACACGTCTGATCCATAGTCTGATCACGTCTTTGCATTGACTTTTGTATGTAATCTACTCGCGCAAATTGTTGAACTCGCATTTGCCATGTATGCCCAATTATTGTGTTTCAAAGTACACGAGTGTATATATTTGTTGAACAAGTGGTAATTGTTTTCATATCGTCTGATTGATCACCGTCAACTTGGGTAGAAGACAACAAATCCTATCATTCCACGCTCCTCCTCAGCATCATCAAACCACGCGATTGTTAATGTTTTGGTAGTGTGCCCTCTAGTGGCAGGTCCTACAACCTGTACCTTTAATGACAGAATTTTCATTTTTGGATGAACTGTCCCTTTAAATCCCATCACTGCAAGCTCACATTAATCAACCTCCACTTTTACAGCAAGTACAGCAACGCCAACATCTCAAAACTAAATTAATAATACAAAAGAAATCCAAAATACCTATCTGTTAATATCTCACAATTACATTGATTTCTCGCTATTGTATTTATTAAAAACTCTGGGTGAGAACTACTGTTGTGAATCTCTTAGTTTGTTGAGCCAATACTCACACAAATTCAAAATTTACTTCTGAAACGTTCGTTTTCAGCTGTAAGACCTGTCTGTCTTGAAGCTAAATCAGATGATATAACAGTGCTTTGATCAACTATGTTTGGTGCGGCATTGTGCTATATTTACAGTGCTCTGAATGTCTTTACCATCTTGGGATTGATGAACTCCTGGAGGTACGTACGGCAGAGCTTCCTGTCCCACTCGTCAGTGATGTGTCCTCCGTATATGATCTCTCCGAACAGATAACACAGATCCTCCCACGGTACCTGAGCCACACATATTAACACACCAAAATGTCAAACCTCCAGCACAAACTGATCCCTCAGTGCCCTGCGTTTAATACCCACAGCATTATTTTCAGCCAGGCTGGCAAGTTCTGACAGAGGGGGGGGAAAAAATACATGGTGAAAACTGCTAAAGGGGCTAGATGTTGGGATTTTCTCACGAGTATGAGTTGAGGAACTGATGTTGGGTGATGGGAGCATCCTGTAGTGAGTTTATTTCAAATGGCTGTACACCAGACAAAAAGAAATTCGGTTCATGTATAATTCAAGCAAAGATCAAGCTCTTCCTGAACTCCTGCTGTGCTTGGCTCAAGTCTAGCCTGAGAATAGAGCAAATGTTGTATAATTGTAAAGGAGAGAAGAACAAGGAAGTGTGTGTCTTTTAACCGATGACAGACGCTAGAGGTTCACCATCATTTGTACCTGTATTGTTTTGCAAATTGCTTCTTTCATCAGCTCTAATTGCAGTGATCACTTATAAAGCGTTGTAAGGTGTCACGCACAACGCGTGTAATTACATTTAGCATGACGCTTCATTTGCCGCCTAATGAATCCTCAGTGTACGCACATACAGGTTACTGTTTGGTTAACATAATGAAGGACATTCATTTTTTGAGGGGAGGGGTGAAATCTAGAGCCGCCATAATTGCTTGTGAGTGATGTTGCGAGAGGAAAACAAGATTTTTTTTGGACACCTTGAGATTGTGACTGTTCGCTTTGTGTGATTAAATTATACAGCACTGTGGGAAAAGTAATACAAATTATTTATTTAGTTCATAAGCAGCTGCGAGCATGTAAAACTAGTAGAAGTTTGATTTTTTTTTTTTAAAGTGTACATCTGAATGCGAAAGCGCTTTTGTTGTCTAAAATTCTCCTTTTAGTGGAGACTGTTTAAAGTATCTACAACTTACAATAGGAAGCACTGAGGGGATGGGGGGGGTTCACGAATGGACATTGAGTTGAGACAACTGAGGCATTCATATTAAAACACTACCATTCAAACATTTTGTAACAAAGTCTTGTAAAAAAAAAAAACAACAACTGTAAAATTAGTAATATTGTCAAGTATTATTCTAATTTAAAACAACCGTTTTCATTTTCAATCTATTTTAAAATATTATTTATTCCTATGGTGATGAAGCTTAATTTTCAGCAGCCATTACTCCTGTGTTTAGTGATACATGATCCTTCAGAAATCATTCTAATATGCTGATTTGGTGTGTGAGAAAACATTTATTATTACCAATGTTGAAACCTGTTTTTTATAATATAAAAATTTGTGCTGTCAAATGATTAGTCTAGAAGATTAATCGCATCCAAAATAAAGTTTTTTGTTTACATTATATATGTATGTGTACTGTGTATATTTATTATGTACATATAAATACACAAACATACAGTATATATTTTGAAAATATTCACATAGTATATACATTTATATATTCTTATGCTCATATTTTATATTATATATAAATATATTTAATATATAAACAATATTTTTTCTTAAATATTTGCTGGGTTTCCATAAAAACCTGCAAATTTAACTGGAAGGCTCATAAATATTTTGACGACAGTGTTTTCACAGGCAGAATGACCATAACAACATTTCAGATGATGTACAACAAGATCAGCCCACTGGTTAGACAGGTTATGCATTCCTATTGCACGCTGTCACATGACTTTTTTGATGCGCATCGAGGAATTTACTCGGCAAATGCGTTTCCATCTCTCATTATTTCGACTGAACCTTTTTCGCACAAATCAAAAACTGGGATGTGATACTTCAAAATGTGAATAAAACAAGGTGATTGAAACATGGCTACTGTCATTTTTGATCCATTTGATGCATAAATGTAACTTTTCAAAAGATATAATTCACTGATGGAATCATTATATTTTTCAGGTTTATGAATGCTGGTCTCTTACTTTAGTACTGGCCTCCAGGTAGTTGTACAGAACACTGGCAGAGATGGTCAGATCTCCAGTGTTAAAAGGGTATCTGTGGTTCCAACCCTGAGGCCCAAACTTCCTCCTCTCAGTAACACAGGCGTGGAAGTAACACAGTGAGAACACAAGTCCTTTAAACTCCTGCTCATGAGAACACATTTCCAGAGTGTCCTGCAGAACGAAAATTAAAAGTGAGAAGTGTGGACACCTCATTCTTTTGTGACTTCAGTCTACTCATTCTATATGATCACTAGTTTCCACTTTTTCTATTAATAGTAAGCAGAATAGAATGTCTGACTTGTCCACATCTGAATTGACTGATTTTGTCTGTGTCAAGTGTGTGGAGACCTGAGTGAAGTTGTCCAGAGCTGCATGTAGGCTGGAGTTCATGCCGGTGGGTGGTTCAGTAGTGAGTTTGAGGGCGTTCTCCAGGATGGTGCGAGGGATGAGGTGCTCATGGGAGCTGGAGGACGGTTCTCCACTCATAAACACTCTGTAGTTTGAGTGAGCATCGCTGCCTGTGTTCTCCAACAGCTCCTCCAGACGACCCAACCACCGCTCCAGCAGGTGAACATTCTAAACCGGAACGGAATTTAGAAGAACACACATATGTGAGCTTAATTATATGTGAATAATTAAGCTTTCCATTGATCTAAGGTTTGTTAGGATCCGACAATATTTGGTCAAGATACAACTATCTGAAAAAATCTGGAATCTGAGGATGCAGAAAAATCGAAATATTGAGAAAGCCACCTTTGAAGTTCTTAGCAATGCATATTACTAATCAAAAATGAAGCTTTTATATATTTATGGTAGGAGATGTACAATATATATTCATGGAAGATGATCTTTACTTAACATCCTAATGATTTTCGGCATAAAGAAAAAAATTATCATTTTGACCCATTCAATTGTTGAATTAAGTGGTCAAGTATTTCTAAATAATGATTGCTCTGCAGGGTAACACATGACCTTTATTCCGTTTGTAGTTTTCTAATGGTGTCCATGTTTAGGACACTTTATTGTAGGTTGGTTTGGTAAGAAATGAACCAAAAATCTTCTACCTGCAGTATGACCCAATGTCCTTTTTTGGCTGCGGTCTCCAACGCTCTCTCAGCCACGATCTCTTGTCCTTGACCCAAGGATACATTATGGAGGTTCCCCTGGTCCGGGGTAAATCCAAGCTTCAGCCCTAGTTAGCAGATATAAGTTCAATACTCTGATTATGTTACAAGTTAGCCTAAGTGTAAAGAGAATCTGTGTTTACCAAGTGTTTCTACATCCTTGACAGGGTTGACTCCAGGGGAAAGGATGAAGAACACCGGTGTGGAGGGATTGCACTCCTCAAAACACTTTTCAAACTCCATTCGACTGTCATCTACATACTTGGAGTCCAGACTGTCCTCAATGAAATTTCTATATAAAAAGACAATGTTTAAGGACCAAAACAATTGGCGTTTCAAACCTAGCCACCTCCAGCTGAATTTAAAGTAACATTTTCAACAGATATCGGTCGTTCTCTGAGGGTTCTCTGAAGAATGCTCATTACCGGAGAGCGTAGGTCATCCTGTCAGGCCGAAAGGCTCGAAGAATGATGAGTCTCTGGAGAGGACTCTTATTCTTCCAGTCCTGAGGGAGGCGTTCTCTTTCTGGACACTCTGACTCCACCAGCTTCCTCCAGCGTTTTGGAGAACCTTCCACATCCCTGTCCAGACCCCTGAATGCATCCAACATGGACAAGCTCTGCAATGAAATAAGGTTTTAGGTTTGGTACTTAGGGGGAATTTAATTAGAATAATAATTATATTAATAGCATATAATAATAATGGATTTGATTTATCATTCGCTTTTCTTAACCCAAAGTGCTACAACAACAAGCATAATAGTACTGTATTTAACAATAAGCAACATAAAAAAGAAACAATATAAAACATGCTCAATTACAGTAAGCAGTTTTAAAAGATGAAAAATCCTCTTAAATTGTTATATCCTCCATATATTTCCTATGAATATTCACATTATAAATTATTTACTTCTCCATTTCCAAACTCATATGCTATTATTAGATTTAAAAAAAAAGTAGATCTAGATTTTAAACCTAGTTTCCAGAGACACCAATAGAATTGCAAGGCCAAAAAAAAACAATTGTTTTTAGGCATGTAAAGTTAATCTGTTAAAATTATTATAATCAAATTCAAAATCAATTTAAAATGTGCATTTTCATACATATTATATAATTAAAAAAAAGATCAATAATCAATATGTTATTAAGATGATATAAATAATGTAAATGAATAAATTATAAAAATAATTTTATTGCATTCACAGAACTTTAATTTACAACAAAGTGTTACGGTATCAATCTGCTTTTTCAATCTGCAATTTATATATATTATATTATATTTATACTAGTCCTGGGCAATGATTAATCGTGATTAATATCATGATTATATCATATTTATGTTTAATTTTATATTATTACATACGATACAACTAATAGTGGTTAAAAAGTCAATATATTCTGTATTCTCCAGATAATATTTTAATAATCTACAGCAATGACCAAATAAAAGTCATTTAAATTTAGGACCAAACACATTGTCTTCATAGTATCAGAGTATAAATGTAGCCACCTTTATATTTTAGGAAAGGGGTAACATATTTGGGGGTCCTTCCATTTCAAACACCACTGGGATAGATGGGTTGACTAATTTAAAGGTTGAAAAGGTGCTTCCGACTAATCATTTTCTAAATGGCAATGTTAAATGACATCTGAACACATGAAAGAGAGGGATTTCCAGCCACAGGCAGCTCTTACCCTAATGGCACCCCAGGCCTGTGCAGACAGGAAGCAGACGGGACTGCTCTGACAAACCTCCACAGGAAATCGCAGCAGAAGTTCCAGATCCTGAGCCTCAATGAAGCCCCTCGCCAGAAGAATCTGAATAAAACACCAGAGGCGCAATGTAATGAGGACATTAGGCCTCAGGTCGGTTGAATACAGATGTCTCCATCCATCAGAGAAGGACAAGCGGATCTCAGAACAGCTTTACTCTGTTTGATGTGGACGTGTGAAGGACAGGCAGTGGAGACAGACAGCAGCAGGGAAAACAGGTGCTGTCCTGACAGGTATTTGCATTCTGCCACTGCGGCCCACCCTCCTGTCAGAGCTGACCAGTTGAGGGAGAGGGGTGCCCGGGCTGTGAGAGGTAATCAATAGGAACGCACCCGACTCCACTGACAAGGCCTAATGGAACTTAATGTAAGGGCAGAAAAGTGGAGTGATTGATGTGAATGACAAAGTGCAGGAGGAGGAAGGGAGGAGGTGGTGGTGGGTGGATGGGAGGTGTTTCTATTCTGCCAGTGTCCCGTCCCACTCACCTGGAGGGCGGTGTGGGTGAGGAAGGTGAGTCGGTCTCTCTGGAAAAGCCCCTGGCATGTGTACTGAAGGGCCGAGTGGGTGATGGCCTCAGTGAGAGATAAAACACGCACTGATACGTCTTCATCACCAGGAGCTCTCGCAAGGGCTTTGAGGAACACTTTGTTGAAGGCCTTAAATGTAAAATAAGGTTCAGTTGAGTTGAAAAATAGATAAGCATGTTGCTTAGAATAGAATAGAATGGAATAGTGGAACATATGCTGTGTGTTTTGTATGTTATGGATTTATCTATGAACAGCCAACTGTTTTTCTCTGTCTGTAATATATTGAGGTAACACCTAACAATGCTTAGCATTGAGATGATTGGGAATACAAATTGATTGTGCCCAATAGTATACTGGAATTCCTTTCAGGGGTGATACGATATTATATTTCTATTACTGTGATTATGATGTTGCGGGGGGTATTTTTAAGAGTACTTGTACATGTACAATCATAATTTTATGGTATTTTAACATGTTTAATTTAGGCCGAAATATAGCTTAATATGACTGAATCAACATATATTGTTATAGCAAAAATGTTTTTGTTAAATAAACAAGTCAAAAGTTCAAAAGTTTGAGGTCAGTCATTTTTATTTTCAACAAGGATGCATTAATTGATCAAAAGTGACAGTAAAGACTATGAAATGGTTACAAACCAACATATATTTAAAATAAATGCTGTTCTTTTGAACTTTTTTATGCATCAAACTTCTTGGAAATCACATTGATAAAGAGAATAAACATTTCCTGATGTTCCTCCAGAACGATTTCTGAAGAATCATGTGATACTTAAGACTACCGTAATGGTTGAAATAAATGGCATTTTAAAATGTATTTAGAAAACAGTATTTTACATAGTAATAATGTTTCACAATATTACTGTTTTTCTGTGTTTTTGATCAATTAAATGCAGCTATGGTAAGTATGAGATACTCAAAACAATAAAAATATTAAAACAATCTTACCAACGCCAAACTTTTGAATGGCAATGTAGATACTGTGTAGTAATTACTAAGGACAACCACTACACAAATTCACTTTTCTAGTATAGTGCGTTACCTTGAGAGAGTACTGGTACATGGGGTTTATGTTGTGGAGCTCTTTAATGATGAAGTAGAGTAGGGCGGCTCTTTCAGCCGCTGGCCTGTAAAGATCTCGCGCATCATTGGTCTTTATCTCGTTCTCTCGAGCTGCAACAGCCTGTGTAAACATCACAATTGTTGAGATATAAAATCAGATACTAATTCTTAGGAGAATGTACAGGTACATAATGATGATGCACTTTACTATGGCATGCTATTAGAATAAATGCTGTTTTCTTTTCTTATTGCAGTGTTGTAATTACATTTTTCAGTTTATTATTATTATTTTTTTAACAAACACACATTGGTTGTGAGCCCATCTTGCACGAACAATACAAAAAAATGAGATCTGAGCAAGCAACAACAAGATGAGGTAAATTGACAGTTTGGACCATACCTTGTTATGGATGTGTCTGGCTGTATTCTTCGTATATTCCAGCTGTTCCACTAAGGCTGTATCTCGCAGGAAGTTTCCCTCCGCTGCGGACAGTTTGCTCAGCAGCTCATCCTCCAGTCTCTTCAGCTCAATCTGACACAAGTTCTGCTGGGTGCTTAATTCCAACTGAAGCAATCAGAAATAGACGATGTAAGGACAGACAGTTGTCTTATTAAATAACATTTTTGAGATTTAATTTAGTATTAAATAGGACATAAACAGTGCAATAATATGAATAAAAAACGGGGGACATTCACAAATATTCCATTGCATGCTTTTATTTATGCATTTTATTACATTTTTATTTTCTCAGACATTTTTTTAATAAAAAGTTAAGATTCAAGTTAGAAAATCTCTCATTTATGAAAACATAATTTTCTTTCTGGTCTTTGCTTCCTTGGAAAAAACGTTCACACTATCCTGCCTTGTAAATGATTTTATTGCCTTGGGGAAATGCTAATCTAATTTATTTAGCTTTTTATATAATGTGAGATCATTATGAGCAACGTCTGTAACTGACCTTCATGGTCTCCAGCTCGGGCCTTTCGTGCGTGACCACTTGCCCCAGTAGCTGCTCCTCCAGGCCAGCGCGGGTCACTGTGAAGTTTAGAAGTGTGGTCTGGGCCTGCAGCTCCGGGGGGAAGTGAGGGTTGGCTTGCTTCGTGTGTAGAAGGAGACGGAAACTGCTGTTATACTCACACTCCTTATCACCCAGTCTGATGAACCTGTAGAAACACCACACTGTGTTATGAATTCAGAATGTGACTGCATTAAATGACACTAAACAGCGCTCTTTGAAAAAAGCTTGCTATCTACTCAATGAGCCGGAAAGAGCATTTCCACCCGTACTAGACACCAGTTTCCCCAACATGTCTAATTGAAGCAAACAGAAAAGCATGACAAATGCTCCCAACAGCCACCACAGGCGAAGGCGTTAAATAAAACTGGAAGATGATATTCCCAGCAGCCAATATTTATCCCAATCTGCATTCTAATTAAATCAGGGCTGGCTGGCCAAAGTGGCTGGTTTTAATTTTTCCCTAATTACCCCGTGCCTGTCAGCCAGCGGCAACAACTCTCATGCCAAAGGTCCCGCCAAGGCCCGGGTCCGCTCCGGCTCTATTTCTTCAAAAGATGGAATTAATGTACTATTGATAGAACCATTACTTCACCAAATTAAAGTCCCAGCTGATGGATTGGCTCATGCTCCTCCATCAGACATGAAAGGAATAATTAGTATTCATTACTTCACACTCTGCAACATTCCAATTATTAATGAACTTCAGCCGAGAAGCCGCACCAGATCCATCATGGCTGCCGTGGCCAGGCCGGATTAATCACAGGAATGGACCGGTGTGTGCATGGGTCAGGCGCTGGAATAAACTTGTAATCAAATGCAACATCGGGCCACAGTTATGGGTCAAAACAGGGGGACTGTGGGTGTCCCCGTGGTACAATGCTACAAGGACAAAATACTAGAAAGAGATGAATAAGAGCGGAGAAATTAATAACTCTGCACGCTAGAAAAACAAGAAAAACAGATGAGGTGTTACGTCTATTCACACATCCTAAATACCTACTGAACACTGATTATTTTAATTATTCTGTTGAAGAATATAAATGTGAAGTTAACAATAGCTTCTATTATTTTCTTTTTCATTATTTATTTGAGAAATTACTGATTTATAAATATTTTAGACTATGATCTCTCTAGTGACAAACTGGTTTAGCTCAACTTTGTTCAGATTCAGAGAAAACAGTGTGAATAACATTTCTAACCAATAAAAATGTAACCATTGAGTTCATAAAAAATAATAGGTTTTTGGCACAGGTTTTTTTTTTTTTTGTACCCCCCCCCCCCCCCCACACACACACTTTTGTAGCACAAAACCAAATAATTATAACTGATATAATTTAGTTTTCTTCGCACACTCAGATTCAGAAGAAACAAAACAAAAAAACAACAACAAAGATCCCATATAATTTAGATGTCTGCACTGTAAAAAAAAGAATAAGAAAAGAAAAACCGAAAAAATAATTGAACCGTTCAAAAATTATCATATAATTTAACATATTTCTGGGGAAAACAAACATGCATATATATATATATATATATCTGTGTGTGTGTCAGGGTTGAAACACAACATTGGTTGCCCAAAACTGATCCGTATTCAACACACATAAAGAAAAAGAGCAAACAAATGCACATTTATCAGCTTCTGTGAGTGCAGAATCAATACCACTGCCTTCACCTCTATTCAAATCACAAAAGCCTAATTCATCTTCCATTCTAGTTTTCATACTGCACAGAGCAAAACATGGGGCTCTTAAGAGCTCGGTAAAAGTTGCATGCTAAAATCTGCAGCAGTACAAGAAAGCATTTTTCTGAGCAATTTTTATGCAGTGCACCCAATGAGAGAACTCAGTGGTATTAAATAAGTAAAAATCACAGAGATGGTTAAACCTGCCTTCCTTTCTTTAAGGTTTGTCTTCCTAGCAGTGGCTCCAAAAGAGGGTCCACTCTCTCCTTCATGTTCTCAATCAGGACCACCTCACCAGCAGCCAAAGCCTGCTCAATAACATCCAGATACCTGTACGATAACATTAACAGTCCAGGACAAGACAAGTCAGCCTCTTTGCCTTCTTTATATTATTTCTATAAATACTCTTTGTCCAACTAAAATCACCCTTTCTGGCCATACTGCAGCACCCTCAGGTTGGGCCTGTACAGATTTCGGATCCACTTGCTGGCCTGCTGCTGAGGATCCACGATCAGAGGCCAGCGCTGGCTGGCCATCAGGATGGCTGCATTTTCAACGGACAGCCGATCAGCTGGCAGGCCCTGGTTCTGCCAGCCTGCCACGGTGGCCTGGTCAGTCAGCGTAAGTACAGGGTCCAGACCATCTGTCAGCGGGATAGGGGTCTGGATCGCGAAGTGTGAGGAGAGGAAGACAGACAGTGATGCTATTCAATTCAACGCTCCACTGGAGTGCAGACACAGTAGTACAGTAACAGGATTTTACAGCAGACAGCTCAGGAAGAAACACTGATCCAAAACACTCTTAACCTTGACGAGTGAAACACGAGCGTAACATCAAATTTAACATCAAATTATTATTAAATAAAACATTAATGCAGCTAAGAATTACATGATGCAAAACACTATAGAATTCTAATCATGGACAGGCCGAGCAGGAATCATACTTGAAGTTCTCGGAGGAAAGGAATGAGTTTGTCGTGAAGGAGCTGGTGGCGGTACGGCTGTGTGAAGTATCCAGCGTAAGAGACGAAAGCAGCAGCCACAAGCACATCACCACACACCGTCTTCAGCTGAGACTCCATCTCCAGCTGTCCCTCCGACCAACGCACGTTTTCTGCCTACAGAGAGAAAATGGCTGGGTGAACCGAATTTAAACTCGCACAGGTGACTAGGACTCCAAAAATGATCGCACACTTATGAATGCCGTTGATGTTTAGAAAAGCTTAAGCCATTCGTTTGCAGAAGTCACTTGGTTTGGTATTTTCTATCTAATGCAATGAAATTCAGTTGTTTTAAGTGTGGCTTTCGTGTACAAAAACCTTTTTATAACAATCATATATTTTACTTTATCAATTTTCATAACTCCTACGCAGTAATTTTTTTAAATATCAATTATTTATCATGTATTTTATATATTTATATTATATTTTGTATACATTTAATTTTATATTTATATTTTTGAAAATGCACATTAATTTTATTTCAATATAAAAGGCAGTTTGATAAATAAAATCAAGTATCAATACTTACCCTTTTTTTGCATAACCGTAATGAGAATATGAATTTTTGCTTTTCCATCATTACATTTTTACATTTAATCATGAAAATAACGTAATGTCACAGTGTAAAATATCACCACCAGAAAGTAAAATATTATTTTTTTATTAAAGAAATCGATACTTTTATTCTGCAAGACTGCATTAAATGCAGCGAAACTCATCGGATGCTCATTAATTAATGGCTGCTTGAAATTCAACTTTACTTGTCACAGGAATCAACTAGATTTTAAAAATCGAAAATGGTTATTTTAAACTGTAATAATATTTTACAATATTTGAGTTTTTTCTCTATGTGTGATCAAATAAATGCATGAGCATTAGAGGTTTCAAAAACATTACCATTTAAAACCTTGGGGTTGATGATTTTAAGTGTACATAATACAAAATTAATACGGAAGTAATATTCAGGCATAAAACACGAAGACAGAAACGGAAGAAACACTTAAAGTTATGCCTTCAGACCCAGATATAAACCTCACTCTTAACCCTTCCGCCGTCTCTCTCCTCTCTATTGATCATAAACACAGATAGAACATGAGCGATAATGTATACAGTCACAATTCACCTAAACTGCCTTTGAAAGTTTAGTTACATTTTCACTCAGCATCAATTTAGCACTCATTTAAGACTTCAATAATATCGCAGAGATGCTCCCGCAACGATAAATCTTGTCTGACACTGCCTTTGCAGGGGCCGAGCTTCCAGAACATGTCGCATAATAAATTCTCCGACAGTTAAAAATCACTATAATTTTAGCCTAATGCATTATGGATTGCTTGGAATATCACTCAGTCCTGGGTGAAGCGTTTTTAATTTCCAACAGCTGTTAAGGCTTTGAGGTAAGTTAATGATTACATATAGACGGCCTGATTTATTAGTCTAAACACTATTGCTTCCAGGTCAATGGCATAAAGACAAATCATTTGTCTTGATATTTTTAAAAGCCAAGCTGTCCCATTGTAGCCCCATTCATTTCTCTGAATAAGAAAGTCGAACGTTTCAAATAAAAGCGCTAAAAGAAACATTACGCTGTTATTATTTTTTGCATCAACGGCGGTAAAGATTTTAGATAATCTCACCGGGATATATATGACCAATGTCACGGGGAGTGAAAAAGGGGAAAACTATTTAAAGTTTCTTTTTTCCAAGTTGGGCATGTGCACAACAAATCCAGCTCATCCCTCATAACCGCCTCGTTCAGGAAAACAGATAGCAGATGAATATATGCCCTTCTTGTTTCGCTGTCCCGAACTGGCCAACAGCCATCTAGCCCCTTGCCCAGATCAATGGTGCATTTGCCGTGGTGCGCCCCTTCCTTCCGAGCACTCAATCCGAGCGTCTGGCCAAACATTTAAGCCATGGCCACCTCCCCTTCAAATCAAGCCAAACTCATGTTGAGATTAGGTCTGTTAGTGCGCTTCCCTAAACCCAGACCCTGTCCTCTCACAGCCGCCCAGTACCTGCAGGCCTCCCACCAGCCGATTGGCCAGCTCAATGGTCTGGCTGGTGCGTGTCACTTCCTCCTGGCAGCGCAGTTTCTCAGCCGCCGCCCTCTCAAACTGAGCTGTTAGGCTTTGCAGGTGCCTGTCCAGATCCTGTCAGTACAAAGCCACTATAAGTTGGTACTACTTTATATCTTAATATGGAATATTATTGAATGGTTATGGTGAACAGATTTTTTTATTTTTAATCGTGCTGTATAAAAAAAAAGTTTCACTTACTTCCAGTTTCTTTCTAACACTGAATAGTTTTGCAGTAGCAGTTTCCAGTTCAGTATTGGCTTGTGCCAGAGCCAGACGCTTTGGTGCAACCTCACAATAAACCTGAAAAACCCCACAGACATTCTCTTTCATATAAACAATAGGATGAATTCTTGAAATAAATCATTGGTTTGATTGTAGAGCTACAAACCTCTTTGACTTAAAGTTTCAACTTAATATTTTTACAAATATTTCAAATGCATTTTTTAAGTTAGATGTCATTTTTAGCTTTTTTTATTTATTAATGTTATTAAGGTTTACTTGATGTTACTAAAATAAATGTAAATAGAATATAAATTCATTTTAAATTCCATTCAAATTTCAAATGTTACAAAAATGTAAATAAATTCTTGAAATAAATGATTGTTTGTCGTTTTATAGCTGAAAACCACTTAAAGGAAGGTAGCGGTTAGTATTTTCAAAATATCTCTCAAAGATATATTTATTTTTTATTTTTATCATTCTTTATTAGAAAGTTAAGATTTTTCTTAAACATTTAATTTTAACCAATTTTAAAACATAACATTTATAGAATACATTATTAATTGAATTAATAATGAAATACCTCAAACTACATTATATACGCAAATATACATTATGCATTATATTATATTCTATTTATATTTCAAATACTTTCTTTTTTTTTTTTTTTTGTCTCATTGGTCACATTCACCTCATAGTAGCGCACTATGTTGATGGCCCACGCACAGAGGCCAGCAGCAGCGTAGGACTTGGTCCGGACGTGATCGGGATGGAACTCTGGGTTTCTCAGGTATTCCTGCTTCAGCACACTCAGACTGGACTCAGGGATGTGCTCTTTATCATAAGTAAGCAGGGCCTGCAGAAAGTCATCCACCTAAAGAACAACAGCGTTATTATATCATATGTACATAAGCCGATGATGTTTGACTTATTTAATTTAAATGTACAAAATATTGTAGAAACATTAAATACAATACCCTTCAAAAGTTTGGGGTTGGTAAGGTTTCTGTAATGGTTTTTAAACTAAATCTCTTATGCTCACCAAAGCATTTATTTGATCAAAATCACAGTAAATAATATTATATAACTATATATTGTGAAATATTATTAATATTAATATTATGAATATACTTAAAACCCCATTATATATATATATATATATATATATATATATATACACACACACATGTAAGCAGAATTTTGTATTCCTAAGTATTCTTTGATGAATATATAAAGTTTTAAAGAACAGGATTTATTGAACAATCTGTCAATTTTGATCTATTTAATGTGCCCTTGATGAATAAATATATTCATTAAAATATATATATATATATTTATATATATTTTATTAATATTTTTATTATTAAAATGTATTAATGAATTTATTAATATATATATATATATATATATATTATATACACAAACACACACACACACACACTTCCTGACCCCAGTATTTTGGACTATAAAGTTATATATTTCAGTGCATTTAGGAACATAAATTCAAAACTAGTTTAGAAAAAAAATATGTATTATATTATTAGAGGACATTAACAGTATTAGCTTATTATTAGACATTATTAGCTGTGATGCTTTAATATCTACACACAAAATGTTAAGTATACACTAAATTGGACACATTTTATTCACAGCAGCCTGAAGTACAGTAAATGTACAAATGCTGGACCTGGAACAACGCAGGTGAAATTTTGCACTCAAGGCCACTGAAGTGATAAAGCACAATTATGACCTTTTGCGTTCCGGGGTCATCCCTACTTTAGGACTCAACTTGCAGCCTCTGAATTTGCATCCCAATTCTTTATCCATCCGATATATCACACAACAAACTTTCAAAAGCCATCTCCTCCCCTTCATGCTGACCTCATAAATCAGCCTTTGCCTAATATTTCCATGTCTATCTCATGTGACATGTATTTAATATTCTCTTCCACACAAGTGCTTTCATAATGTAGTGTATTCATGACCCTTCAGCGGGTTAGTGGGGTCTGCGGGTCAAGGGCTGCTTGTGGATTGCACTGGAATGAGGTGTGTTGTTATCATAGCAATGCCTTCACCTTGCCCATGAAGACTCTGGCGGCCTTCCACCCGCGGTCTCGTGGAATTCGCCCACACGGCGCCAGCAGCACCATCACAGCCGCGGTGACGTTAATCACAGCCTCGGGGGGATTCGGGAACGTCTTTAACTCTGTCAGATTTACCTGCAGGAAACAAAGGAGAAGGAAACAAGATCTTTCACGGACTGCTAATTGGGTAAGTGTTACCCTTTCAACCATCAAGTTCAGGTGACACAAATATTTGAACAGGTCGGGCTGTGATTTACGGGGCACGGGACAAAATATGCCCTTACTTTTTAAAATAGCAACATTTCCACCTTGAAGCACAAATGTATTTTTCGTTTTATTCTTATTTTATTGAAAGTATAATATTACATATCTGCTATATTCTGCTTAAGATATCACTCACTACAGCTAAAATTGGCCTGTATCACAGACCTAGAGTCAGTTATTTCTATCTTTACATTTAATAATCCAGTGAGATTTCTGTTTGCGCAAGCTAAGAGTCTAACAACAGCCAGTGCTCCACACAGAGCGCCTCATGTATGAAACATTAAGTAGATTTCATCCTTTAACTTTGGACTGTTTGATCAAAGAGCACATCCTTGTGACTGTCATAACCGTCTATGTTCAAAAGCCATCAGACAAAGTCAAATTCACATCAGTAATCATCTATCGTGCAAAAATATTTTCTCAATTTCTTAAAAATCATTTTGTTTGCTTCGTTATTTTGCTCGCTCCAGTAAAAGAGTGCGTTATGCATGGTCTACAGTGTCCATACGGTGCACACATATTTACTATAAATGTGTAATAATATAAATATCTAGTTTCTTTTTTAATAAATCCCAATTTCTATGCCCATTTCATGTGTATGCAATGTTGATACACAGGGCCCCAGATCTCATCATCATCCAGACATCTGAGACTACATGAAGAAACAAAACAAACTGGATCAGACTAACTCCAGAAATATTGTGGCAACGTCTCCAAGATGCTTCATATATAAATAACGTTTTTAAACGTTTTTAAATCTATTTAATGCATCTTTGCTGAATAAAAGAAAAACTATTGAATGGTAATACAGTATGTTTATATTTAAACAAATACTTTTCTTCCTAACTAAAAGTGCTTCTTTAGTACATCTGACCTTGTTGAGAGTTTGCAGAGCAGCTGTAGCCGCCTCTAAAGCAGGTTCAGCTTTAGCCAGATCCCGTTCACATTCTCTCAGTCTTCGTGACACCTCTGCTTGCATGGCAGCCACCTGCAGGCGAATAAACACTCTCATACTTGATGGAATACGGTAAAGAGATATCTCAGATCTTCCAGCTGTAAGACGTTGGTTGCTCTACCTTTTGCTCCTCTAGGTCAGCATCCTGTCTCTTCTGGCTCAGTCGTTCTGTCTGCAGGCCGATCCTGGCCATGAGAGCCTCAGCGGCCTGGTTCTTCAGTGTCAGCTCCACTTCCTGTGAGTTCAGCTTGACTGTCAGATCCTCAACCTGATGTAAATGTATAAAGTTGACATTAAGTATATGATAACCTCTAATTAATTCATAAGTACCTTCAATAATTCATGATTAAAACTGGCAACAGTTTCTGTTTCTACTCAACTATACAACACCATTCTATTTGATTTATTTATTCTTCTTATTTTCTTTTTGGGGATGTTAACATTTGTATTATGCAAAGATGCATTCATTTGATTAAATGTGAATAGTAAATAGTTATAATGTTTCAAAAGATGCTGTTGAATTAATTCAAGTTTACAGAAAAAACATTTAATTATTAATAATAATAAGAATTAATTATTCTCAAGCTCCAAATCAGCATATCAGAATAATTTCTATCTGGAGATTGAAGTCTTTTCAATCACAGAAACAAATTACATTTTAAAATGTATTAAACAATATTAAATATATTTAGTTTTAAAATATAATGCCCTTAAATTAATGTAGCCTTGGTGAGCATAAGAAGCTTCTTTCAAAAAACATAATTGGGCCAAAAACAAAAGACTACTAATTCTACTAAAGACTACTAAAGTTATTGTTCTGTTTTAAAAAAAAAATCTAATTATATTATATTATTTATTTTTTTGGTTTAAAATGTATCCCATACTTTTAAAAGGTAAGATTTAAAAATTTCTTCGAGCACTTTCAACAAACACAAAATGTAATGATCAAATTTAATCTCATGATCAAAGTTCGACAAGACCTCACAAACAGCTTTTTACAACTTACTACAAGTTGTAAAAGCAACTTTTTTTAATCTAGATCCCATTACCAGGTAAAACTCTGCAACATTTGAATACTAAACCCTATATCACAAAGGCGGGCAATCATCAGACTATCAGACTCAAGGTTTACGAGTCCCTCAGCCTTCGGTGAGTGATCTTGGGGCATATTAACTAGCAGTAACTACATTCCTTCGCAATTCCACAGCTCCAGCCTTGAGGAGCCTACACTGGCCGGTTACGAACTCTGTGGTGCTGATGAGCTCTACACACCTGAGAGGCCGTCGTCTTGAGTTTCTGAAGGCCACACTGAAGCCTGCCGTGTCTCAGATGCAGTTCCCTCTCTCTCTTTCCCAGCAGACTCTCGTAAAGCCTCAGCTGCTCCAGGAAGCTCTTGGGCGTGCTGTAGTTGTGCCTCCTCTCATTGCGGCAGTAACGCTCACTAACCTGCTTGACGCTCACGTGAGCGTGGGCCATGAAAAGACTGATGGATTCCTGAATGGCCGGCTGTAAAGACGAGAGTAAGAGAGGGTAAGAGAGGGACCTGTACGGATTAAATGCTCTTTAACACCCTCGGCTGTCACGGGCCCTGAAATATCATCTTCATAAATCCTGAATTCATCTCCAAGTTTGTATGCCTTTTGCCAGCTTCTGGACTTACTCAATCTGAAATTTAGGCACAGGGCGCCGCGGGGAAGATTAAGCAGGTAGAGGGCTGGGGAAATAATGGCCGAGGTTGGTGACACCCAGTTTAAAGTAGGGCGAGGGTTTAGGTCACACGGCTTCGAACTTTCTGAGACTGGACGTTGTGTTTTGTTTATTGGTTATTTATGATGTACACTGCTGTCTGATGACGGACTCATTTATCAGACTGTTAAAGATCAATTCACGCAAAGGCAAATGCATTTTAAAAGATGCAAGAACACAGATCATAATTCACTGGAAAGCAATAAAACATGTACACGTGGCTGTAAGAAAAAGAAAAAAAGAGATGGTTATAAATGAAGATCTGACATAATGCTATTTGATTAACAATTTATTGCGTTAAATGCATGTAAATAATCCAATAATCCAATAATCCATCTCTTCAACTCAAAGGTCACAGTTACCAGTGTCACAAAAAAGGTAATAAAGGTATTTTTTCTGCGGTTCTGCTTTTGAACTTACATTTACATTTATTCATTTAGCAGACGCTTTTATCCAAAGCGACTTACAGATGAAGACAGTGGAAGCAATCAAAAACACTTATAAAACACATTTAGATAAAAAATGTTGCACAAACGTGGGATTTGATCATTAATTTAATCCAAGAGCAAACATATAAAATATTTATATATATAGTAATTTAAAATATAAAAATAGTTAGAATGGCTTTAAGAACTGCTTCTTCCAACATACATTTAAAAGTTTTGGAGTAGCAATTGAAAAGTGTGGATAAAGTTAATGTGTTTAGAAATGCTAATTATAATATACAATTAGTTTTTTTTTTTTCAGCACTTTTAGTGCATTAAT
Organism: Carassius gibelio; assembly: GCF_023724105.1. Taxonomy (NCBI): domain Eukaryota; kingdom Metazoa; phylum Chordata; class Actinopteri; order Cypriniformes; family Cyprinidae; genus Carassius; species Carassius gibelio. Next base: position 13,450,207 of record NC_068411.1, on the reverse strand, counting down.
TTATTTTGACATTATAAATGTTCCGTGTAAATTCTAAAAACAAAACAAAAACTGTTGAAACATTTTGGAGCTGGTAGAAAAGCCCTTAGCGTATCACAAATTGATGAGTAAATGATGGGTTTAAATAAACAATAAACCTAGCCAAATGTTTACCAAAGGTAAAGTAATTTGCATTGTTTGTATATAGAAATTTAATTGACATCAAGCTCATCATGCAAAATATAACCCATGAGCAAAACTTTATTCATTAAAATTCAACACCGGGGAAGAACTGCAGGCCAGCAGCAAAAACATTTTAACACATGTGAAATTACTTCAATAAAGTGGGCAAGTTGCTTTATTACTGAATTGCAATCACTTAATTGTATTATTATTACTTTATATATGTGTGTGTGTGTGTGTGTGTGTTTGTGTGTGTATATATTTATATAATATTTGTGACCCTGGAACACAAAACCAGTCAGAAGTATCGCTGTATATTTGTAGCAATAGCCAACAATACATTGCATGGGTCAAAATGATAAAAAAATAAATAAAAAAAAATGTATGCCAAAAATCATTAGGATATTAAGTAAAGATCATGTTCCATGAAGATATGTTGTAAATTTCCTACCATAAATATATCGAAACATTTTTGATTAGTAATATGCATTGCTAAGAATAAATTTGTACAACTTTAAATGGTCATTTTCTCAATATTTAGATTTTTTTGCACCTTCAGATTCTAGATTTTCAAATAGATGTATCTCGGCCAACTATTGCCCCATCTTAAACCACATATCAATGGATATCTTATTCATTCAGCATTCAAAAATCTCAAGTTCCTAAAATGTACCCTAATAATGACTGGTTTTGTGGTCCAGGGTCAGATTTATTTATTTTTTGAAAGTTTCCTGTTTGCATTTCCTGTGCGTTTTGATGCGGTCTTGATGCAGTCTGAGAAGATGTTTGTGTGAGATCTTTTCCTTCTCGTTTACTCAAATTGCTTCGTTACGCCAAGACCTATAATTTATTTTACGTCCCTTAAAATGCAACTGAATTTGAACATTGAGCATTATGAGATTAATTGTGATTACATCTTTTAATTGACTGACAGCCCCACATTCAGTACTCCAGCATTAGAGTCCAACACTGAGTGAAATGCACAAAGAGGAAACAAACCCACAGCTGGTCACGACTCAACACACACGCTGCCACATCCCCGTACAAACTCTCAGCACACGCACACAGTCTGGCTGAAACAGCTGTGGCTCCTCTGAGGGTCAGTCTGTGTGTATTAATCACTGTTGCTTTATTAGCATAAATGATCCTGCTTAGTGATCGTTCCACCGGTGCAGGGAAAACAACAACGCCGAGAGAGAGAGAGAAACTGCGTCTGTCATTAAGCTCACTGTGCATGTGATCAGCCATTTGTCTTCACTTCAGAGTCGAGCTAATGATGAGGAATCTGGTGCACATGTAATTGTGAGGAGAGAAAACTCATCAAAAGAATTAGTGTCTTTTAGCCTTTAGTGTTTTGCGAAATGAAAAATTAAACCTGTTTTTGCTAAGCCTACTGAAAGAAATGAATTAAAACCACTTCCTGTAAACTATAAATCAATATGGCTTTAATGACTAATAGAAATATAAGAGTTAAACTTATACCAGGATATCCCATGGCTTTAAAGCGACGTCAACTGGCTGACTGAGGCTCAGGTTTACCTGAATACTTGGGATGTCCTGCAGGAACTTCAAGCTGACAGACTGGAGGGCCTCCAGGGGCCATTCCTGGAACCAGTCCAGAGTGGTGCAGTTCAGCAGAGCCGGAACCGCCGGGCACGTAGACGCAAAGTATTACCTACTGGAGACATGCAGAGCACGACCTACACACACATACAGTACGTGCACACACTTTAGACACTAATCCAAACCAGATATGCCATATATATCATAACTGCTGTGTATACAAAAAACAATCAGTGATGGGGGACCTTGAGCTGTTGTCGCACTCGATTCAGAAAAAAGCTCCAGCAGTTCTCGTTGTTGTCCAGCAGACCCAGTTCCCGCACCTCGCTCCTCACAGCTTTCCTAACACCATCCACCTCCTCTTCACTCAACAGATCAGGGATCTCACCTGGGGTCAGACCACCGATAAACACATTACTTTCACTTAAACAGGAGTCATGTGGATTAACACAGCTTTATACTGAGCAGGTGACATTTAGATAATAAAGCTAATGTTAGATACTAGCTAGATAACATTTTAGTCTATATACAGATACAGATCTATGAAATTTCTACCGTATTCTGACATGCAATCGAGCGTAGTGGATTATTAAGAAAGAAAAAAAAAAAGTAAAGCTGGGCTTTGGTTCTATGCAGTGGTTGTTGAGATCATGAACTCAAAAATGAAAGCAGATAAATGTGGAGTAAATGATTGAAGAAATCAGTCCTTTTCACATTTTGATTAAATATTATGAGGTCAAAAAATCTTGAAATGAAACAAATGCATGGATATCTTCACAAGAAGATCTATGGTGATTATTTAGAAAATATAAAGGGTGAATTTTCTTTTCATGCCCACTTAAAAATTAAAATGATTAAAAAACTTTTGTTAATTTAAATGACTGAAGAAAAATATGTAAATATTACACAAAAATTCAGAAAAATAAAATAAAATAAATAGTGAAATACTAAAATGACTAACCTAAGACTATTTAGAAAGAAAAATATTATAAATATAAAAGCACACAACAAAATTACAAAAAATGCAAATAAAAACAAAACATAATTCAAAATACTAATAATACTTATAGTAACTAAAATAAAAACTGAAATTATCTAAAATAAAATCAAAATATTCATAAAAAACTTTTATAGTATATATGTGTATGGTTCAAGTCATTCATTCATAACATTAATTGCAGTAATTTCAAATTCTTCAGAATTAAATATGTAATTATTTATAGCTGTATTTAAATGTCTCTGATTCAAATAAAAACCATCTAAATAAAACAAGGAGTTTGTGTGTGTGTGTCCAGTATACACACACACACACATATATATAATAAATATAGGCATGTAGGAATAAACACACTCTTGAGCATTTAAGCATTAGCAATTACACACGCATCAGTTAAATGAGGTTTCATTTGTTAACTCTGATGCTTTCTCCTGGTTCAAGCACTAAGTGGGTCTCCGACCTCTGTGCTTGACATCAGTGACAGATGAGAGCCACCATCTGTGTTCTGAGGGTCTTGATCCAATGACACGCAGGCCTGTTCCAGTCACCCTTAATCTACTTCACCGGCTCCGCTCCATTTACATATGTTTCCCATTCATCAGACCAACACACAATGAGCCCCCCTGTGGCGTATATGAATGTGTGCGTGTGCGGGAGGGTCTGACCTGATGAGATCAGGGTGCTGATGATGACCAGAAAACTGTCCTCTGGGATCTGAGCGTCTGTCAGGAGCAGGATTGTGGGTATGTTTTTCACCCCCGTCTTCAAGTACAGTTCAGCCAAATCTGCCTGAAAAAATACATGATAGATAGCTGAGAACGCTTAAAATATGGAAGAGAGCACAACCAGTCTCCAAAAAACAGTTTGAGCTGTGGCTTAGTGGTTAGAAGAGTAATGGTGCTCATGTGGGAAATTTGATTTTCAATCTGGTCCGCACACATATTCCAATCCCATTTTACACTCTTCTTTCTATCACTTCCTGTCACTTTTCCTTTCAAATAAATCACAAAAAAATCTTACAAAATCAACACGATGTAAACTGTTTGGTGGATTCTGATTGGCTATTAATGTTTTTATCCAAAAAAAATCCCAATGACTCTGCGTCATTATCTTTATAGGTGTTATAACAATATATCTTATTTGCATTTAATGCAGGCGTTCCCAAAAAATTTTATCATCTGGACATCTTTCACTTAATACATTTACTTCAGGAAACCTGAGATTTTAATCTAAAATAAATATTTTAATAATGAAGAATCACATTTGCATGTCTGTGGTTCTCTGACGTTGGTTAATGGTCACATTGCATGCAGGGTAAGCAATTTTATTATTCTTTTTTTATTACGTTTTTTTATTTTATTTTGATGTTATTTTTAAAACGACTTTTTTATTTCCCATTTTTATGATTCAATTTATTATTAGCTTTTCATTAAACCCATGAAGCCCCCACACTTAATTTATCAATCCCAGCTCGGGAAACCTTGAAGTAACGTAATGTTTAATACACTTTATGTTATTAATTACAATGAATGGGATATATTTTCTTACTCTTTGTATGTTTATATGAATATGGTATGAGATTATCCTATGTAAATCAATGCGTTAACCAACCTAAAAAAAAATTATGTACAAGAAACTGAAAAGTATTCAAATTACATTACCTAAAATGTATAATGTAATGGATTGCTCTACTAAAAAAAAATTACAAGTACATCAGTAGAACACATAAGGAGAATTCAGAAAACCTGTATGAAAATAATTATTTTTACAATTCTGGTGCTTCTAGCAGCAAACTTCGACTTTAAATATATTGTTGCACAAGTGAAATCCATACATTTCAAAAGGATGTCCTGTGGGGGCTAAGAATTTCATCAGACAGATTTTGCAGCAGGTTCAAGTTCGTCACATTGCACGAAGCCGCTTGGTTTGAAATGACTTTTCTGTTAGCTGTGCTATATAAAGTGTTGCACTATTGACAATAGACAAAAGACCACAAATTATGCTAGTGTGATCTTAACAAAAGGAAAGTTGTTCAACTTGACCACTCTCTTGTAATACTGCATATTTACATATAAGCATAGAAACAGGATGAGCCCAAGATGAAGTGTCTCTTCATGATTATGCGTAGAGGGCATCAAACAGTGAGTGTTGAGTGTATAGAGATCAATGCAGCTCAGCCAACTGGCCTCAGATTTACCACACACTGATGAATGAAATGATAGCAGCGGCCGCATCAATAGGGCATTGAAATATTTGCCTTGGTTCTTTAATAGGATCTGGCAATTACTCCCCATTGCATCCGGGCGGGACTAAATGAGATCGATGGAGCCGGACGGGTTATTGATCAGGGAAAGTGTTGTCTAAAAGAAAGCTTGATCTCTGGTAATGAATCACCGCCATTTTAGATTTATCCTCGCCTCACAGCAGCGATGGGTACTGCGATTTGGGCAGCTGATGTGGGTTATGATGGTTTAGCACAATATCAAAGTCGCATCTGTTGTGGTTTCTGCTGTATGTGGATTTCTCATTTTCATCTTGTATGCCATTGATTGTATTGTGCTGTTTACTGAGGTGGTTACCTTTAGGTCCTGTATGTCGTAGCCCTTGCTGAGGGTGGGCTGGAACACATCCATGTTGGAGAGGTGGGCGGCAAGGCGGGTCAGGCTTTGTTTGCCACTGCCCCCCACACCTACGAGGAGGGCATGGCCTCTAGGACATGCCAGGATGCGACTGATCCGACACCTGCAGAAACCAGACAAAAAAAAAAAAAAAAAACGTGTGTGTAAGTACAGTTAAATCTGTATTCACTAAAGCACATACTGCAGGCATAGCACTCACACATGCTGCATGGCTTCCTGGAACAGCACCAGGTTCATGGCAGAGTGGAGCTCGTTGTAGCTGTCCAAAGCCTCATTGAGGATACAGCTGAGCTGCTCCCATCCAGCTATGGGCAGGTAGGAAGGTTCTGCAGAGCCCACACTGCTGTGCAGGTATATTAGTGGCTCCTGCAACACTGCCTCTTCCTCGATTTCCTTTAGGAGACAAACAGAAATCAACTGCATTTAAAGAACAATAGTACTAACATATATATTTAAATTGCATAATAAAGAGCCTGGAGTTTTACTGATGAAAAGTCAAGGAGGAATCAGGAAACTTTTTTATTATACAGTATATTTATTTATAGTCATTGATTGTGTATAAATTCTATTATAATTTGTAGTAATTACAAACATTTATTCGTTGCATTTATTACTTACTCGTTTACATTTATTACTGATATAGATAGATATATCTCAGGGGCGTAGAATTAGGGGGGGATGCCATGGACAGTGCACTTTCAAAGGACGAGCATTTAATACATGGCAAATGTAGTAGTTCACCGGAAGAGAAGCGCAGCACCACAATTAGAACAACTCAAGGGTATTTTACCCAATTTAAGAGAGCAGCCCAAAACTGTTCATATGGAATTTCACTTCAGGAATTAACAAAGTTGCATCGATGAGTTTGAAGTTGTTTGACAAAACAGAGCAAACGGAAAGAGAAAGCACAATATATGGCTAATATTGGCTCCCTATATAAAGCATGCGGACAGAAAAAGGTTGTGGGGTAAGATACACAATCTCCCAGTCTAGGATAAAGTCATTATGAATATTAACAATAATTCAGGACAAACATAATGTGATTTTGTTGTAACAAAATATGCAAGTTGTACTCTGTGGTGCAGCTTGGAACAGAAAGAATCCTGAGCCGCCGCAGACAAACTTTAACTTTAAATGCATCCAATCAAACAAATCAAATAGCTGAAATATCCACAATATAGAAAAATAACACTGAAATAAGAGTGTGCATTTCAATCAGATGCGCATGAAAGTTGTATTCGTTATTAAAGGCAGAGTTTTCTTTAAGAATTATTCTGGGACCAATTTGATTAATATTCAAATAAAGTGATGCATGATAAAGACAATCATGCATCATTTAAAATACAGTTTTTTTATACTTTAATTTTGAATGATTTTGGTGTATTTCTTATTCCACTGCTGTCTTCTTTTTATAAAAATGAAAAAAAAAAAAAATTGTGAAAGATGGTGATTCTTTGAGGCCTTTCACAGCAGTAAACATGTCGTTTTGTTTGTTTACCTCAGAGGCCTGTCGTGCGATGTCCGCCTGCAGCCTATGGAAAAGCTGAATGTCAGATGCTTCAGAAAAGCGATCTGAATATACTCTTCTGGATTCATGGATCCAAAGTCGAACCAGATCTGCACCCTGTCTAATACACTCTGGCCTGGAGAACAGGAGACCCTAGATGCACAAACACAGGTACAAAGTGTTGGCTAATTCAAGATATTTACAGTTGAAATTACTGAGCACAGAATGTTTACCTGGAACAGCTGAGAGAGATCCCACAGGTTGAAGAGACAGTAAAACTTTATAGAGGTGGGGAGGAAGTGCCGGAGCACCGTGTTATGGAGGGCTACAGCTGCTTTCACCACAGCTGGAGCACTCCTCACCACAGCTGGGCTGAACGGCAACCTCTGCAGGTGGAAGCTCAGGATAGAGCCAAAGATGGAGCTGAGGGTCTCACAGCTGGGTGTGCTGAACGCCAACACGGTGAAATGCCTCTGATGAAAATTAAGGTGAAGATATTTCAGTGATGTCCCTCAAACACAATTTCATATAATATAATATACAATAAACTTTTTGGTAGCCCTTTATTTTACAGTCCTGTTCCTCATGTACATACTATGTATTTTATTATAGTAATTACAATAAGTGGGTACCAACCCTGAACCTACCCTGTGTAGTTACCTTATATTTCCAGAACTTTACACTGTATATACAAGGTAAGTACACCGTAAATACAAACAAGTAAGAGCAACACTTTTTTTACTACAATATATTTTCATATAATTCTGCTTTTTTTTATCAGTGCATTACGTATCAAACAAACAAGAGTATGGCCCCATTTTAAATTTATTAATTTGAATTTAATTGGTCACAATTCACGGAACATGTTGAACTAATATGAAATTACTTAATAGCTTTAGTAAAATTGCTTAAAATTTCATTACTCGAACACAGTTCCCTATCTATTGTCCACTATGGTTTAATTGCTTCAGAGCTGAGTGGGTTACTGAAGTTGCGTTCGTGGATGACTCATGCATTCATTGCAGTCATATAAGCATGGATTCACTGCGATCTCGCTTCTTTCTCCTCGCGGGGATGGAGCAGCACCCTCTTTTTCTACTCATCCCGATTTTCCTCTCAGGAGCAGGGGACTGCCAGCAAGAGTTCTGGGATATCTGAGGGTCACAATGAGAGCTTCTTCATCGGACACATCCCCAAGGACCTCTCACTCCTCCCTCAGCGAATGTCCCGTGATGCTCCAGAGTAATTTCGCTGGCCCAACTCGTGACAGTCCCAGCATTTCATTTGGTGAACCACAGGAAGATCGGACGTTGATCACAACATCGGGAGATGGGCTATCGTCCTCAGAGGATGTAGATTCGGGGGGGTTGCGTCCCTCAGGTGTTGTTGCCACAGCCGAATCTGACCCGGACTTGACTCCCATGAGTATCAGGCTGGAGGTATCAGGCTGGAGGTGAACACACCACCCAGTAGTGTTGTCAAATGTACCGGCCGCGATACCATACAACTGAATTTTTAAAAAACATCCATTTCCCACTAAGATTTAAGCGCTGTTGAGCAGATTCTTAAACAGCGCTGATTGGTCACAGTTTTTAAGTGCTCAACAGATATGTCTGTGATTGGCTTCAATGCTCATTGCTTCATGCTCTGTACCACGTGCTCACACGACCGCAATACCATTGTGTACTGAAAATTTTTAAAATGGATCCGTCACCATCAGCGGATCCATAATATATCTGCACATAGATAGATCCACTGATAGACGCAGCTTTCAAACACTCTTGTGTGTTTCTGTGTGAGCACTTGGTGAAGAACATGAAGCAAACAGCATTGAAGCCAATCACAGACATATCTGTTGAGCACTTAAAAACAATGACCAGTCAGCGCTGGCTAAGAATCTTCGTGCACTAAAGGCTGGATAATTGGTTTCTCAGCGCAGGGTGTGGCTTACAACAGTGCCCTGCGCTGGTGCCTTCTCCCCAGAGATGTATGAGGAGCTGACAAAGTTGTGGACAGCCCCTTTTTCGGCCAGAAGCCACGTCATCCTCCTCTGTCCTCACGAACCATGATGGCGGGGCGGCTAGGGGGTATGTAGACATACCCCAGGTCAAGATAGCAGCTGCTGTGCACTTGTGCCCACAAAACGCTGCCACTTGGAGGAATCTTCCATCCAAAGCCTGTAAGCTGAAGGCCACTCTCGAGGCCCTCTCTGCCCTGCATGCCATGCCACGCCACCAAGCCAAGGCAATCAAACAAATGCACAAGGGTAGTTCAGACCCTGGGTTGATGCAGGAACTGCACACAGCAACTGACTTTGCACTCTGGGTGACGAAAGTTGCAGCCCAGTCCCTTGGGAATACGATTCTTCCTCGACATCTGCCGTTTCTATGGTTTGAGTTCGAGGGTCGGGCTGTCCCTGTCTCCCCATGTCTTTATTAAAGTCATTGTGCCCATAATGGGAAGTAGGCATCAGGATCCTCAACTACCTCGACGACTGGCTCATCATGGGCCAGTCACGAGAGCAGTTGTGCGATCCCAGGGACCTGGTGCTCCGGCACCTCAGCCAGTTGGGGCTACGGGTCAACTGGGAAAAGAGCAAACCCCATGCAGAAGATCTCTTTTCTCGGTTATGAGTTAGACTCAGTGAGAATGACAGTGCATCTCACCAATGAGCGCACACAGTCAGTGCTGAACTGCCTGAGTTCCTTCAGAGGCAGAAACGTGGCATCTCTTAAACACTTTCAGAGGCTCCTGGGGCATATGGCATCCGCAGCCGTAGTCCTGCCGCTCGAATTGCTTCATTTTTTACCACTTCAGCACTGGTTACACTCCCCAGTCCCGAGATGGGCATGGTACACTTCGTGTGACCATCACACCGTCCACATTCCTGAGGAGCTCAATCATGCAGCAGACTACTTTCACGACAGTTCACATTCCCCAGAAAATGAAGACTCCGTCCCGAGACGATCCGGCTGATCCGGAGTCAATTCAGGGAAACACCCAGATAGACCTGTTTGCTTCCCATGAGTCCTCCCACTGCCAGCTGTATTAGTAAGAAATCATTAACCCACTCAGCTTCAAAGCAAAAATCTGAATGAGTGGGTGCACCTGTCGCCTATTCATACCCATATGCGCGGGAGTGGCTCAGGTATGAAAAATTCACTAGCCAAAATTAATTTGTAGGTGGTATAGAAACTGATGTTTAATGATTATAATATTTGCAAATGCAAAATATATGGTTTGTACGACAAAAAACTTATATTCTCTTCTGAATGCTGCGATAAAGACGCTCCCACAAAAGATATAATACCTGCAGTCTGGGGTTAATTGTAAAACTCCCCGATGTTGGATTCATACAAGAGAGATAATGGGTGTTGTGTATGTCTTTCATTGTTAACTTGTTACTGTCATACCTAGAAACAAGACAGAACATTGTTATAGAATGTTTTGAATAGAATAGAGTGTTTTGACAAGTAATATCTGCCTTAAGTGGAATGAATGAAAGAAATTGTGATGTTGCGTAACCAGTGCTTGTAATCCAGATGCTGGCGAATAAGAGCATGTGGCTGAGAGGTCCCATAACTGTCCACAGCTGCCATGTTCATGTCATCAATGAAATAGATGAGTCTCTTGTTTCTCGGGGGTGCGTAACTCCTGCCAGCCTTCCTTTCGAGAGGTTTCTCCATTGCCTCTGATGATAACAATAAAAATTAATGTTTTAAAAGAACTGACTAGAAATTTGCATAAGGCCTCATTTTCAACGAAAACCTATAACCTAGTACAAGTGAAATTTTACACAGTGTTATAAACTTCTAGGATAAATTTGAAATATTCCATTTCCTATTAGTCCATATAAGGGCAGACTTTTTTGTCTAAAATTTGTATTGCTTGATATGTATGAACAAATCCATCGGTCTCAGTTTGTTTTAAAGGTTTAATAAAGCAAACATTTACTCAACATCTATTCAAGTACACCATGAGGAGCTGTTACTTCTATTATTACTATAACCGGATGAAATGAAATTTGGCATATTGACCACAAGGAGGTGCTGTTCCACACATCGGAAGACCTTTAGGAAAATGTGATAAAAATGCACGATGTCACACTCACTTTGCAGCATGGTTGCAGTGATATGAAAGTGAAGGGGAACTTTTGCGGTTACAAGGTTCTCCGGTAGTGTTTCCAGAAGATTCCTGACCAGAGCAGATTTCCCAGTGCCTGCTCCACCAATCAGCATAAGAGGCTGAGATGTCTCCAACAACATGCGCATGAAATACTGCAGTCTGACCGTCTCAACTGTTGGGACTAACACAGACTGTAGACAAAAAAAAAAAACTTTTGATTACTCAAGTCATATTCAGCTTACCTAAATCAGCAAATAACACTATAAATTAATCTATAAATAACAATATAAAATCTATCTATCCACCCATCCATCCATCTATTAAAATCAATATATAAAAAGAAAACTTTTAGACTGTTTCAAAAAAAAAATTATATTTAAAAAAACGTTATTTTCATGAAAATATCTTTAAAAAAAATGTATCACAGTGTCCACAAAGAGCAGCATGATGCCTCCAACACTGATTATAATTTTTTTTTTCTTGAGCATCAAAACAAAAATTAAAAAACATAAAAAACGTATCCAACCCCAGAATTTGAATAAGTGGTGTATATATAATTTATGCTTAATCGGTGATGAGAATTTTGTAGACCCATTCAAAAAAAAAAAGAAAAAGAAAAGTATAAAGCATTTACACCATTAAATCAGTTAAATCAGAAATACTTGTATTTCAAAAAGCTGTGGGATACTTTGCAAGAGCATTTCGAGTGAACTTTTATGAACTTGTATAATATAGTTCTGCAATGAGACACGACAAACCTGTAGGCCCAGTTCATCACTATGACTACCCTATTATCAACATTACGTCTTTTTCTTCCAAGTATAAAAACAGAAACAATGGCCTCACACATACACATACTTCTGATTACTTTGAACGGTAATCAGATCCAAAACTCCATTGACTGCAGGTTGAGCTCATGATGGAGGGAGGTTGTTTTCTCTGTATCTGTTCACTGACCCACTCTAATGCACTAACTGCACTAAATTAGCATGCCATTATTCTGAAATTAAAGTAGTTCTCTGTGAGAGTGAATTTTCTCAGGAGAATTCTCTCAGTGGATCACAAAGAAATACATTGCATTGTAAAGAATATGTTCACAACATGATGTTCTGTATGTAACAGGAAAGTACTGGTGTATTCAAAGAGTCCTGACATCATACTTAGACTTCAGCTTCTTGAAATACATGATCCTGTCCTCACCTGTACCGGTGTATCAGGGTCCATCTCAAACATGAGCATCATGTCGGTCCATGGCAGGAAGCGTCTGGAACGAGGATCTAAATAGTAGTCAAACACAGAACCCTGTACAGGAAACTTCACACTCTTCATCTCTTTGATCCACCACTGACTGAACTCAGCCCGAAAATCATGGAGCTGAGAGATCAAAAAAGACAACATAAACAGATACACTCTCAAGTGGCATAAATATTCATATTATATATATATATATATATATATATATATATATATATATATATATATATATATATATATATATATATATATATATATTATATATATATTCATCATGTTTGTGAAGGATCCTTTTTAAGACGATCTTAAAAAGATAAAAACTTTTTTTAGCCCATTTTTTTTAGCTGTGCTTAGATTCAGAGAGAGAAATAAATCAAAACTCACTTAAATAAATATATACATTTAGTCAGTTTCAGTCTCGGTGTAGTTTTGGCTTTTGAAACTGTATACCCCGCCCCCCCCCCCCCCCCCCTCAAAAAATAAATAAAAAGAAATACACAAAACCAAACAAAAACGAGACAAAATACATTACAAAACAACATAAAATCAAACCAAAAAAAACATAAAACCAAAACAAAACAAAACAAAAAAATACAAAACAACATAAAACCAAACCAAATCAAAACAATACAAAACAACATAAAACCAAACCAAAAAAAACAATCCAAAACAACATAAAACCAAAACAAAAAAAAACAAAAAATACAAAAACAACATAAAACCAAACCAACAAATAAAAAAACTATACAAAACAACATAAAAAACAAAACGAAACACCAAACCTAACAAAACACAAATAAAACACACAACAAAAATACCTGATCCTGGAATGTGGCTCCACCAAAAGCCCACACACATGCAAACACAAAGTATGTCTCGTAGATTTCCCGTGGAGTGTCTGCCGGAATGTTCGCCGGCGTTAACAGACAATCCAGCAAGGAGCACAGAGTCTGAGAAAGAGAGAGACATCAGTAAAGATTTGAAAACCACAGTATCGGCCTGTATGAATGAGTGCATCTGTGCGAATGGTAAACCTGAACCATGCTGTTCTCAGTAATAGGAATGATCGTCTTAAAGGAGCTTCTCATTTTTTCAATACAGCGAGGGATGTATTTGTCAAACAGAATGGTCAGGTGTGCTCTCTCAGTTTGTCTCTCCCTCCGATCAATCCAACTCGTAACATATCTAGACATTGAAGGAAAAAGGCAAATCCTAATCCATCACAAATATGAACCACTATGTATTAAATGGTGTAATTTCCTAAGAAAGTGAATTTCTCACAGGTTCCAGCTAAGCTCCTGAGGATTGATGTACAGAATGCCAGCTCGGGACACGGTGGCAGGCGTGGCATGTTTCAAGTGACTGATCTCAAACAGTAGTCTCATCGAGGGGGTGAGTGGAATCCGTTCATTGTTAGCCAGAGTAAGCACCTGCACAGACATGCACGACATAACTAGATCAATATTCATAATTCTCTGTTTGCTGCAAGTGGAGTGTTTAAATGCAATTTTAGTGCTCTGATTAATCAGCTGGATGCAAATGTCCTCATAAAGACATGCACAAACTGTGTGGGGTACCTTGTTGTCATCCATGACAGTGTTGAGAGACTCAATCCACATGGGGTCAATGTCTCCATCCAGAACAATCCACTTTGGCCCCGAGTGAGAGTTACTGGCTTGATCCCGCATGAAATGTGACAATAAACCTGCCACATGAAGTGATTTACAATCTCAAAGTCTTACAGGGGAGAATGGATCTCATGTCTAAACTGTAAGTTATGTACTGTGAATTGGACAGGATCAGCTCTACAAAACACTGGATGCAAACGTACCATCTTTCCATTCCCGAGTGGTTGGATGAAAGAATCCAAACAGTTCATCGTTGCTTAAAGCTTTTGGGTTAAGATCATTCCAGAAAGGCTTCTTCCCCATGTTGAAGTAGGTTTTGTGAAGAGTTTTCAGGATCTGTTCAGAGATTTTTTTTGTGATTATTGCACGCTTTAAATTAATCAACGATCTATTTATTAATCAATTAATAAATAAAAATGTACAATAAACTTTATCTGATAATATTTGGATGCCTGCATTCTAGTAAAACCAAAGAATTTAGCACATTTAATGAATATATAACTACAGAACAATATAAATGAGTTCACAGCTTTGCAATATGTTTATAAAGCCATGAAAATGAATTAAAAAAAAAAAAAAATATGTGTCCACAAAAGCAGAAAATAATAATGCATGACAACTGATTATCAGGCAAAATGTCATAATCACAGAGAGTGATATTTTACATTATAAGAATACAAAATACAAGTAATTAGTGGATTATTTTAAATCATCAGGGAAAGTGGACAGTGGGAAACAGGTTTGTATTCATGCAGACTGTGTTCTGACCTGGCTTTTTCCAGTCCCAGCATCACCAACAACAAACACTGAGTGATGGACCGATAGAAGCTCATCAAGCTGAGCAACCTTCATTAAAAATGCCATTAAAAAATAAGAAGTTAGCAAGGTCTATAAAATAGTATGATAGCTTAATGCTAAATTAAAAAAATTAAATAAATAATAACAATAATAATGCTAAACAATTGAATGACACACTGTGCAGAGTTTCTTACTTTCAGAACAAACGTGTCCTCAGGTTGAAGCTTTAACTCTAGACTAGTCTGACGGACCATCAGCTCAAACTCTGCATCAGTCCGCCTTTCCACCTCCAAACCAGGGAACAAATCTCTTATCAGACCCAGGAATACTGGAACGTCTTCCGAAACGATCTTCGGCATGTTGAAATCTCTCAAAGCCTGCATCAACACCTACATAATGTAAAAGGAAGCGTCAATACACAAGGCTGCTTTAGTTCTTAGATCCATCAAGCACAAACACATTTCCATTACTTGATCTTCTGGCCTAGTCCGATCTGCTCTTTTGAGAGCTCCAGCAACCACCAGGACAGGTTTGACAGCTCGCAGTCCCCAGTCATAGTGATCCTACAGCAGAGAATACACATGTAGTTCAAGAGCAGGCCCAAACAGGAGAAGTGGCACCTTTCTTCTTAGCTCAGCATACCTGTTTAGAGAGCAGCTCCTTACAGTGCCTGTACAGGGTGATGAACTTGTTGCCCAGAACCCGAGCGCTCTGAAATCCCTCAGACATCAACATGATCTCACAGATCAACTCCATGTCAGGAACCACCATTGCACACGGCCTGCCAAACACATTCATGAACTCTCTCCATACACTGCTGTATTTTACACAACATATGTGACATTAAATATAATCTGATGCAACATGTTAGATCAGCTGGTGCAAACAGCTTAAATCTAGTCTTTTACTTAGTTGGGGACACTTCATTTCCAGTGATATCGTTGACTTGATGATATCGCATACTACCGTAAAACTTCAAATAATAGCCCGGGCTTCTATTTACCCAAATCGCCGAACTGCACCGGCTTGTATTTGAGACAGGCGTCTATAAGAGACAGGCCTTTAATTTAGTGTTGAGATGTTCAAGCATGACAGTAGGAGGTTACCACATTATATTACGTTTTATTTATAATTAACTTGAATAATGTTTAACAACTCATTTAATGTAAGAAATGTCGTTGGCTATTGGCAGCATTAAAAAAAAAACATAAAAAACGAAACGATGTGACCGCAATGGGCAGAACAATATAAGTTACCGCTAAAATCCATGGAAGATATGAACTTGTTGCCTGAAACATATCAACAAGAAAGATGAAAACTACCCTGTAAAACAACTGCAATCACGTGATAGAAAATTACTCTCTATTCATCACTATCATCATCCCCACGATCCTCAATTACAAGTTCATTTTCGAATTCCTCCTCCACGTCGCTCTCCTCCACTTCTCCCTCTCCAGCCTCCGCTAACTCTGCCTGCCTTGCTTGCACTAACAGCTCTCGCCCAGATGCGCACGGCTCTCCTTCCTTGAAACAATGGATAAGGTGATCCTCACTTCCATCAGGAGCTACTGTCAGGCCACATACCTAAGGATAACATCCCGAAGTTAATGAAATACATTATCTCCTCTTTCTCCCTCGCACACACACACACGCGCGCGCAAGCATACCTTAAAGGAATTTTTCAGCCGCTCCGTATCCAGCTTTTCCCACGCTTGAAGTACCCAGGAAACCAACAAGCGACGAGCTGGGGCCCTCATATTTCCTCCAGCTGTGTACTCTTTGTCCACATCCCCTGCCATCCAGTTGTCATAGGACTCGTGCAGGCTGGCTTTGAATGGCTGGTTCCATACGACGTCAGGGGCCTGTATGTACTTTGTACAGCCACCGGGTATCACAGCCGTGGTTATGTTGTAGCCCCTTTTGAGCTCAGCTTTGGTCGCTGCGCTGATATGACAGCGATATGAATCCCAGGCTAGGAGACGAGGGGCGAAGTTGAGCTTTCCCACCACTCTCTGAAGCCAGTCTGCAGTCAGCTCCTCGTTCATCCATCCATTTTTGGACGTGGCCACCACCACCCCACTGATATTTTGCATTGATTTCACCTCCTTGATCCCCCCTTTAAAGACAATGTAAGGTTTTAATTTGGTCCCGTCTGCTTTCGCAGCCAACACCACGGTTAAGTGGCTCTTCTCATGGCCTGTGGATTTCAGTGGAACACTGCGTGCACCTCTTGCATCCACCGTTGTAGAGCCCACCATATCAAACCACACCGCTGTTTCGTCCATGGCTATAATATTTTTCGGCTGTATTTTCTTTGCCTTAATAATCCGCGTTGTATATGTGACAAAATGTACCAGTTTCTCAGTGAAGTGCTTGGCGTCTTTCTGGGCCACAGTTGTGCGTCTTCTGACTGAAAAGTCGTTACGCCTCAGGAATTTGTCCAGCCAGCCAGCGCTCGCAGTAAAACTCTCCTCACCCCTGCCGTCACTCACTGTTGCATACACTTCTTTTGCCTTGGCCCTGATCATTTTACGTGAGACTCTGAGATGCTTTGCCCGCATGCTGTGGATCCACTCACACACGCTCACCTCCAGCTCTTCACTGGCCTTCTTCCTCCCTCCACCTCCCAGTCTAGCCCTTTTGTCGTCTTCCTCGGACAGACGTTGCAGTTCAGCTTTATTTTTACGCCATTCTCGCACTCTCTTTGGATCAACCGAGAAATGTCTTGCCGCTGCTTCTCCCGAATTTTTTTCAGCAAATTTGACAACTGTCAGCTTAAATGTCAAATCATACTTTTTTCTTTTTGTCTCCATGGTGGTATTGAGAGAATTAAGAACAACTGAAGACTAAAAGAAAGTTCGTTAAACTCTTTGTTATGTTGCCATAGTGATGAGTCATTCATGAACTGTTGTTGTGTCTGTCACGTGAAATCTAATCAAAACATAGAACAGACGATCTGACGGGTTTTAGAAGATCAAATACAACCCGATACAAAAATAAATAAATAAAAAAAAGCAAAAAAAAAAAAAAAAAAAAACAGACCAGGCCTCTATTTGAGACCGGCCTTTATTTACCCGAACCTGTCGTCACCAGGCGTTTAAAAGAGCCAGGCGTCTATTTGGGACTCGGCTATTATTTGAAGTTTTACGGTATTTCAACAGAACTGAGCTGGATGATGACATCACTGAATTTAATGATGAACTGCCTTTAATTGAAACGTGAGTGTTTACTATTGTCATTTTTTCATTACTGACACACTATTTTCCCAATTAAGCGTTTATTTGGATCAAGCTGTACCTGAAAAGTGCTTTGAGGTTCTCTGGTAGCTCAGTTCGTCCAGCATATCCAGGGTTCATTGTGATGAAGATCCCAACAGTGGGTTTCAAGCTAATATCTTCCTCTAGGAACAGAAACCTGCAGGGGACAGCAGTTAAAACATGCCTTAATAATTCATTTGAACCATTCAGAATATCTAAAAATGAAAGAAACCTTACCTCTTCCTCTTGTTGCGAATGGCATCCTGTATGGTCTTCACCTGTACTGCCACCACTGAGAGCACTTCTACAGCGATTCGGTTAAACTCATCAAAGCAGCCCCAAGCTCCAGTTTGTGCCAGACCTTTGAAGATGTTCCCTATGGACTGAACGAGGAAACACTTCACCATTAAAGACTTAAAAGAACTAAACCAACAGTAGTTAAGGACAAAACTCACAAAACAAAACATCAGCCAACTGTGACAAAGTTTCAAACAATCACTCATTGATTTCTTTCGATTAAGAAGCAGAATCCTATTCGGCAAAGTAATTATATGCATTAGGAGCTCCTCTGAAGCGAGAATACACTCATAATTGTCCTGAGGTTGCCGAGTCCCATTTCTGCTGGTATGTTTACCTTATAGTCCATCTGCTCGGAGCAGTTGAAGACGTACACCATGACCCCCAGAGCTCTGCCCAGGTCTTTAGTGGTTTCAGTCTTTCCTGTGCCAGCGGGACCCACTGGAGCACCGCTCATCGTCAGGTGCAGTGACTGAGTCAGTGTTATATAGCATCTGAAATAATAAAAAACAAAAAGTATGTTTCAAACACTGTACAGATACAGTTATGGTGAGGCTTGTTTATAATATTAACAAACATACCTTTCACATTTTGTTTCCAAAAGTCATAAACATCATTTCACTTCCATCTCAAATGACTGTATTTTTGTGATTAACTGCATTATGAGGTGGAAATGATGTGGGTGGGAATGACTTTTCAAACATGTTTGGTATATAATGGCACTTCTGATGTGTTACAGCTAAGCACATTATGAAAGTTCCATAGGTACAGTAGCATGGTATGAATGTATGTGCACTTAACATTAGTAAAAAAAAATATATATATTGCATAATTTAAAAAAATTACAGCTAAAATGTATACTAAAAATATACTAGTTACCTTGATTTTTCTGTTTTCATTACATTTTATGCCTCAAATTAAATCCAAATCTCTTTACCAATATTCTTTTTACAAGATACAAGAATACTTTCTTCAAGGGCCTAATTGTTAGTCACCGTCTGTTAGTCACTGTAGAATATTTAAAACTTATATAAAAATAAAAATAAAAACAAAAACTAGTTAAAAAAAATTATCATCATTTCAACATTAAGGTATAATAATAATAATAATAATAATAATAATAATAATAATAATAATAGTATCTATGTATCTGTGATATGGGTAAAACAATCAAATCTACAGAAAGGTCATAAAAAAAAAGACCAAAACAAAAGTTGACGGTATGGTAAAAAGTTTCACATAAGAAAAAAATAATAATAATTCTCTACTGACACGCTAGGTAAGACTTATTAATGAAAAATATTATAAAGTGCTACTACAAAAATAGTCGACACCTCTTGTTCTGTGGTTTCCCCTGTATTTCCTTAATACTACATAATACGTTTAAGTAAAAAAAAAAAATTATGTAAACCATTAGCTGTTAAGGTACCTGTCTGTAAGAGGTGTGATGACCAGACGAGGCGTGTTGCCCAGATATTCATAGGAGTATCTAAACTGAGCATCACATATGTTGATGAAGCAGTGGTTCTGCTCCTCATCCCAGCTGTGGCGGAGCTGAGAAACCCAGGCAAACGCCTGAGCACTGCTCACCTGGAAATAAACGGTCTCAAACACTTATTAAAACAACTCTGAAAAACACATTCCAGCACTTTAAGAGAGATAAAAAGTCTAAATGCTCCCAACTCAATTAATTAAATCAACTACTGCTTGTCAATTTAAAGCCCATTAAAATAATGACTGATTGCCTAATACCACTAAATGATTTAAAACAAGGAAACAGATCATCTTTTAGTCGACATGATCATTATTTACGAAGTGCAGTAAACATGACCCAACCTTCTGAGCGATGAGTTTGGAGACCACATCTCTGGCGTGAACATCTATGGTGCACAGGGTCATGATCTTCTGCCTGTCACCCGGGTTCAGTTCCCCCAATAACATGTTTATCAAGGAGTTTAGTTGGGCAATCTGGAGAAGCAACGCAGATATTTTAGAGTTTCAGAGGGCACAATGATGGCTTGTGAGAGCATACAGTGAGCTTTGTGGCCCCTGCTTACAGTAATTATATCAATTTACATGCCAGAGAGAAGTGGATGGTAATAACTGCACTGACAGGGGCTCAGGGTCATGTGTTCATCAGAGAAATCCCCCCACGTTTATGGAACAAGGTCATATATTCCAGTCGGGAGGCCAAATAAGCACAGAGCTCATTTATCAATGTTGGGGGAACTGTGTGTGTGTAGGACTGTTTGACTATGAATAAGAGCGGCCAGCTGGTGTGTGTGTGTGTGTGTGACAATGAATGAGAGTGTTCGGCCAATATGTGTGTGTGTGTGTGTGTGTGTGTGTGAATTGGGGGGAGGCAGTTAAGAGGTGATACCGTGGATCCCTGTCACAGACAGGCAAATGAGATGTAATCTTCCTGCCTGTATTTGGTGTAAAAGCAGCTTAGGTTGTACTGCATTTATCACCCCATGCTGTCTGACAGCGACTCCAATCAGGGGCTTGAAGGGAAAGAGGCAGATTATTCAAACGCCGGCCAAGGACATGCTCACCTTCCCTGCGCTTGATGACAGATCCTGACGCTGCATGGACGATGTAAACATGCTTGTGGCAGTCTACACGGATCAGCACTATTCACTTCATCACACTTACAATGAAGAAGCGGGAGTGGGTTTTCGACGGCTTCATCATTGCCTCGTTCATAGTCAAGTCACCTTTATTTATATAGTGCTTTTGACAATACAGATTGTGTCAACGCACTTTACAGTTTTAAATAGGAAAATAGGGTGTCAATAATACAAAATTACAATAGTAAACACTCAATTCCATCATTGAATTCAGAGATGTCATCATCCAGCTCAGTTCAGTTTAAATGGTATTTGTGCAATCGAGTCGACGATAGTGCTGGAAATGAAGTGTCCTCAACTAAGCAAGACAAAGGCGACAGCGGCAAGGAAACCAATCGGTGACAAAATGGAGAAAAAAACCTTGGGAGAAACCAGACTCAGTGTGGGCCAGTTCTGCTCTGGCCAGACGAAACCAGCTGTTCAATTTCAGGCTGCAGCAAAGTCAGATTGTGCAGAGGACTCATATGGTTCCTGTGTTCTTGTCCCAATGGCCATCCAGGAGACAAGGTCTTCACTGGGGATCTGTCTCTGGGGCTCATTTAGTTGTCCTGGTCTCCGCTGACATTCAGGGCTCTAGAGGTCATCTCTAGGTGCTGATCCACCATCTGGGCTGGATATGTACTAGATCCGGATGACTGCAGCGACCGTCTGATCTGGATACAGACTGGATACTCATACTTCAGATGTGCTCTATCTGTGCCTGAAAAAAGTCTAGCTCTACCTAGAAAAGTAAAAGGTCTATGTACAGGAGGAGGAAGGACCGGTGAAGTTTAAGATCTGCAATAATGTAAATCTCCTGTTCAAAATGAAAGGGTTCAAAATGAAAGGAGTTATCTGCTCCAGCACATGGCATGTTTTTGATTCACTAAAATAGGGGCTCATAAAAATCATTCGTTTGTAAATCATACTACAGTGGTTTTTTGATATGTTTCTGATTCACTAAAAACAGCTCATAAGAGTAATGTATTTGTAAACCCGACCACTCGTTACACTATGTTTTCCATTTACTGAAAAGAACCGGCTCATAAGAGTCAACTGTTTGCTAAACTGACTACGATTGTTGCCCTGTATATTTCTGATTCAGCAAAAATGTCTTATAAAAGCATTTTTTTTCATGAACCACACTAAACTGTTTGTGCAGTGTACTTTTGATTCACTAAAAAGAAGTGGCTCATGAGAATCATTTGTGTGTGTGAACCACACTACACTGGATGAGCTGTGTGTCTCTGATTCACTAAAAGAACTGGCTCATGAAATCACCATACCAACACGGGTGAAGTCACAATACTTGACCACACATCACATCCTTTCCTTTCTTTCCTTTCCTAAGAAGTCAGTGTTTTCAGTGTGCATAAAAGAGACGAAGAGACATCTAATTCATGAATAAGAATCTACTCTGTGTAATTCGTTCAGTCGATTCACAATTGGTAATGTGTGCAATATTGTATACATATGGCTGACTGACCTGTTTCTTGTTGTAGTCTCTGAGTGCCGTCTCAAATCCCTCGGCCAGCCGCTCAAATGCAAGATTCATGTCAGCGGACCACCAGATCTGAGAGGCGGTGAGAACCACCTGAGCCGGCAGCTCCAAGACCCAATGTTCCCGCGAACGTTCCTCGTAGACGACCACAGCCTCGGCTATGTGCCTCCTCATTCCCTCCCTCATCACATCCTCCAGACACTTCAACCAGAGCTCAACCTGACAGGAAACAGCTCACATCGTAAGAAATAATCTTTAATATTATATATACACACATAAATAAAATGTTTTGTAAAGGCTGAGAAATCAAAATTTTTACATTAAATAAATGTATACCTGTAGTAATATTTCAGAGTGTAGCTGGTGTATATGTAGTTTTAATTAAACTCATATTTAATTAAAATATTTTATCATATTTATTAGATAAATGATCAACATATCTTAACATAACATTTATAAATTTTTTTTTTTTTTTTTTTTTTTTTTTTTTAAGTTTGGCTTTAATTTTTTTTAAGTTACAACTTTAATATCAGAGTTTGATTTAATTAGATGCCAGACTGATTTGAATGTGGGTTTTACCGGGCCAACGCAGTCACACGGTGAATAGAAGGGAACGTATTCTCCATCTCTACTGAACATTCCCACCGCTGCTGTGGCCTTTTCCCCCTCCTTGTCAGAAAACTCCAGATCAGTCATACTGTCAAACAGCTTACCCAGGTGACAGGTTACCTAGAAAGCAATGAACCATAAAGCATTATTTTCACAGAACAATATACTGTACCCAGCACCTCTGTGAATCACTCTGCATAGTTATGTATGGGTAAGTACCAGCATGTCTGCAGATAATGATATGATTGTGGATGTTTTTGCAATTCTTATCATAACCGAGGTACAATGAGAACAAGATGAAGCACTTTGACCCTGTTCTGGTTGAACGGTTCAGGAGAAAACCTGCACGTAAGTGGGAGGATCAGCTCAAAGGAGGAGGTTGCCAGGGTCAGAATCAATCCAAGTGTAGAACTTACTTTTATTTTATCATAATGATATTTCACAGAGAAGCGCTGCCCTTGGAATTATCACAGTGATGATATAAAAAAAAAAGTTTAATCATGGAGATAAAGGTTACTGTATGCAAATGAGAAGAAAGATGAGGGAATATGGTACAATGTAAAACATTTCTGTGAATCTCGGTCACCATTATTACAAATACCAGTTAAGACTGCATCATTTATAGTTGACCTGTTTGTGGATTACTGCGAAACTGAAATGAGCTGTATAATTAGAGAAATCTGAAACTAATTCAACTTCCAAACTAATAGACAGACTGTTATATGAAGTTAAATGAAGTTAAACACTAACTAATACAGCAGTACCTGTCTGGGCTGTCTGCCTTTAGAAAGGATGTCCAGTAAGTCTGCTGAAGACAGGAAATAGAATCGTGGGAAAGCCATTCTCTTGGTCTCCAGGTATCTGGCTAGTGCCTTCTTACATACAGCCAGTCTAGAACGGATTGCATGAAATCAACAGAATTATCTGTGCATCTCTCTTGAGACAAGTGTAACCGTGCAAAGTTCTTAAAAAGAGTTTACTTATAAAGAGTTAATGTAAAATTTTCACAGACCTCTTTTGCAGATCTTCAAGCATCGGTAGAAGATTGGGCTTGTTGGTGGCAGCAATTACATTTTTTGTTTTGCCACTTTTGCACATAAGGTCCTTCACACATCAACACAAAAAAGTTAATGTATACAAGTATTTACATACTTGGCAAATGCATGTAAAACGTAATGATTCGTTAATTCTAACACCTTTAACTTAATTTAATTTTTATTTAAATAATATTGAAGTAATTATTTTACCAAATTCTCTATCAGTAATTAAATAAAAAATGGTCAAAAGTGCAATGAACATCACTGCAATTTGTAACTTTTAAAAGTTAACTTTTAATATATATTAATACGGTTTAATATAATATAAATACTATATTAAATATGATTTTTTTTTACTTGTAGTACTTTAAAAACATTTTTTTACATTTGATCAGTACTTTATTAAGTCCTTAGAAATTAAACCCATGAGCAAGGCATTGTGTCAGTGCTCTTACATAATATACAATTTATAACAACGATTTACTTATCTGTACAGAAAAAGAGACATATCTTGGTTTTTACGATGCACTACGTGTTGTGTTTTGTTTAATTTCAATAGAATATATTTCAATCTTAACATTTCGAAATCGGCTTAACCAAAATAAAAAACTGACCCATACACTTTTTCTGAATATTATTCTGAATAAACAAACCTTTACAAAAATCACATACCTTAACCTTAAACTTTTCATGCAGGACACCAGTAATCGATGCATGCAAGATGAATTCAAGCCTACCTTAAAGTCAGAATCAATGGAGCTGAATTGATGTGCCTCGTCCGGCAGTTGATGAAGAATGTCTTCAGAGCCCATGAAGATGCTCTCCAGGTGAGCCCAGGTCCTCTGCACCTCCAGCCAGAGCAACAGCACTGAGTCAGCCCGAGTCAGCTGGGCCTGTAGCCCCAACACCTGCTCATGGAAGAATGCCGCCTGCTTACTGTGCAGCAACACCTGCAGCTGCACCTGAGAGACAAACATATAGAGAAGCATATACAGAGATTCGGTTCAGTTTCTTATAGTTATAAATCTTATCTTGTATCCATCTTTTATAAAGTTATCTTATCTATCTTATATCATATATCTTTTATGATCTATGAACCTAAGTTGGTCCTCCTTAACTGATACAACTCATCTGTCAGTGATTCAGACTCCCATTAAAGGGGTCATATGATGCTTTTTTAAAGATCATTATTTTGTGTACTATTTGGTGTAACAGAATATGTTGACATGCTTTAATGTTTCAAAAGACATTCTTTTTTTAAATAATTTACATTATTTTAGGTCCTCTATGCTCTGCCTCTCTCAAATGCATCGTTTTCTACTAGGGCTGCATGAGAAATCATATGCGATATTTAATGTGCATCTCGTCAGTAAAGCCAGTTCTGTAATCAGTGGTAAATCTCTACAAGTGTGTGATTTCACATGGAGCAGCGTTAACTACACAGAGCTGTTTTTCACTGACAAGCTGCACCGAACCATGATCATATTTTGCGCATGGTTTTTGTGTAGTTAATGCTGCTGCATTTTGCGCAACGGCTCTGTGTAGTTAATGCTGCTGCATGTGAAATCACACACATTTACCGCTGATTACAGAACCGGCTTTACTGACGAGATGCATATTAAATAAATCGCATCCAATTTATCATGTAGCACTTTTTTCTACAAAGTTCCTCCTTCTGACAAGCGCAGTCTGCTCTGATTGGCCAGCTGACCCAGTGCATTGTGACTGAGCAAACACCGCAAGCACTCATCGGAAATGTAACGCCCCTTTCCATAATCGTGAACTTCGCCTTTCAAAACAAATGTAAAGGCAGTTAATAATGTCCTTAATTTTACCATCAGTTCAAGCCCGAAAGGGGAACAGAATCACATGAAAGACACAGTGATGAAGTTTGTGTGTTTGCAGTATAGACGGTTTCATCGGGCGCACGCACCTGGAGTTAACTTCCGGTCTGTGTTGTGCATTTCAGGCTGGCTGCGGTGCCTTCTACAAACGCCGTTAAAGTCAAGGTAATGAGTAGACTGAAGTTGGGCTCACGGGTTGTGCTGCGGGATGTGTTTCCCATACATTTATTTATTTTTAGAGACAATTTTAAAACTGATCGATTTTCAAAAAGGCTTCGTTAAATAAACATGAGTAACGTTACGTACTGCACGTTTAATAACAATAATTCCTTACATTTATATGTTTAAATATCAAAACGAGGCACAGGTGTTTTTATATCGCTGTATTTCTGAAGGAAGACTTGCATGATATATGCCTGCGTGTGAGCGTACCAGCTCTGCTTTGTTTACAGCTGTTACTGGGGAAACCTTTATTTCTCGCACTTTATGTCTATGCTTTAAAACATCTCCTGCTGGCAAAGAATGAATTCAAATTTTCATTAAGTCTGATCCACGCAGCAAACATATTTGGTTTGCTATCAAAAAATATCTTGGCTGTTGTTATTGATTCTATTTGGAAGTCTACCGGAAGTTATGTCCACAAAAGCGCTCATGCGCAGTAACGTTTGTTTATGTTGTTGCCGTTGAAACCGTCTATACAAGCCACGGATGGTTAAGACAGCTGACTCCGCATTTGAACTTTCAATAGCAAAAACTTAAACTAATAACAAAACTTTCTTACAGTAGCTGATTCAGAAGCACCAGATTGTCGTAGCAAAGTCAGAATTACCTCCAATCCTAGGTTAACGAAACGTTTGTCCATAAAATGCGTTGCTGTTCTGTTGTAACTTGTAAGTAATCTTAAACAATCATAAACGCATTTACTTTCAGAAGGCCAAATAAAGTGCTTTTGCTTTCGCCGAGATACACACAGCATCTCCCTGACATGGCTGCTTCAACACTAACTGTGGTTACTGGAAACAGGCCTTCTTTCATTGTGTGAACATTTGGACGGTATTACGCAAATATTTCCACATAGTGACGTAGACATGGGGGGCGTGTGTGAATGAGCCGTTTTAGGGGGGCGTAGCAGAGTCTTAAATTTGATAAAGAATATCTCTTTGGATTTGAGACTTTAGTCTTTGCAACTTTACAGATCTACTTTATGCACCAAGAGCTTGTACCACTCCTAAGAGAAAGGAAAACTTGAAATCATATGACCCCTTTAAGTAAAAAGAAATTAGAGGCCCACAATTTTCT
This sequence comes from Carassius gibelio, assembly GCF_023724105.1. Lineage (NCBI taxonomy): Eukaryota > Metazoa > Chordata > Actinopteri > Cypriniformes > Cyprinidae > Carassius > Carassius gibelio. Next base: position 13,423,081 of record NC_068411.1, on the reverse strand, counting down.
AAAATTATATTGTATGCATTAAGATATGCCTTCACTGGAATCCCTGGAAAAGCCAAACAAGTTAAATAAAGTGTCATACTTTTGGTAATGGAGTTATGTAAAAAAATGGAGTTGTATACAAAGTCCAAAGAAAATAAAATTTTTAGTGAATATATATTTTTTAATAAATAAAAACCTTAACAATGAGTCTGAAATTAAATAAATTTTTAATATTATTCTGAGGTTAGTTGATTAATTCATTAATTTAAACTACAAACAATTAATTTAGGTATCCAAATGTTTTCAGAGAAAATATAAGCATTGGAATTAGTGTGACAAAACAGAATAATTACTCTAAGAAAGAAACAGTTAGAGTTTACATTTTAACTTTGTATTACCTACTGTATTACAATTACTGCAATTATGTCTGAAATTTTTATTTGCTTTGATGTTGCTGTATTGTCACTGTGTTCATAATGGCCAAATAAACAAATATAAAAAATAATAATAACACTAAAACATTAAAATAACATTAAAAAGATGAATAGTGTACAGCCTAAAGTTCAATTCCCATTTGGAGGAGATAAGGCTTGACTCTTGTTAGGCTTGCAAAAAGTAATCCAAAAATGATTTGGGTTTTGGTTTCTCCAGTGCGATGTGCCCATGTTGTTTTTGTGTCCATGTTGTGTTAGTGCCCTTCTGTCGTCTTTAATGTTTTCAGACATGTGGGTGTAAGGGGGCCGGTTTCGCACAGACGGCAGACTTATTGTCAACAGTGATGTGTTTGGCTAGATTTTGGCCCCTACACATACAGCGTGATAACAAAGCCAGCAATGTGTGGTCTCTATAAATCAGCCGTGTGAATACAGGCGGCTGACAATGAAAGATCGTTCTCTCGGCATAGTGGGATGGTCTTAGAGAAGGAGATAAAGACCCCTGCCGCACCGCTTATTTTGCCAAGCAACAGCTTGTTAACATTTTCTGATATGCTAAGTGAGCATGATATCAGTGTAAGATTTGGTCCAAACCATCCAGCTAATTCAATGTAACATTTCAGCAGTGTTCATACCTGACTGTCCTCCAGATTCTCAATAAGTTCCTCACTGCATTTCAGCATTGGTGTAGCAGTACGGTAATGCTCTTCATAGGAAAACTCCATCCGTATCCACATCTGGCTGATTTCAGTCAAAACCTTTAAGTTAAATGAATAAATCATTACTCCTATTTTCAGAAATGTATCGAAGCAAATAAAGGTTTGCGAGAGATCGAACCTTCTCAGTGGACATCTCTTTGACTGCTCTCTCAACTGTACTGTGTACCACATCTTCATATCTGTGCAGCTGCAAAGCCAGTAAATCCTCAAGAGACGTTTCTTCAGTCAGAGTGAAATCAACCTAAGAGATCAGCATAAAAACATGTGGAAAGTAATATTGAACATGAGTAAAAAACGATGACAGAAATATCACTTATCACTATCACAAAAGTATCACTATTGTCATCATTTACTGGACCGCATGTGGTGTATTGCACTAATAATAATAAAAATAATTATAATAATAATAATAAATATAATAGCTGTTGTTGTTGTCTTCCAGAAAAATATGTAAACATCTCTAAAACAAATATTTAAGGAGCAAAATGACATGATAGTAACTAAATGTAACAAAATTTTGTCAGGCAAAATCTCATATTAAAAAATCTGATTCTTAGTTTGTTTTAAACTTAAGTAATAAAATTAAGAATGTAAAATATGGATGTAAATGTATTTTTTTTTTTTTTTAAATGGTAAGAATTTTTTACAGAAAAACAAGAATTTCTGATGAAAGTCAAATGCTATAGCAGTGTGCAGGATGCATCATACCTATTTAATATATTTTTACTGAACACAAATAAAAAGTTTAGCAGAATGCTGAAGTGGTGTTTTACTAGTGTTGTCAAATGATTAATCACATCAAAAATAAATGTTTTTGTTTACATAATAAATGCATGTTTACTGTGTTTATTTATAATGTATATATAAATACACACATTCAGTATATATTTTGAAAATATTTACATAAACGTTTATATATTTATATTATTATATTTTATATCATTTATAAATATTGAATAGATAAACATTTTCTTAAATATATACTGTACAGTACATGCATGTGTTTGTATTTATATATACCTAAATATACACAGAACAGACTCCTATATTATGTAAAAAAAAATTATAATAATAATTCTGAATGTGATTAATCATTTGACAGCACTACTTTATACATGCAAAATACGTTATTAATATCAACCTCAAAAATGACAAAAAGCAAACAAAAAAGTAAACAACTTTTTTTTACACTACTGAAGTCATTATTGTACTTTTATGATACTTTAATGATGACATTTTTGGTCAATTCACTTTCCATGTAGAAAAGCAGCATTACTGTTCTCATTACTATTCAACATTCTCATGTTTTTGTGTTCAAGGAAAGAAAAACCTGACTTTAGAACAATGAAAAGACAAAGTAAAAAATAAAATAAAAACAAAATATATATCCTTTTATTGTTTTAGACTAAAATTTTACCATGAGTGGTATAGGCTTGTTTAATCTACACATTTGAAATAGTTCATAAAATACAGTACAGTAAATAAGTTTTCCGGTCTCTAAGATGAATAGCATTTATATTGCACATTTGCAACCCTCTTTCTCACCCCAGTAGTCCTGACCAGCTGGGCCCAGTGTCTGTCTCTCATGGCCGGGTTCAGAAGCTCTGTCACAGCCCTCAGAGAAGCCAACAGATCCCTGAGCACACAGTCCAGACTCACATACACATCCCAAACACGGGCCTCTTTATCAAGAATCCGCATTTCCTGGACAGACATGAAGTCAGATGTTAGAAACACACAGAGTTGATAGACGAGCACTAAAAACCCTTCCAAAAGGGTTTTTCTTACGAGACTGATACATGTATTCTTACTTTTGTAAACCTCTTCAGTTCTGTCTCCATATGTTCTACATTGATCTCTCGCCATATTGTCCCTGTCCATTCTGCTATACTGCACTGTGAGGACACAGCATTAGGTTAGATGGACACAAAGCTCAAGTATTTTATTTTTGGTAAAAATTAAATCGCCACCTGAGCACAAAGCAGCAGATCCCAGAGCTGTTTCAAAACAGCAATGTCTCTCTGACAGAGCCTGAGCTGCTTAGTATCAGGGCTGCTCACTTCAAACAGCTTACAGGACTCCTGGAGATCTGCGTTTTCTTCCTCTAAACCTAGCATCTCCCTGTGACACTAACAAACACAGCATAAACAAAAGGTCATTGTATGTAAATGAATGAAAATTACTTCTGTGGTGTGATGGTTTGCTTGAATTAGAGTTAATAATCATTTACTTTATCCAGGCAAGCATATGGTTTCTCTGTGTTGTACTGGAGAGGAGCTTCTCTTTTAAACCTTTCTCGAAACTGACTCAGCTTTTTCTGTAACGAGAGACATAAATCAGCAAAAACATAAGCGTATTTATCCTTAAGTTTCAATAAAAAACCTTCAGACTTTTAAACCTTTAATTTTGCTTAAAGAACTGAAAGTTTACAGTTGAATCACTATTAAGCCATCAGCAAAAGAGAAGCTCACCTCAAAGGCCACACACTTCCTGCGAATAACAGCCACCTCTGCAGTATGAAGAGGAGCAACCTCATGTTTCAATGACCAGGCCAATTTCTTCATGTTGTTCCACTTCTCAGGCAACTCCTGAGACGGTTAAATGCATTACAGTTTAGTAAACGTTCCTCATCCAGAACATTTTAGTAATGCAAGCATATTCAAATTCTGGGAAAAATAATAAACTGAAACTACATAGACTGTGTAGCTCTCATGAAATTCAAAATGAGCCAATATTTGGAATGACATTTCAAAATGTCTCACCTTCAGCATTTTATATGTTATCTATATTCTATTGTGAATAAAACATAAGTTTGAGATTTGTAAATTATTCCATTCCTTTTTTACTCACCATTTGTACAATGTCCCAACAGCCCTAATTTTAGCATGGTAATGTATATGACATTGTTAAACACCAATGCGGTGCTATGAGTATTGAAGACATACTGCTGCTGCACAAGTAGTGCATTTATAAACCCGTAGTACATCTAGTGGAGCTGGGGAAGGTGGAGGATTTCAGAGTCAATCTGAAAGAGCACTGTGACTTTTGATCCATTTAAGGCATCCTTACAGAGTATCTCTCTCTCAAAAAAAAATAAAATAAAACATACACATACATACATACATACATACATATATATATTTTAAATGGTAAAGTTGACAGAACTTTACAAAAAAGGTAATATCAAAACAGATATACAAAGATGACATCCTTAAAAGGGCCTCTTCTTTACATAATTCCTGTTTCATAGTTAGTCTTAAGAGCTGTCAAAGTCTCACCTCAAGCTGCATGTGAACACACTCAGGTAGGGTTTCCCCATACTGCTCCAGAAGATTGACCACATCGATGACAGGTTCAAAAAGCTGGTCTGTACTAGTCTGCCTGTCTCTGATCTCCAGCAGGTAACCCATCACCTGCACAAGAGCCTGATAGTCTCCACCACGCACCGGCTCTTTAAGCCTGGATTCCGCCCGGAGCATGAACTCCTCTAGTTCACCAATACTGAACAAAACCAAGATCACAAACCCAGCAAAAAATCTATTGCTTTTATTGACTAAGGAAAGCATTTGGAATTTGAAGGAAAATTGGGACATTAAATTGATTTTTCTAGGTAATTACGAAAGGGGCTCTCACCTGCCGGTAACATAAGACATCAGGTGCTCTTTAAACATCCAGCTCCATTTTTTGATTATGTTTGAAAGGCTAATTTTGAATGAACGGATATCCACTCTAAACCAACCGTCAAACACCTGACAGTCCTCCAAACGGCTGACCTCTGCATACACTTCCTCATAATGATCCATCTGTTGTGAAAGGAGACAGCTTACTAATAAAATGACAAACCTTTCTTACTACTATCAGAAAACAGGCATCTATATACATCTAGATTTAATGCCGAATTAATACGGTGTTCAAAACCTGATATTCAAGAAGAAACATTAAAAGCTGCACAGTTTCACCTGTTCTTTGAATTGTGTTGTGGTGGGAGGATTTTCTGGAAATGCATCTTCTCCATAGGCTTCCAAATCTTCAGCTGTCAGTGCATGACCATAGAGGAGGAACTGCCTGAGAAATTCAACCCTGTCATCAAGCCACAGGGGACTGTAGCTGATAAGTGTGTCCTGGTATTGCAAGGCTTTCTTCATCACTTCATCAACTCTCTCCATCACTTCATGTCGGAGATCGATTAGGTCTAGCATGTCCTCGACGTCAGCCTAAACAACAAATGAAGGAAAATATGAAATATTTGTATATGTCTCCAAAAAATTACTGCATATTCAGAAATAAAGAGAAAGAGCAGGGATGCAAATGTCTGAGATCACTAGTGAAAATGCTTATAATTTGCAATTTAAAAATGCAATAATTTAGAAAAAAATATTATATTAACCAATTAATATATGTAACCAATAGGTTATTTGAATTTATATTTATTTGTAATATTTATCGCTTTTTTTATCACTTATGCTCCTCTATTAAGTCTTTTTGGATAAAACTGTCTGCTAATTGCACAAAAATAAATATATTTCCAGGTATACATTTTATTTTGAATCCCATATTTTCAATGTGGTCTCAGATATTTGGAAGCCACTCTAAATTCATTAACTGTCGGTACCTGGTAGTCCTCCACGCTTAGGTGAGGTGCCACCCTCTTCACCTGAGCAGACATCTTGAACACATCTCCTAGTAATTCTTCCACCAATTCATAAAGACCATCACCACCATCTCGATCCAGAGACGGTTTAAACTTAATCTCGGATCCCATCAGTAGCATTTGAGCCTCAAACAAAGGAGCCTGCCTCACTGATCCCTCCATATTCTCGATGAAAAACTCCAGAGAAGTTGAGACAGCACTGAAAAACCCCTCCACCACCATATCATCTACATACTCCAAGTAGGCCTTCCATGCATCAGAAGAACTATCCGCTGCAAAAAGGACCATGCTCTCCTGGGAAAGAAACAAGAAAACATGAATGTTAGAGAAATATGGTGTAGCAAAAACAGTCTATATGATGACGCTCCCTCACCTGTAACAAATTATGGATAGTTTCTCCATCTTTCCTGAGACTGCTGTAGCATTTTGCTATTCTTCCTGCTTTATCATCCAGTTGTAGTGATGCTTCTTTCTTATGGTCTTTTCTGCAGAACATTGGCTGTTTGCTCCAACCATTCATCAGAACTTTCATCATCTCAATATTGTCTTTAGTTTTTTGTAGTCTTCTCTCCAGCTGGTAGACAGTGTCCTTCAGTGTGCAGATGTAGTTCCAGCAGTTCTGGTCTTGCCATGTAAGCTCAGTTTCTGCTTGATGGATTTGTAGGTTAACAGTCTCCATCTCATCTTTCATAAGAGGAGCCTCCACTTCAAGAGTTGTCTGCTTCACCTTGTTATACCACTGCACCAGTAAATGTAGGCTCCCAAAGTTCTAATGGAGATCAGGTAAAAATGTTCATATTCATGCCATAGAATAACCGATACTGAACAAACTACACATGTACCAACCTTAAAGAACATCTTTCTATTTTCATACACCTTCATGGCAGCAGAAGGGATGTTCATCTGATCAAAGATCTTCAGGTGTTTCACGTCCTTGAGCACCTCAATCAGCTAAGGTGAAAAAGTTCAGTATTATGCAAATGAATACGCTGAAGGATTCCTCAAAATTAGTCGCTTTAACAATTTAAATGAATGCCTTATGCTGTTTTAGATTTAAACACACTACATTTATGTTCTTCACCTCTTGATTGACGTTTACCGACAGCAGGTCAGTGCTGGGATCTCTTTTGATTAGGGGCTGATCCAGGTTCATCTGGCAGACCTGGTTAATATTGGCACACCAGCTCAAATAGACCTGATTCTCATACTCATCTAAATGAGAGGACATCTCCAGGTACTTATGATGGACCAGTTCCATTTCCGCTCCTTCGATACTCCTGTAAAATAAATGCACCATCATCGTTCATTATTAGCATTAAAGAAAAGAGAAAACCGTAACAATCTGAATAGAATTTTAAAACTCTTACATATCAAGAACAAACTGAAAGCTGTTCCAAGGGATCTGAATTCTGTCTCGAAGCATTTTTGCCCACTTCAGGCAACCTGTCATAGCAGGCATGTTCTTGCCCAAATGCAGTTTGTTCCTCTTTTTCTGGAATTAAATGATGAATTAAACAAGGTCCACTTTGTACAAGAACAAAAATCTGTTGAAAAACAACTACTTTACCAGCTCAAGATGAGAATCAAATAGGTGTTTGCATCTGTCCAAATCATCTGCAAAAAGCTGAATCACTTTGGAGAAATTAGGAATAAACATTTCCTTTATGATGTCTCTTTCCAAGAGGGGTTTGAGCACAGCGACCAGCTTCAAACATAAAGATTAAAGGTTATACAAGTTTGGATATTTTACAGTGCCTTGCGAAAGTATTCATACCCCTTCATTTTTGTCTCATTTTGTTATGTTGCAGCCGTATGTCAAACTACTTCTATTTTGAATACGATAAAACGTGAAAAAAGGAAGGGGTATGAATACTTTTGCAAGGGACTGTATGCTTTTTCCGATTCATTTGAACTAAATCGGTCTCACCAGAATTGCTTACTTTGAAAACTGATTCCAATCCTGAACAATCTTGAAAGGCAAGGCACAAGATACTGGACAGCTGTCGATCAAAGTCTTCAACTCTTTCTTGGAATCTTGAAAAGTCTTTTTCGAAATCCTTTACACAAAATGGAAAATTTAAGAAAATCAATAATTTAACATGTTTCATAAGTTAAATACTAAATATAATATTATATCCTGGTCAAATTCATATAAAGTATAATTAATTCCTTAATCATTTGTTTTTGATTGTACATTAAGTAACAGTGTTGAACAATATATGCTGATATTTAAATAATTTTTCATAGTGACATAATGTTTTAAACATTACTATAAATGTGTTATCAAAAAAGTTACATGACAAACGGAACAAAAATGATGATTTATGGGAACAATTAAGTCTTTGAGAAGGCTGCCAAATATCAGGCATGTTGTATCCAAACATACCCTATATTTACAAGAAAGCCCCAGGAACACCATAAAATTTAACTATAGCAACTAAAACAAACAGTGAGAGTTATATCTGCTATCGTACCAAACACTCATATATCACATTATCTAACTAAATTCATTGAGGCATTATTATCATACTATCAGACATCATGTTGTTTAAGCTACCATTGAAAATACGTGTTTCTATATGACTTATTGGGAGTGTTATCTTATGGCTGATTCTGTTCTATCCCAAGCAAGAAATACACTCCGTGTAACCATACCGGAGAAGTCAAATCGAGTGGATTGTATTCTTGATCCCTTATGGTTTTGGAAAGCTGGAGAAACTCTGCATATAGTCGGGAGACCTGCTCAGTGTAAACCCTTCCTCGGAGACCTCCAAAAACCAGCTTCTCCAACCTTTCGAACTCAAGCATAGTGGAGAAAAGAGCCTGGAAAACATCGCCATTTTTCAAAATGTTACTGTCTCTGTCTCACAAAATTAAAGTAAAAAGAACATTATTGCTCACATGAGTAAGACTGAATTGCGGCTGAAAGTGGAAGTGTATTTAGATCCCTTCAAAAGACGTACTACTCACCTTCAACTGTAAAACACGAGCCAAGAAGCCATCAAATCGAGTAAAAACAAGAGCCGAAGGGAAATCCCAGCACTTTGGTGTACAATATTGACTGGCCAAAGCAGCCACCTTCTGTCTGTATGTCTTGAATGTTTCCCTGACACACCTGAAAACTCCCACCACAGTCTGTAACCTCTCCAAACCATCTTCAGTCTCTGCTCTCAGCAGCTGCTCTGCACAGAGATATGAAGTGGCCTAGATGGAGCAAAGGTTGACATTTTGGTTACAAGAACAACATTTTAATCTGTATTCTAATTCTACTCTCCTCAATAGAACTTGCAGTTAATACATGGCTCTTCTGCAAAACAGATAAATAGTAACCCATACTGTAAACAAAAAAAAACAATCAAATCAAATAAATAAATATATATAAATATTTCATTTCACATTTCATGTCAACCTCGATATAAAAACATTCATATAACATATTGAAATATATTTCAAAATGTATTTCAGGAGCAAGAAAACACAAACAAGACATACAAAAAAATAAATTAATGCCCCAAAAATATATTAGTGGAAAAAAATATTGAAGCACGTTTATTTTAAAACATATTTGAGCAAATACATTTTTGGACTTGTTTTGGGTATTTTGAGATCTATTTTAAAAAAAAATGAAAAAATATTTAAAGTATAGGGGTCCATGACAAAAGTAAAGGAAAAATATTATAAAATTTAGGTCCAGGGAATGTATTTTTTTTGTATTGATGTTGGTTTTATATGACTTTGATACTATTTTCAAGATTATTTTTTAATTTAAAGATTTAGCCAGTAACCAGTAAAATGTGCTACGCAAAATTATGTAAAATGTATGTTTTTCTTACACCTTGAATACATGTGAGTGTACACATCGTAATCATTATTTTAAATTTTCTTTGTTTTATATATATATATTTTTTTACAAATATCATTAATTATTATTTAAAAAATATAATTGCATTTTCAGAGGAGTCGCTCCACATGACATTTTACAACCTAAACTAACCTTGCCTTGTGTCATAAAAGGCTAAATAATCTGTTATTTTAAGAGACTTGTTCACCTTGACACAGTTATGAGCAGGTTTCTGCATGTTCGTCGCACCACATGACCGATTTGGCAACCGAACATTTTCAAATAACACAATAAGCATAAATTAGAAGACTGTCACATATGTCATACCTGCCGAATGAAGAGGTTGCAGAGCTCCTGCAGCAGAGCAACGATGCGAGCAGGTGAACGATAGAATGAACAGTGAGTCCAGACCAGAAATAGAAGATGAAAGACTGGTGGAATTAGTGTAGGGAAGGATGAAAACTCATCCTCCTCCAGTTGAGAGATCAATGATCTAAGAGGTTGAAGGTGAAGATCTATAGCTCTGGCTTCCTGCAAAGCTGAGAGACAAATACACATAAATTATAAATGATAACTAGGCAAAATATGAACAGAATGGTATTATGTAGTAGGAAGAAAAGTAGAAAACTCAGCTGTATTAATTAAACGTATTGGGAAAAACATGTGCCTTACCATCAAAAACAGCCTCTGTCAGAGCCTTGAATGATGGGAAATAACTGCTGTCTATAATTTCCAGAATCCTCATCATTTTCTGAACACAAGGACTCTGTAGCTGAGATTTACAAAGATTTCGTACATTAGAAAACATTTCTGCTTGCTTATACTCTATGAAATGCTTGTTTCTGGACGAACCTGTTCATGAATACTCTGTATGTTCGTTTTCCTGGATCTCCAGTAGTCAAGTTCAGCTTTTGGTCCAGGGTTCAATTCTGTCACAATCAAGTCAGCAGAATCTGCTCTTAAGACTTTGTGGATCATGTGCATCCAGCTGATGACCATGGACTCAATTGCATGTATCATGGCTCTGTTGTGACTGTCTTGCCTTGTTTGAAAATGAGAAATTGATAGTTGTTTTAGTCAAAACAAAGACACTTCATGCTTTATAATCTTTAAAAAAAAGATTGGTTTAGTTGGTAATACAGTTTTTTATGTATTTGAAAGTATCTTACGCTGGCCAATGCTTTGTTTATTTAATTAAAAATATATTAAAACAGTAATATTTTGAAACATTATTACAATTTAAAATAATTGTTTCCTATTACAATATTTTAATTTATTTATTTATTCCTTTGAAGTCATATCTGAATTTTCAGCAGGCATTACTTAAATGTTCAATAAACATTTTTTTTTTATTATCAGTTAATAATATTTATCATTATTTATATTTTATCTTATATTTTATATATGAAAGTGCACATCTTTACGGCTACTTTTGTTCAATTCATTGCATCCCTGCTATATAAAAAGTAGAAATTTCTTCTTAAAAAAAAAAAAAAACCTTACTGACTCCAAACCATTGAATGGTTTTGTATATCATTCCCAAACAAACAAAAAAACTTTCATACAGTGTGATCGTTGTCTCTTGACACAGCTCTATCCATTCTCCGAGGGCAGGAACAGGAAGGACGGTTTTGCCATAATACAGTCCCCTCACCACGGTCAGCTTGCTTTGCAAATTCTCTATGTGTTGCCTCACATCCCGTGATATTATATTCGGCCACATTTGGTGATTGTTCTTGTTCAACAGAAGCGGCAGACAGACCTTGATGCAAAATATTGACAAATTTTACAGGCATTTTTACAGGCCAATGACCATGGACTCAACTGCATGCATCACACTAGTTATTAACACTGTAAATTACATGTTCAAATTGTATACTTCTATTCACTTATGCTCAATAAAGAAAAGAAAAGGTGGGCGTTCCTGCTAATATTCAGTTTCATTGTGTATGTATTTACTTTTTTGACAGCAAATCAAACAGTTGTGGACTTTGGAGGTTATAAGTGTTCATTACCTTCTCCATGGTGTCTGACAGCTGTGGCAGAAAGGAGGGTGACAGCACCCCAAAGAGTAAAGAACCCCTACAGGTTTCTGGCAGGATGGGGGAATTTCCTTTTTTGAGAATGTAAACTTGCTTGTCTTTAAAGGGATGACAAACCTGAGGTGTACACGTAAAACAACGGCTTATTGTTGCTGTATAGTATTAAAGGAACACAACTATGGTCTAGTTTGCATGCATTCAACAGGCCTATAGTATATTAGGCTAATATAAGACACATGGATATGTAAACAAAAGGCCTTTTTGCTGACTTACCTCTGGAGAAACAGTTGGACCGTTGGACACGTTCACGCTGAAAAATAGCACTCTAACACGCGCTTCGAAAAACGTTGCAAAAAGCATTTTATTTTTTTCAACATTGACAAATTTTTCCCACGCATCAGTTTTGAGTTTGAGCATCCGGCAGAGTATGTCGCCTAAATACTGCACCCTGGGGTCTTCGGAAAACGCTGTTTCTTCCTCTTCTGACATGTTTGTTGTCCTTGTGGAACAGAAGCAAACTGTCCAAAAAAAGTTAATGCGTATTTTCTAAAGCAGGTGTAGAGCAATCAGTGTCACGTGTTTACATAATGCGCGTTCGGCTTCATGCGCGCTGAAGAGATTTAACTCAGGGAAAGTGCAAAAAGGGGCGGTACAGCGTCCGGTTGCCTTGGTTTCCATCCAACATGCTACATATGTACCCCTCCACCAAGGCCACAAGTCAGTCATGCCCAAAATGTTTGTTCCACCTGTCAACAGCAGCGATTAAATTCATTTAGTTAATTTGACACAGGAGACCAAACTCGCACGCATTAATGTTCCCAAAGTTTTCCAAAAAAGTTCTTTTAAAAACGTACATTCTAAAGAATTCTCTGATTCACGCACTTCCGCCATTCCACATCTGGGTCATTTATTTTATGCAGGATCATGACCAATAGAATTTAAGAGTGAACTCAAACAAACAAACAAATACATTTTACCAAAGCAGTGAAAAAATGTCAAGGTCGTCGCGAAGAAAATTCACTAATATGAATATTACATTCTTAAACCCTATTTGTCTTATTTTATCTAATAAATAATGATGGATACATTATGATGAAATGAACTGTAGCCTACTACTGCACAACCAGAATGACCAAACAATGCCCTTATAGTGAGATTATTGAGAATTATTGTAACATTCTAAATATTTCAAAGTGATATTGTCAGTAATTGATAGAATAGCATTCTAAATAATAATCATAATAATCATAATAATAATAATCATAATAATAATCATTAGACATTAAAATAAAATTCCACCACTGATTATTAAATGTACATTTGATGTTAAATTCTTAACTGTATATGTCTCACTTACAGACTTTCACTATTGCACAACTGAAAATTGTTCACAGTTCGTGTAAGTGTGAGGTGTATTAAAATGAGGTCTCTGCTGACTTTCACGTGAGTGCACCAATAATGCCCTCTAGGGGCCTGGACCATTGAAACACACTAATGAGCGCTGTCTGCTGACTACAAACCAGACATGCTGTGCCTGACCACACTGCTTGATGAGGGTCCTTAATTCTGCCCTCCTTATGGGAGCTGTTTCCCACAGAACTGATAGTTTATTAAAAAATAAGGTACATATTTAAGGATGAAGAGTCAATATAAAAACTAGCAGAGCTGGTAAATAGGCTATCCGGCACTTTCGCGTCTCAGCCAGCATTATTATTATTATTATTTTGTTTTACAGATTTTATTCGGTTGTGCTTTTTTTCTTTTACAAATTGGCTATACTAAATAATTTACATTACATAATTATCCTGTTTATGTACTATGCCCTCAGTTATTATTATTATTTTTATTATGTATTTATTTATTTATTTATTTTGCTTTTTCGTTTCCAAAGCTATATGGCGCAATATTCCGATTTCCAATCATTTGCGACACAGAATCTAGCAAACGTTCTGAAACTTGGCGCCAAAGCACGTCAAGTTAACATTCTTGGAAACCATGGGAATGTCGTTTGAACTGAACAGAATGCGATATCCGGCCACATGCGGCCGTCCTATGAGTCCCCCTGCGGTGTTATGCAAGCTTCATAAAAGAACAAATTTGTTATCCTCCACCCGAGGGCATCTGTTGATGGATACGTCCTCCCAGGGGTCGAGAGGAAGTAACCATTCAACAACCGCTGCTTATCTCTCTTTACTTGTTTTAAGTGTTCCTCACTTAAGATATGACAGACTGAAGTGCTCCACTTGGAAGGTAAAAAACGATTTTTTTTATTATTATTCATTTGGACGGCGAGTTGCAACGTATTCCTTCCTTAACTGAGCAAAGTGTCTGCTGTTCGGGATCTGTGTGATATATAGGCTACTGTATATTTTCCTGAGGCTGGAAACAAATTCCGAGAGTTTCAAAATTTCCTTTAAGAATAAATAAAAATGCAGGAGCATGTTGTTGGAAAAGCACATGCTAACGTAAACCATAGTGTCAGAACTCTATAGTGCAAAAGTATTTCTATGTGCAAGTAGATGAAGAGCCAGATACAAGGGTTGTGGGCATTCCCACGGGGAAAACACTTGGCCGCATGTGTCTAGTGGTAAGCTTTATCCTTTTTAATAAACCTCCAAAAGACTGGTGCTACCCTATTGACCTTAAAGAAGATTAAAACAGGATAGGCCTCATAACTGTTCCTCATAAACCAAGTGCATTATTACACATGGAATAAAGTGAAGCAGTATTAAACCATTCAAGTTATTTGAACCTTTAACATGATTGTTTTCTATAACTTTAAATGATGAGACCATTTATTTATTTTTT